>NW_008357033.1:4157506-4232857 GCF_000622305.1 Nannospalax galili | reverse complement strand
TATGGTGGCGCACGCCTTTAATCCCAGCACTCGGGAGGCAGAGGCAGGTGGATCTCTGTGAGTTCAAGGCCAGCCTGGTCTACATAGTGAGTTCCAGGACAGCTGGGGCTATAGGGAAACCCTGTCTCAAAAACACCAAAAAAAAAAAAAAAAAGTTAATTTTCCTTTTTTTTTTCTAAGAGGCTGGCACTTGTTGCGGTACCTAGGCTGGCCTCAAACCCCTGGACTCAAGCAATTCTCCTACCTCAGCCTCCTAGGTATCTGGGACCACATGGCATCACTGTACCTGGCTTAAAAGTTATTTTTTTGAGGCAGAAGCTCATATATCCCTGGCTGTCCTTAAACTATATAGCTGAGGATGTCCTTGAACCTCTGTACTCCTATTTCCAACTCCCTAGTGCTGGGATTATAGGCATGTGCCTCCATGCCCTATTTATGCAGTGCTGGCATGGAACCCAGGGTTTTGTGTGTGCTAGGCAAGCATTCTACCACCTAGACCACATCTCTAGAAAAAGTTAATTAAAAATTTTTTTTTGCAATTTAAAAGCATCTGGAAGGAAGGAAGGGAGGGAGGGAGGGAAACGAAAGCATGAAAGAAAAAAAAAAAACATCATTCATAAAAGAAAATGGGGGAAAGTGTCAGGAAGGAACTTTCCCACAGGGCAACTGCCACTTCACCTCAGGTGTGCTCATGACATGGTCCTGCTTCCAGGCCTCCCCTGTTATGCCCAGGATGGAAGCTAAGTGTGTCTCTCCAGTTTCCTTGGCCACACTCTTCTTCCCTGCTCCATTTTCTTGCCTCATCCTCCCTCTGGGCTCACAGAGGGGGTTGGGAGGAATGGTGGTGTATGTCTACAAGCTTCTCTCCTTGACAGACTGCATTACTCTTCAAGGCCCTGAGTTCATGTTTCTACCACTAAAATGCCTTTCCAGATTCCTGAGTAGAAAATGGAGACTGGTACTGGTAGCTCACATCTACTAGAACTTGGGAGGCCAAGGCAGGTTTGAGGCCAGCCTGGGCTACATAGTGAGTCCCAGGTAGCACAGGCTACAGTGTAAGACCCTTTTCTCAAAACAACACGAATGACAAAGGAAGTGGTCTCACTCTGACCTGCTGTAATACCTTGATTTGTTTCTCCCTTTTTTTGATCTTTTTGAGATAGGGACTCCCTGTAGCCCCAGCTGGCCTTGAACTCGCTATGTAGACCAGGCTGGCCTCAAACTCACAGAGATCCTCCTGCCTCTGCCTCCTAAGTGCTGGGACCAACCACACCCAGCTGTTTCTTTTTTTTTTTAATTATTATTTTTATTTTATGTGTATGAGTGTATTGCCTGCATGTATGTGAGTGTACCCATGTCGTGCAATGCCTTGGAGGTCAGAAGAGGGCTTTGGATTCTCCTGGAACTGGAGTTAAGGACGGTTCATAGCTGTCATGTGGGTGCTGGGAATCGAACCCGGGTCCTCTGCAAGAGCAGTCAGTGCTCTTAACTGCTGAGCCATCTCTCCAGCTCCTCTCTCCAGCTCCCCCCCCCCAGCTGTTTCTTTATAATTACAGTTACCTGAGTTTTTTTAAAAGTTTGATGGCCAAGCCAGGTGTGGTGGCATACACCTTTAGTCCCAGCACTTGGGAGGAAGAGGCAGGTGAATCTCTGTGAGTTCGAGGCTAGCCTGGTCTACATAGTGAGTTCAAGTCCACCTGGGGCTACAGGGAGACCCCCATCTCAAAAGGACCAAAAAAAAATTTGATGGCCAGAGATATAGCTCAGTGGTATAGCATGTGCTTAGCATGGACAAAGCCTCAAGTTCAGTCCTGACCGAAACAAAACAACAAAAATTATTTGACATATGTAATCTCAGCTCTTGGGAGGCTGAAGCAGGGAAGATCATGAGGTTGAGATCAGCCTGTACTACATAGCAAGACCCCCCCAAAAAAAATTATTTGAAAAAGCAATCCATTTTGGCAGTAGTAAATTTAAGCAACACAAAAAATAATTCCCTCTCATCCCTGCCCGGGGCCCTGGTTCTCTTTAGATTCTCTACCTGTGACAGAGAGGATCCATTTAGACACAGTGTTTACCTTCTACCTTGAAGATTATTGTACAGCAGTATCTGTGTGCATTTTGATTCCAGTTATGTTTGTTTGAGATAGCATCTCAGCCTAGGCTGGCCTCAAGCTCAGGATCACCCTACCTTAGCCTCCTGAGTGCTGGGATGACAGATGTGCACCACCACACCCAGCGTGTTTTCATTATTTGTGTACCTGTTTCTCTTTCTAGAGTGAGGTATAGAGATTTTATCCCTTTGCCTTTTGTCAACTGTGTGTGGCACCAGCCTTTGCCTGGGGCTAGGGACTTGGGCAACAAGTAAGTGAAGAAACAGTGAATGGCAAGCTCATTGGTAATGCCACATATAAGAATCCCCCACACTCTGGGCTCAGGTGGCCAGTGCTTACCCCTCAGAGCTGAACAGTCTCTTTGCCACAGATCCCCCCGCTGGGGAAACACTACTCCCAGCGCTGGGCCCAAGAGGACCTGCTGGAGGAGCAGAAGGATGGGGCTCGAGCAGCAGCTGTGGCTGACAAGAAGAAAGGCCTCATGGGACCACTGACCGAACTGGACACAAAAGGTAGGCCCCTTAGCACCCTGCCCACCCCAAACCAGGATCTGAGTTCCTAGATCTTCAGGCTTCCTGTTATCCTCTTCCTGCCCACTTCAGATGTGGATGCCCTGCTGAAGAAGTCTGAGGCCCAGCACGAGCAGCCAGAAGATGGGTGCCCTTTTGGTGCCCTGACACAGCGCCTCCTGCAGGCCTTGGTGGAGGTGAGCACTCAACTTGAACTGGGAACCACACTCTAGGCATGGTGATGTATACCTATAATCCAGCAGCACTTGGGAGATAGAGGCAAGAGGATCATGAGTTCAAGTACAGCCTGGGCTTTATGAGGTTTTGTCTCAAAAAATTGACACACAGACAGACAGACAGATAGACACACACACACATACACAGTTGCTCTTATTTTCAGGCACTTTTTGTTATTTTGCTTTTTGAGATAGTGTCTCAATATAACCCAAGCTGGCTTTGGAACTCAAGTCTTGAATTTATGGTCAGCCTCTTGCTTCAGCCTCCCAAGTGCTGGGATTACAGGTGTGAGCCATCACACTTGGCTTCCACAGATGTCTTTGCTGAGCTGGGTAAGAGGGATTCCATACATCCTCTCACTGGAGGCAAGGACAGTGGTTAGTTTTGTGTAACATGTGACAAAATTTGAGGCTCAGAAAAGGAAACCTTTTTCTTAAGATCACCAGGCTAATAAAGGTAGCATTCAAACCCTTGCTTAGGGTCTCTATCTTTATCCCAGGGCTGGCCTTTAGAAATACCCTGGAGCCTCAGTTTCCTCTTTGGGCTCAAATACCATAGTTTATTCTCTCCCAAAGAACAGCCTGGGGCATGTGTTCCATCTGGCTAAGGCTGGGTTAGGGAAGTCTGGCCCAACCAGAAGATGGGAGACCCCAGCTTACTGTGGCTCTTTACCCTGACAAGGTCACTCTGGGTGTGGTCATTGCTCCTGGCCACACACCTTGAGCTAGGAGGAGTAAAGCTTTATAGAGGAAGCTTTGTGGGTGTGACTAGCTGTAACTCTTACCTCTTTGGATCACTTTCCT
Source organism: Nannospalax galili (assembly GCF_000622305.1). Classification (NCBI taxonomy): domain Eukaryota; kingdom Metazoa; phylum Chordata; class Mammalia; order Rodentia; family Spalacidae; genus Nannospalax; species Nannospalax galili. The sequence continues at coordinate 4,229,194 of NW_008357033.1, read as the reverse complement.
TTGAGAGTTTGTCCCAAGAGCGTACCTGACTGCAGGGGAACTTGGGTAATGTGTAGACCAGCTGCTGTGGAAGAAAAGACACTTACTCAACAGCCTCTGCCACAGACTGCTTTCCTTAGTGCCAGGTGCCTTATAGAGGCTTAACAAACCTTAGCTGTTGCTGTCACTGTGGCTACTTCTTACTATTGTTCTTGTGGTATCAGTACCTTCTACCCTACCCTCTCAAAAAAAGAATTTCCAGAATGATCAAAGCTTTGGAGGAAGGCTTTTCAGGATGGAAAAGATGACAGGCTCTTTCTCTCTAGCCTGTGAAGACTATCCATGCAGGTCAGAGAAGGGCAGCAAAATGGAAATACTGCATCTCTTTCTCCCTCTACTCCATCTCTGGTCTCTTAGGAAAATATTATTTCCCCTATGGAGGACTCTCCTATTCCTGATATGTCTGGGAAGGAATCAGGGGCCGATGGAGCAAGCACCTCTCCCCGAAATCAGAACAAGCCCTTCAGGTGAGTGACATCTCATCTGCATTTGACACTTGACTGTGGGCCTCTGTCTTCTCCCAGCCTGGCATGTCTGGATACAGGCTTAGTCCTGACTTGGTCATCAGGCTTTTCCTGGAGATAACCTGAATGCCCAGCTAAAGGAGATTGGCTGGCTAAACTGTCATAACTCCATATGATGAAATAACTTGCAACTATTAATCATATTAGACAAATATATTTGACATGAAAGAATATAAACAGTTGAGTACGAAATGGAGAAAACAGATGATACTATTTACTTAAAATATATATATATATTTTTTAATTTTTTTGGTCTTTTTGAGACAGGGTCTCCCTGTAGCCCCAGCTGTCCTGGAACTCATTATGTAGACCAGGCTGGCCTTGAACTCACAAAGATCCGCCTGCCTCTGCCTCCCAAGTGCTGGGATTAAAGGCATGCGCCACCACGCCCGGCTAAATATTTTATTTATTTTAATTTTATGCGTATGAGTGTTATGCCTGCATGTAAGTGAGTGCACCCGTGTCGTGCAATGCCCATGGAGGACAGAAGAGGCTGTCAGATCGCCTGGAACTGGAGTTTTGGACAGTTGTTAGCTGCCATGTGGGTGCTGAGATTTGAAACCCAGTCTTCTGCAAGATCAGTTAGTGTTCTTAACCGCTGAGCCATCTCTCCAGCCCTTCAGTATTTTTTTAAATCCTGGAAACTTATAAAAGATTTCAACTACTAAGCTAGGTGTGGTGGCACACATCTTTAGTCCCAGCACTCTAGACACAGAGGCAGGCGGATCTCCATGAGTTCAAGGCCAGCCTGGTCTACACAGAGAGTTCCAGGCCAGCTGGGGCTACAGAGAGACCCTGTCTCAAAAACAAACAAAAAAAACATTGCAACTAACACACAGCAAAGACTGGAACATATGTAGATATAGAGGGGGTTCACAGAGTGAAAGGAAAGTGTTCACTAACCATGGGAAGCTCCAAGAACCTTTCAGGTGGCCCCTCCCAGCTGGCCCTCAAGCTAAGGGATGTGAGGGATGTTCTCAGAGTTAAGGTGCCAGCCTTTGCTTCACAGTGTACCACATACCAAGTCCCTAGAGAGCCGTATCAAGGAGGAGCTGATTGCCCAAGGCCTCCTGGAGTCTGAGGACCGGCCTGCTGAGGACTCAGAGGATGAGGTCCTTGCCGAGTTACGCAAACGGCAGGCTGAGCTTAAGGCACTCAGTGCACACAACCGCACCAAGAAGCATGACCTGCTGAGGTAAGCGTGTACAAGAGGTGCTAGTCAGGGGCTGGCCACTTTGGTCATCTCCCAGGGGCACAGACAGACTTCTCAAACCTGGCAGGTCCTGAGAGCTTTGAACAAGTACAAATGCCAGGTGCCAGCCTCTCGGTTGTGTCTTGGATGCTAAGTCCAGAGGCAAGACCCCACCCAGCACCCACAATTGACATATGGATTGATTTGAATCTTTTATTTTTTAAATGTGTATGACTGTTTTGCTTGCATTGTGTAAGTGCACCATGTATGTGCAATACTCTGCAGAGGCCAGAAGAGTATGTCAGATCTCCTGGAACTGGAGTTTACAGACAGTTGTTAACCTCCATGTGGATGCTGGGAATCAAACCTGGGTCCTCTGGAAGAACAGCAAGTGTTCTTAACCGCTGAGTCATCTCTCCAGCCCCGATTCTGTTTTTAGATTTTAATTATGTGTATGTTGTGTGTGTGTCTGTGTAAGGATATGTGTGTGTGAGTGCAGGTGCCTATGGAGGCCAGAAGAGGGCATCAGATCCAGAGCTGGAGTACAGGGGGCTGTGACTGTAAAGAGGCTCAGTCTGGAGGAGGGAAGAGATAACTCTGGAGATGGGGTGACCATGACACCCGGCCTGCTCATCCCCACAGGTTGGCAAAGGAGGAGGTGAGCCGGCAGGAGCTGAGGCAGCGGGTCCGCATGGCAGATAATGAGGTCATGGATGCCTTTCGCAAGATCATGGCTGCTCGGCAGAAGAAGCGCACCCCCACTAAGAAGGAAAAGGACCAGGCCTGGAAGACCCTGAAGGAGCGGGAGAGCATCCTGAAGCTGCTGGATGGGTAGCCCTCACCTTGCTGCTGGCTAGCTCCTGGCCTTGGCAGAAGCCCACTTTCTTTGAATCCTCTGCCCAGGACTGTCCATCAAATGACAACAGTCCGGGGGGCTAAGTACCTCTCAGGCCTCTCCGCCAAGCTCTGTGCAGCTAGCACGTGATGCCCTACTGTGCTGCCCTGGACCTAGCCCCTGCCTGGTGCCCTAGATAAAAGGGCTTTGTACCTGGGTCTTCCTCTTTTCCCTCTTTATCCCCCACACCACCTGCCTCTCCCTGCTCAAGGACTCCTCCCTTGTGGTTTTGTAATGTGCAAATTTAAGAATAAAGTGACTGCTGTTTGTTTTTTTTTTTTTTTAAGGAAAAAGAAAACCACCAGAGGTTTGAATGTCTGTCACTTATAGGTTGGAAGTAACTAGGGTAGGTGGAAGGGATTTGAGAGGGCATACTTCATGGCTTTCAGCCTGTGGCCACTCAGCAATGGCATTCCTTTAGGGAATGCTTTCTGAGCACCTCTTTTGGAGGGCACTTGTGACTGCATGTCACGTGGTAGGGAGAAGGGCCTTGGGATTCCTGGAGGAGGACTGCCTTCAGGACTAACCAACCTAGAACTCCACAGGGCCACCAAGGACCCCGTTCTTCAGGTATCTCCACACTGCCATCCATAGTCCCAGCTTCTACTGAGGTGTTTCTCCTACAGCTGTGGGCAGGCAGGAGCAGTGAAGGCAAACGGGTTCCTTATTTATGTCTAGACTGGAGAAAGCTAGAGCCCGGTGGCTTTGTGGCCCAAAAAATCACCCAACCCTGTCCCAGTTGTTCCTGTCTCTGTGGTCCAAACAGGCTCATAGTAGGCCCATTCCTGAAACAACCTCTAGGGTAAATGGTGACTCAAATGGGTTCCTTGTGTTTTGAGACAGGATTCCTGGGTGACTCTAAATTTGTGGCAGTCCTCCTGCCTCTGCCTGGCAAGTGCTGGGATTATAGTCCTGAGCCACACACTCTACTGAGTTTTAGCTCTGTTGCCCTACAAAGTTTGCCCCATGAAGTTCTATCCACAGAGAGGGAAGAACCCAGGGTAGGCCAGCAACAGCGTGCTACAGCCTGGCCTGAAAGATGGGCCTGAGGAATGAATGTACTCACGTCTCTGTTCAAATTCTTCCAGGACTGTTTGCTTGTTTGTTTGAAACAGGGTCTTCCTGTAGCCCCTGCTGACATGGAAAACTCACTATGTTGACTTGGCTGGCCTTGATCTCACAGAGGTCTACCTGCCTCTGCCTCCTGAGTGCTGGGAATAAAGGCTTGTACCACCACTCCTGGTCCCAGACTACTTTTAGAGCCAGAGAATAGTTGGCAATTTACTATGGTAAAGTTGAGGTCCACACAGCAAAGGAGAGGAGACAGTGTCCTAAGAAAATGACCTATGAACTGAAGCACAAAGAGGGACAATGCTGTTTGAGGTGGCAAGAGCCAATATATAATCCCAGTACTCAGCCAGGCATGGTGGCACATGCCTTTAGTCCCAGCACTTGGGAGTCAAAGGCAGGCAGATCTCTGTGAGTTCAAGGCCAGCCTGGTCTACACAGCAAGTACCAGGCCAGCTGGGGCTACAGGGAGACCCTGTCTCAAAAAGACCCAAGAAATAGGGGCTAGAGAGATGGCTCAGTGGTTAAGAACAGTGACTGTTCTTGAAGAAGACCGGGGTTTGAATCCCAGCGCTCGCATGGCAGCTAGCGACTGTCCATAACTCCAGTTTCAGGGGATCCGACAGCCTCTTCGGTCCTTCATGGGCATTGCGTGACATGGGTGCACTTACATGTAGGCATAACACTCATACACATAAAATGAAAATAAAATATTAAAAAAATAAAGACGAAGAAAAAAAAAAATCCTAGCACTCAGGAGGTGGGGATAGAAAGAGGACATCAGCCTGGTCTACATAGTGAGTTCCAGGACAGGTGGGGCTACAAGGAGACCTTCTCTCAAAAAGAAAAAAAAAAGAGGACTTCAGTTAGAGGCCAGCCTAGGTTATATAGCCAGATCCTGTTTTAAAAAAAAAGGTAAACTGTCGGGCGTGGTGGCCAGTGCCTTTAATCCCAGCACTTGGGAGGTAGAGGCAGGCAGATCTCAGTGAGTTCAAGGCCAACGTGGTATACATGGTGAGTTCCAGGACAGCTGGGGCTACAGGGAGACCCTGTCTCAAAAAGACCAAAAAAAAAAAAAAGGTAAACTGAGGGGTTGGAGAGATGGCTCAGTGGTTAAGAGCACTGACTGCTCTTGCAGAGGACCCAGGTTTGATTCCCAGCACCCACATGGCAGCTATGAATTGTCCTAAATTCCAGTTCCAGGGGAATCTGAAGCCCTCTTCTGACCTCCATGGCATTGCATGACATGGGTGCACTCATATACATGCAGGCAATACACTCATACACATAAAAATAAAAAAAATTTTTTTGGCCTTTTAGAGATAGGGTCTTCCTGTAGCCCCAGCTGTCCTGGAACTCACTACGTAGACCAGGCTGGCTTTGAACTCACAGAGATCTGCCTGCCTCTGCCTCCCAAGTGGTGGGATCAGTCGGTAGAGCATGAGACTCTTAATCTCAGGGTTGTGGGTTTGAGCCCTACATTGGGTGCCAGCTGTAGGTCTCTCCCTCCCCTCGTGGGTCGTTGGCCACCAATTCCACAAGGATAAAGGGAGCAGAAGCGACAATCAGGTTTAGGACGGCCAGTGAGCACAACAGAAAAAGACTTTGCAGGGAGGCAGATTCAGTGATACAGCTCCGTTTATTCATTGGGGGTCAGGGAAAAAATACAGTGTGGAGGCAGCAGCCAAAGCTTCAGCTGATAGGTGCTCATAGTATGCTTTATTTACATGTGTGGTAGGGGGATCCTATCATCCGACTATAGGGCAATGCCTAATTATCATATAGAAAAAACCTGGGGGTAGTTTTATTGCAGGTAACTATGCCAAAGGTCATGTACCAAATAAGGTCAGGCATCCGTGCTTGGCGGCACTTTCCAGGTAAGTCAGGCAGAGAGCAGGAGGCTCCCCAGCTGAGAAAAGGAGTCCTTCCATATAGCGCTGAGCCCATTAGAGCTATTCGGATGTGGAGGACTACAACCTTAGCAGCAGGGTCCCCCAACACACCACCACGCCCGGCCAAAATAAAATAGATTTTGAAAATTCTTTGAAAAAAAAAAAAAAAAGGTAAATTGGGCATAGTGGTGCATACCTTTAATCCCAGCACTCAGGAGACAGAGGTAGGGCATCTCTGTGAATTTGAAGCCAACTTTGGCTACCTAGTGAGTTCCAGGCCAGCCAGGGCTTACATAGTGAGACCGTGTCAGAAATAAAAAAAAAAAAAAGGTAGAAGGCTGACATCTCTCTGTTAGATACATATACCCTCCCATCCAGTGTGGCATTTGTGTGATGTCAAACCAAACTATGGTGGATATATGCCCTTGTCATAGAAAATCATAGGACCCCATCCCTGTAGCTACAGTGACTGGTCCAGGGAACTGGTATGTAACTCAACCTGGGTCACTCAGAGGCCTTCCTTAAGACTGTGCCATGGAATCAGGCACGGTGGTATGTGCCTAGAATCCTAGCACACAGAAGGTGGAGGCAAGAAGTTCAGGCGTTCAAAGACAGCCTCAGCTATACAGCAAGTTCAAAACAAACAAAAACCAAAAGGCACAATTGGAGCTGAGCATAGTGATGTACAACCGTAACCCTAGCACTCCAGAGGTAGAGGTAGGAAGAGCAGGAATTCAAGGTCATCCCTGGCTGTATATTTATTTTGAGGCCAGTATAGTCCACATGAGACCCCATTTTAAGCAACAATAGAAAAGGAAGGGTAGAGGAGAAAAGGGGAAGAAAAAGGAAAGGAAGGAGGGAGGGACAAAAAGAGGAAAGAAAGATTACCCAATGACCACTTTCCTACCCTGTGAGAGAATGTGAGGAGGCTACCTCTGAGAAGCAGAACCAGGAGATGGAGAAGAAAGCACAGTCCTACTAATGTAGCTGAAGGCCTGAATCCAGACACACCTGAAGCACCAGATCTCCCCATAGGCTTCCCAATTACATTAGCCCACAAATGCTTCTCTTAGCTTAAGCTAAGTTGCTATGGAGTTTTGCCATTTGTAAATAAAAATGCCCTGACTAATAAAAGTGGATTTAGGTTGGGGCTGGAGAGATGGCTCAGCGGTTAAGAACATTGGTTGTTCTTGCAGAAGACCCGGGTTTGAATCCCAGCACCCACATGGCAGCTAACAACTGTCCGTAACTCCAGTCCCAGGAGATCCAACAGCCTCTTCTGACCTCCTTCTGCACTACATGACACAGGTGCACTTACCTACATGCGGGCAATACGTGCATACACAAAAAATATATTCATATATATATTATATATATATATATGTGGATTTAGGTAAATAGAAAGATGAAGGTCCAGAGTAAAGGCATGAGGCTCTGCCTGCCACAAGGTGCAGGGACGTGCAGTGACTCTCTGTCTGTAGGCAGCTCATATCCACCCACACAAGATGCACCAAGTAGCAATAACAATAATGATGAAATTAAGTGCTCAGTAAATATTAGCTGGATACCAGCTACTGTTTTCATCTTGTTTGACCACCTAGTCTCTATTATCCCATACTACTAAAAACATCTCATTCATAGATGAGGAAACTGAGGCTTGGAGATTACATATCTTGCTTGGTCAACCAGTCAAGTGGCTGAGCCAGGAGTTAAACTCCTAGGCACTTGACTTAGAGGTAGAGTTTCTTCATTATACAACTTAATGGACCCCTGTCCCATTACTGTCTACATGAATACTATTTCCTGGCCTTGGGCAGAGCCCAGCTTATGCTGTCATACATGGTAGCTCTGCTTACAGATCCCTTATTCTCGACACTTTCATATTCATTAGGCCAGTCCATAAGGATGGTAGGTGGCATGCATAGAGAGTCCCAAGAAGAGACAGTTTTGTGGAGGAGGTAGGATCCAAGGTCCCCAAATCGGGTAGAACTTGTGAAAGGCAGAAGACACTGGAAATAGCATGCTAGAAGACTGACAGGTCTGGGCCTTTCACTTTCAAGGAGCACTTGTGGGAGCTTGTGATTCTCTAATGAAGCCAGATGGGTGTGGGACCCTCTACCCAAAGGTACTATTCTATACCCACTGCCTACTAACAAGTAAGTAGTGACGTTCTAGCCTTCAGAGAACACTGAGGCTCACAGAGATGTGGTGCCTTTGTGTAGGCAGTTACAGTCCCCAGGCAGCACACACACACACACACACACACACACAATTCTTTTGTTGTTTTATTTTATTTTTAATTATGTGTATATAGGGGCATGGTACACATGAGTGCAGTGCCCACAGAGGCCAGAGGAGGGTGTTGGATACCTGGACCTGGAATTACAGGTGGTTGTAAGCCACCTGTGATGGCTAATCCTGGGTGTCAACTTGACTGGATCTGGGATTAACTGAAATGAGAGAGATCTTCTTGGATGGATCATGTGGGTGTCACCTTCTGATGGCAGCCCGTATAAAAGGCCACGGCAGAGGAGACCACTTGCTTTTGGCCACTTGCCTTCTCTCTCGCTGGTGAGTTTGTCTTGCTGCTGTAGACTGAAGACTAGCTGATCTTCTGGAATTCATCAGACCTTCAGCACCAGATTGGGACTACTGAGACATCCAGCCTTGTGGACTGAGTGACTATGGATTCTCAGCCTCTCCAGTGTGGTGCAGCCATTGTTGGACTACTTGGACTCTATCCTGTGAGCTAATCTGATAAATCCGTATATTCATTCTACTGGTTCTGTTTCTTAAGAGAACCCTAATACACCACCCAAAGTGGGTATTGGGAACTGAACTTGGGTCTGGAAGAGCAACAAGTACTCTTAATCATTGAGCTATCTCCCCAGCCCCTGATTTTGTTGTCTTTTAAGGCAGGGTCTCATGGTTCCTAGTCTGGTCTCCAATTCACTCCTGGGATGACCTTGAACTCCTGATTCTCTTGCTTCCAGCTCCCAAGTACTAGGATTACAGGTGTGCACCACCACATTTAGTTTAGGCAGACAGTGTTGGAGTAGAACCCAGGGCTTCATGCATAGTAGACAACATAGTACCAACTGAGCTACATCTCCAGCCTGACCTCTGACAGTTCTTACAGATCTTACAGTCATATTTGTGTCACTGGAGCCAAAGCAGGCCTCCTCTGTGAGGTTTGGAGGAAATGGTTCTACAAGGAGAGAAATAAGCACCAGTCTCTAAGACAAGCTTTTTTTTTTGTCTTTTTGAGACAGGGTCTCCCTGTAGCCCCAGCTCTCCTGGATTCACTATGGAGACCAGGCTGGCCTCGAACTCACAGAGATCTGCCTGCCTCTGCCTCCTGAGTGCTGGGATTAAAAGCATGCACCACCACGCCCAGCCCTCTGAGACTAGTTTTTATTTGAAGCTATCCTGGCCCTGGCACTTTATGACTAGTTGGGGGAAAACCTATTACATCTTGCTTAGCCCTAGAAGGGATGTATCCACCATCCAACAATGTTTCCCCAGAGCCTCTTGCAACAGGCTATTAGAGCAGAGGGATGAAGCTTGTGCTGGATAGCTTTAGTGTCAACTTGACACACTGTGGTTGAGGGAGCCTCAATTGGGAAATTTCCTCCATTGGACTGGCCTGTGGCCATGTCTGTGGGGCATCTTGTTGAGTGATGTGGGAGGGCCCAGCCCACTCTGGGTGGTGCCACTCCTGGGCAGGTGGGGCCTCTGTTGCATAAGAAAGCAGGCTGAGCAGGAGCCAGGATAGCAAGCCAATAAGCAGGATTCCTTCATGGCCTGTGTTCCAGCTCCTGCCTCCAGGTTCCTGCCCTGAGTTCCTACCTTGGGCTCCCTGATGAACTGCGACCTGGGAGATGTGAGCCAAATAAACCCTTTCCTCCCCAAGTTGGGTTTGGTCAGAGAATTTTTTTTTTTTGTCTTTTTGAGACAGGGTCTCCCTGTAGCCCCAGCTGTCCTGGAACTCACTATGTAGACCAGGCTGCCCTCGAACTCACAGAGATCCGCCTGCCTCTGCCTCCCAAGTGCTGGAATTAAAGGTGTGTTTCACCATGCCCAGCTGGTCAGAGTATTTTGTCACAGCAATGAAGAAACAAACTAGAACAAGGCTGTATTACAGTGGATCCCTAAGCAGCCAGCTCCTGAGCACTCTGAAAGGATACTGTAAGTCCCAGCTGATTCCTGCTAAAGATGCCATGGATGGAACTTTAGGGAAATATGATCAGAGAGCAAAGTACCTTCCTGGCCGAGGGCTCAACAGAGAGAAGCAGACACAAATGGCCCTCAATGTGATGCACTGTCCATGTATCAACCCAGTCACTGACTCCATCCACCTGTTCCATTTCCACATTCACACTTTTGCTCCCTCAATCCATGCCCGCTTCTACCATTTAGAAGTGGATGTGACTAAGGCTCCTATGATGGAGAGATGCTGGACAGATGGTCGAAACAGTGTCAAAATGCAGGTGGTAAGAGCATATGCTCAGATGAGGGTACTATAGCTGCAGGGATGGGATGAATGACTCAACAGCTCAGAGGGTCATGAAGGGCTCCTGGGAGGAGAGCAAAGGAAGTTGCCAGGCAGAAATGACATTTCAGACGCATACAGGTGTGAGCAGCTGGCCTGCTTAGAGAGAGGTGAGAACTTCAGCTAGACTGGAGCCCTGGGTGTGTGGAAGGGGAGGGGAAGAACAGAGAAGAGCTGGAAAAGTAGGTTGGTAGCAGGCTGGAAAAGGCTCTGACTCCAAGTCAAGGCCTTGTTCTCCAGGTCAATGGTCTTCAAAATGTGGTCCTTGAACCAGTAGCCTCAACATCACCTGGGAACCTGGGAGAAAGGAAAACTCTCAGGCTAAGACCTACAGAACCGGAAAGTCTGGGGGGCCCAGCTATCTCTGTTTTGTTGTTGTTTGTTTTTATTTTTATTTTTTGAGATAGTGACTATCTCTGTTTTAAACTGTCCTCCAAGGTAGAGAAGATGGTACAGGTTTGTAGTCCCAGCTACTAAGAAGGCTGAGGCATGATGGTCACTTGAGCCCAGGAGTTTGGGCCCAGCCTGGGCAACATAGGGTGGCCTTATATATGGATGGATGGATAGATGGATGGATGGATGGATGGATAAATGATGGATGGATAGATTATAAACTGGGCATAGTAGCTCACATCTATAAACTTTGCTCTTGGGAGGCTGAGGCTAGAGGACTGCTGTAAGTTCAAGGTCAGCCTGGGTTATATAGTAAGTTCTAGGCCAGTCTTCGCTATGGAGTGAGAGCTTCTCTCAAAAATTGGTAAAGAGGCTGAGCATGGAGGCACACACCTTTAGTCCCAGCACTCAGGAGGCAGAGACAGGGAGATCTCTCTGAGTTCAAGCTCCACCTGGTCTACACAGTGAGTTCCAGGCCAGCTGAGGCTACAGGGAGACCCTCATCTCAAAAAGACCAAAAATAATAAATAAATAAATAAATAAATAAATAAATAAATAAATAAATAAAGTAAAGAGCTGAGTTAATCTCAGCATGAGAGAGGCAGGTGGATCTTTGTGGGATCAAAGTCTGCCTGATGTACATAGAGTTCCAGGTCAGCTGGACCTATAGGGAGACCCTGTCTCAAAACAAACAAACAAAAACAACAAAAACAAATTGGTAAAGTGCCTATCATGCAAGCACAGGGACCTGAGCTCTGATCCCCAGAACCCATATAAAAATCCTGGCATGGTCTTGCTGCAACCCCAGCCTTAGAGGAGGGGAAATGGAGACAGACAGATCCCTGAGGCTCAGATTTGGTTCCCAGCACCCATACGGCAGCTAACAATCCTCTTTAACTCCAGTTCCAAGGGATCAGACACCCTCTTCTGACCTCTATAAGCACTGTACACCTGGATGCATTTATATACATGCAGGCAAAACACTCATACATAAAATAAAAATAAATACAAATAAATGTTGGAAGTAGAGAGATTAGTTAAAGAGTTAAGAGCACTTGTTGCTCAATCATGAGGACCAGAGTTCAGATTCTTGCACCCAAGCTAGGTAGCTCACAAATGCCTCTAACTCCAGCTCCAAGAGATCTGATGCTCCCTTCTGGCCTCTGGCCTCTGTGGGCATCTGCATGCACTTGACACATACACACAGACACATGCACACTCACATATAAAATAAGATAAAATAAATCTAAAAAAATGGAGATGGAGAATGATCAGTGGTGGAGGAAAGTTGACCTCAGGCTTCCACATGCATGTGCACACACATGCAAAACATGTGTACACACCACACACATACATCACACACACACATCACCACACACCACCACATACACAAATAAATAAGCCACTTGTGATGGTGCATGCTGAGGCAAGAGGATGAGAGTTCAAGGCTATCCTTGGATATATTGAAAGTTTGCCTCCAACCTGGACTACATGAGATATTCCCTCAAAAACACAAAACAAATCAATCAATATAGACATGCCCCCAGGGGATTCCTGGTGCACATTAAAGTCTGAGAATCATTTTCCTGGGTGGTAGGGAGCTGGGGGAGATTTAGGAGCAGGGTAGCAGAGCCGAGGCTAGATTGACAGGGTGAGAGTACAGTTAGCAGATGGGAGCACAAACATGTAAAGAAAGAAAACCAATTGAGGGGCTGGGATGTAGGTCAGTGATTGAGTGTTCATCTATCATGTACAAGACCCTGGGTTCTATTCTCAGAACAGACATCACCTGGCAAAAAAAAAAAAAGGAAACCAATTATGATAGTGGTTGTGGTAGATGTCTTTAAAAATATGATATTCCCAGGGGCTGGAGAGATGTCTCAGTGGTTAAGAACACTGGTTGTTCTTGCAGAAGACCAGGGTTCAAATCCCAACTCCCACATGGCAACTAACAACTGTCTATAACTCCAGTTCCAGGGGATCTGACAGCCTCTTCTGTCCTCCACAGGAACTGCACAACATTGGTGCACTTACCTACACACAGGCAATGCACGCATACACATAAAATAAAAATATTTTTTAAAAATTTGACACTCCCCCTTGTTCTCCACTCCCCTTCTCCACCTTCTGAGACAGTCTCATGTATCCCAGGATTGCCTAAAAGGATCTAGCTAAGGATGACTTTGAACTCCCAATTCTCCTGCCTCTACCTCCCAACTGCTGGACTTACAGGCATGCTCCACCTCCCCTGCCTCATTGTCCCTTTCTTCTGTAGTAACAGAAGCCCAGGTATTGAGCTGGACACACACTGCTGAAGGACTAAATATCTCAGTTTCTCTTGTTAAGTATGATCATGCCACCAAGTATTGGCCAGTGAGCAGTGAGTGGAGGGTGGAGAGATTTGTATAATAATGAGGCCACAAGTCCTACAACCTACGCCCTCTGTGTTCCCATTCTCCCTGGGATGGTGAAATGGTAGAAGCCATCCTGAAACATGGTCAAAGGCTCTACCATAGCAACAATAGAACCAAAAAGATAAGAAGCAGCCAGGGTCTCCCTTACCACATAGTCATCCTAACAGCCTGGGACTATTTTTGACCAGATGTTACATACTCCATTTTATTTAAGTCACAGTTATCTGGGTGTCTGTTAAAGAAACCAAACCTGGGCAAGTGCTATGCCAAGAAACCTGTTGTTCTAGTTTGATTCTCCATTGCTGTGACAAAATATTCTGACCAATACTAACTTTGGGAGGAAAGGGTTTATTTGTCTTACATCTCCCAGGTCACAGTTCATCAGGGAGCCCAAGGTAGGAACTCAGGACAAGAACTTGGAGGCAGGAGCTGGAGCACAGGCCATGGAGGAATGCTGCTTACTGGTTTGCTCCCCTGGCTCCCTCAAGGCAGGTGTGTCAAGTTGACACTAAAGCTATCCAGCACAATTAACCCTTTGTCAACTTGACACACAAACACATCACTATTAAACCATAACCTTTCCAATTCTTGTCCCCAAGATATGATGTTAATATTACAACGTAAGACAGTACAAAAATCCCCACAGTCTTTAAAAAAATCCAAACACTTAAAAGTCTATAGTCTCTTAAAAGTCTCTTAACTGGGGGCTCCTGTAAAATCCAAAACAAGTACTGTCTTATTTCAAAGGGAAGAATCGGGCACACCTAAGCAAAACCAAAGTCTAGCAAAGTAGCTCAAGGCTGGACATCTGGGATTCACTCACGATCTTCTGGGCTCCAAAGGGTTCTGGCAACTCCACTTCTCTGACTCTGCAGTCCACAGCACACACAGCTTGTCTCGCAGACCCAGACCAGCTCCATTCCACACCTACTGCTGCTGTCCTTGGTGGTTGTAACATGGTCCTTGCAGCTCCAAAAAGCTGGGGTCTCCACTGAAACTGAAGCTGCACTCTCACCAATGGCCTCTTCTGGCCTCTCAGTACAACACCTCAGATTCTCTACATGACCACTTCAATTCTGGGGTCTTAACTGCAACTGAGGCTGCACTTTCACCAATGGCTTTTCCTGGCCTCTCAGGGTGCCAAGCCTCAGCTGCTCTCTATGACCCTTTCATGCTTTCAACACCAAAACCATGCAGGAGACTCTTACACATTACCAAGTCCTGCTTCCAGCTTGAGATGGAGGCTCAGGTCCCCTCTGTGTGCTGACCCTGAGGAAATACTTCCCAGAAGACTTCACCACAGTGATACTGGTCTCTTGTTACTTACAGCTGATTTTTCAGCCCCAGCTAACCAGCATCAATTGTCCCAGTAAAGCAAAGGTTTTACTTCAGGTTCTGGTCTCTTCTTAATCACAGCTGATTCTTCAGCCCCAGCCAACCAGAACCCACAGATTCTTAATTCAAAACATCACACAAACAACCCTGATAGTCTATGTTTCCCTTTGAAGCTTCACAAGCCAGGCCTCCATTGTTCACAACTCTTTCAACATAACTGTTCCAAGCTCCACAGCAACAAACTCTAAGCACTCAATGGCTTTTCTAGCCCAAAGTTCCAAACACTTCCACAATCCTCCCCAAAACAACTGGGTCAGGTCTGTCACAGCAGTACCCCACTCTCTGGTACCAATTTCTGTTCTAGTTTGATTCTCCACTGCTGTGACAAAATATTCTGACCAATACGAACTTGGGGAAGAAAAGGTTTGTCTTATATCTCCCAGGTCACAGTTCATCAGGGAGCCCAAGGTAGGAACTCAGGACAAGAACCTGGAGGCAGGAGCTGGAGCTGGAGCACAGGCCATGGAAGAACACTGCTTACTGACTTGCTCCCCTGGCCCCCTCAACCCAAGTGTGTCAAGCTGACACTAAAGCTATCCAGCACACCTGTTCAAACTATACCTGCTTCCTTCTCTTACCCTCCCTCCTTCTCTCTTTCATCCCTTCCTCCCTTCTTCCTTCTCTCCTTCCTTCCTTCCTTCTTTCCTTCCTTCCTTCCTTCTTTTCCATCTCCATAAAAGGATTTAAGATCCTTTATAATGACAGGACTGCATAATGAGTTGCATAAAATGCAAATATAAAAAGTAACTACATTAAGGTTTAATGAAGCTTTTCTCATTAAGCATGAGATTTAGTTCTAAGCTTCTTGGAAGTCAAGGCAAACATAGAAATGAAAGTACTTGATTTCAGAATGTCTGACTTTAAAAAAAATATCTTCCAGTTGTCCTGAAAAAACTCTTGTGTATGAAAAGTAGAGCTGTGCTCTGAAATGATCTCTACGGATCTGACAGCAAATGGATGTTTTGTTTTGTTTTGTTTTTGTAGCTCAGGGTGCCTCAAAATCAACATGTAGCAGAGGATAACCTTTAATTTCTAACTTTCCTGACTCCACTTCTCTAGTGCTGGGATTATAGACTGCACTGCCACACCCAGTTTATGGGTTCTGGGGATCAAACTCCAGGCTTTGTGAATGCTAGGCAGGCACCTTATCAGCCCCTCTGAGTTTTCTTATTTTATTTTTTATCTTTATTTATTTATTTATTTATTTATTTATTTATTTATTTACAGACAGGATCTTCCTGTAGCCACAGCTAGCTTGGAACTGGCCATGTAGACCAGGCTGGCCTCAATCTCACAGAGCCTGCCTCTGCCTCCTGAGTGCTGGGATTAAAGGGATGCACCACCACACCCAGCTCTGGCTTTTCTTTCTCTTTCTTTCTTTCTTTCTTTCTTTCTTTCTTTTGGGTACAACACAGATAATCCCACAAGTAAGGACTGTGGCAGTAGCAGGTGGCAAAATGGGAAGTGATTACACTGGTGGTTGTGCTGGAGGTTATGAAGACTCCTTCTTCATAACCTTCAAATAACACAGGTTGCAATGGTTACCTCCTTTTTCTTTCTTTCTTTCTTTTTTTGTCTCTTTGAGACAGGGTCTCCTTGTAGCCCCAGCTGTCCTGGAACTCACTATGTAGACCAGGCTGGCCTTGAACTCACAGAGATCCGCCTGCCTCTGCTTCCCAAGTGCTGGGATTAAAGGCATGCGCCACCACGCCCGGCATTCTTTTTAAAGATTTATTTTGCATTTATGTGTTATGTATGTGCCTGCATGAGTATATGTACATCACATACATGCAGGTGGCATTGGAGGCCAGAAGAGGTTGTTGGATCTCCTGGAACTAGAGTTACAGGCAGTTGTGAGTTGCCTGATATGAAAGTACTGGGAAATGGACCCAGGTCCTTTGCAAGAACTTCAAGCGCTTTTGACTGATGAACCATCTCACTAATCCCAGTAAGTGCTCTTAACCACTGAGCCATCTCTCCAGTCCTCCAGTCCCTTTTACTGTAATGTTTGATGAAAGTTCAGGGTACATCATTAAAACATAACTCGGGAGGGCTCGAGATGGCTTCGTGGTTAAGAGCACTACTTACTCTTGTAGAGGTCCTGAGTTCAGTTGCTAGAACCCACATGGTAGATAACAATCTATCCATAACTTCAGTGCCAGGGGATCTGAGATTCTCTTCTGGCCTCCACAGGCATTAAATGCATGAGGTATACTTACATACATTGCTGGCAAAACACTCATACACATAACAAAAATAAATCTGGGAAACTGTTTCTACAAAGGACTCATTGAGGGCGGAGACATATACTTTGCACAAATGACTTCATTTGCCCCCACCAAAAGGCCTGTGTCAGGGCCAGCATGATGGCTTAGTGGATAAAGGTGCTTGCTATCAAGACTGACGGTCCCAGTTCTATCCCTGGGACCTACATGTGCAAAACATACACACACACACACACACACACACACACACACACACACTAGTAAATAAATGTAATCAAATGTTTTTTGAGTTTTTTGAGATAGATTTTCCCTATCTCCCCAGCTTGCCTAGAACTCTCTGTGTAGGTCAGGCTGGTCTTGATCTTGTAAGAGATTTGCCTGCCTCTGCCCTCCACGTGCTAGGATCAAAGGCATGCACCACCACACCTATCTTAATTATTATTATTTTTTTGGTCTTTTTGAGGAAACAGGGTCTCCCTCCCTGCAGCTTCAGTTGTCCTGGGACTCACTATGTAGACCAGGCTGGCCTTGAACTCACAGAGATTCGCCTGCCTCTGCCTCCTGAGTGCTAGGATTAAAGGTGTGTGCCACCACATCTGGCAATTTTTTTTTTTAAACTTGGGTTTTTGCTGCTGGATCTCCCTTGTTGCAGGTGGCCAGCATTATTAAAGGAACTGATCCTGATCACAGGCCAGGTACGGTGGCCCACACCTTTAGTCCCAGCTCTCAGGAGGCAGAGGCAGGTGAGTTCGAGGCCAGCCTGGTCTATACAGTGAGTTCCAGGCCAGCTAGGGCTAGTAGGAGATCCTGTCTTAAACAGACAAATACATATAAATAAATAAATAAATAAATAAATAAAATAAAGGACCCGATGACCTGAAATCTGTTAAACATAATAAATAATAAAGCAGCAGCAATCAGTTTGGGAAAAGAGAGCTGACATATAGTTCCCTTCAGGAATAAGGTTTATTAAGAGGAAGTGCCTTGAGGCCATGATTGGGCTCCAAGGTAGGAGGAAGAGAGCATTTGATAGAAAATGGTGCAATATTTTAAAAACTGCATAACAAGATCTTAATGGGAAAGAGAAGCTTCCCTTTAAAATGGAATGAAAGAAAAAAAAAGACAAAAAAAAAACCAAAACCCAAAACAAAACAAAGTGAGGATGTGAGGATGAAGCTGGGTGTGGTGGTGCACACCTTTAATCCCAGCACTTGGGAGGCAGAGGCAGTGGATCTCAGTGAGTTTGAGATCATCCTGGTCTACATAGCAAGTTCCAGGCCAGTCAGGGCTACAGGAAGACCCTGTCTCAAAAAAAAAAAAAAAAAAAGGGGAGAAAAAAAAAAAAAAAAAAAAAAAGGTGAGAATAAAAAAGCAAAAAAGCAAACAACACAACAACAACAGACAAGTAAACTACAATGATGACGGGCCTTATTTGAGAATGAGGAAACTGGGCTTCAGAAAAGGGACGGGAAAGATCAGATAGCTGGCAGAGAAGAATCAGTTTTGAAGCCACAGTTAAACTGTAGAGGCCTATTTTGTACATCTGCCTCTGGGCCCTCTAGCAGGAATCCATAATAAAATCAGGCCTGAGGCTAGAGGGTCAGAGGGAAGACAAGAGACCTGCAGCCCTAGAGGAGGCCTGTGCTTGCCAGGAGAAATTGGTGAGGTCTGGCAACTATGGAGAGGCTGGAGGGACCCTTGAGCCTCTTAAGACAGGTTGCACTTGATACACTGAGAAAGGAGAGGTAGGCACAAGGGCAGCAGGGAACCCCCACATCTGGAGCTTGACTGGAACATGCCTGGAACCCATGATGTAGCCCAGGCTGGACTGGAATTCACAGTAATACTGCTTCAGCCTCCAGAGTGCTGGGATTAGAGTTATGAACCCACCATACCCAGCTCTGATGCCAAAATGTCTTTTAATGTGTTATCACTATACACACACACACACACACACACACACACACACATTGTGAGTTTTTTTAGTGTTTTTGAGACAGGGTCTCCCTGTAGTCCCAGCTGGCCTGGAACTCGCTATGTAGACCAGGCTGGCCTTGAATTCACAGAGATCCGCCTGCCTCTGCCTCCTGAATGCTGGCACTAAAGACATGCACCACCATGCCTGTTGTTGGTTTTTTCTTTTTCTTTTTTTTTTTTTTTTTTTGTGCTATGCAAACAAGGTTTCCCTGGCTCTGCCTCTGGAGTGCTGAGATTAAAGGAGTGCACCAACACACCCAGCTCTGTATTTCTCTTCTTACTAGTGAGATAGAAAATGCCCTATGGGAGAGAGCCAAGCCTGGTAGTGTAAGCCTTTGCTTCCAGCACTCAGGAGGCAGAGGCAAGAGGATCTCTGTGAATTCAAGGCCAGCCCGGTCTACATAGTGAGTTCCAGGCCAGCTGGGGCTATAGGGAGACTCTGTCTCAAAAAGACCAGTAGTAAAACATTTGCCTAGCATGTGTAAGGCCTTGGGTTCCAACTCCAGGGAAGAAGGAAGGGGAGGAGGAAGAAGAGGAAAAGGGGAGCAAAGACTTGAGAGAGAATTGAAGAAGAATCGATCTATTTTCTCAGCTTCGGAAAGGGAAGGGGGAGATCATCATATCCATTTTTCTGCTTTGATTTTCCTTGACTCCTATCTTGACTAGTACTTTGAATATGCTAATGGAGGTAGCTGGTGCAGGAGGAATTGTTTATACATGTGCATTCAAAACACTGGAAGAATAAACACCACAAAAGTTCACCTGGTTATCTGTGGCCAACGGGGAATAGGGTTGACTGAAGTGAATTCCATGTTCTTGCCTGCCCAGTGTACCTATTTCCTTTGGGCAAGATACTTTTATCCTACAGTGTGGTTGGCTACCCAAGACGAAATACTTACCCAGTATAGTGCCTTATTCCCTGGGCAACATTTTGGGGGCCAAGGATAGACACATTACTCGCTCAGAGGGATTCAAGGACTCCAGTCCTCAGAGAATATGTAAAACCTCTGCTGTTTGTCTCTCTCCCCTTCACTTTCTCCTTTTTCTTCCTTCCTTTTTTCCCCCCCCCCCCCCCCCCCCCGAGTTTCACCATGAAACTGACTTGCCTACAAGGCCATCTTCCTGTCTAAACACTGGGCACAAAAAAACAAAAAACAAAAAACAAAAAAACAAACAAAAAAAAAACAGAGGGAAAAACTGGATGAAGTAAATTGGGGTGGGGTCTTCTCTCCATCTCCAGCTGGAAAATTCATGAACTCAGGGATGAGATCTGTGCTAGGCAGTACCAGGTCCCAAGCTAGTGCCTCCTCTGCTAGGCTCCATGCAGCCCCACCTCTAATTCCTGCCAGTTGCTCCACTTCTAGTTTGAGCCTGAATTCAACTTATTCCCAAACAGCCTTGTATAAACCAACCTCGGTCACATCCCTTGGCCCCCTGCCTGTAACCCCAAGGAGCAGGTTTCTGCTCCACCCTCCCCATCCTGGCCCCCAGCCATAGGTCTCAATCACGTGGCACTTTGGCCCTCTTTGGCCTGCTTCCCTCAAGATCCAGATTTAACCTTCCCTCCCCCTTTCCTCTCTACCCTAGTCCTTTGGGCCACTCTCTGGGGAAATTATCTGGGATTTAAAGCTTTATCTCTGTTTCTCTTAAGGGACCTGGGGGCCTCAGTTTACTTGCCTATCAAATGGGGCCTTGATGCTCATTTCTCCAGCCCCCTACCAATCTAATGAGCCCTTCCAAGGGCCTAAATCTCTTTTCTCACTTGAGGGTGGGGACAAAGAGGAGAGGAGGAGATTAGGAACTCTAAGGGCTGTCCCAGAACTGCTCTGAAAGCAACTCCAGGGACAAACAGGCCAGCCTCTGGCACCTCACAAATGTTGGTTCAAATCCTGTTTGCCTCTGACCAACTGCTGATTTCAAAAGCTTCTCTCTGGACCTCACCTCACTTGCCCCCCCGACATAGGCCTTGTGGGAGACAAAGGGGAGCATCAGCAGAGGCTGTGACAGAACCACTGGGCACCCACCAGCGCCCCCCTTCCCTAGCGGCGTCGCCCCAGCTCCTAATCTCCGGGCCCTGGGCCGCAGGCTCCTCCTCCATTGACATCAGAGCCGCAGGCGGGCGGAGAGAGCCGCTGAGAGCTAGCCAAGTGCCAGCGACTGAACGGACAGGCGGACCGGGCGCAGCTGGGATCCACAGCAAGAGCTCCACGCCAGCCACCTCCAGCCGCCAGCCACCTCGCAGCTAGTCCCGCGGCCGGGCAGCCGCAGGTACTGGGGGCCACCTAGCCCCGCCCCGCCCCGTGCCCCTGGGCGCCCCCGCAGAGTACTGTCGCGTTGGTGGGAGGACGCCTAGGAGGGCTGGACCCTGGAAGGACAGAGCTGGGCCCTTCCCTGCACCTCGGCCCCAGGTTCGTTAGGTGCCAGGTGAACCCCAGGGATACTGACCTGATGTCAGAGCAGGGTGGAGATGGCACTGTGTGTGCATGTGCGCCTGCAGCAGGGCCTGACAGTGGAAGGGCGTGGACATTTAGAGCTATCGAGGGTGGGGGTCATGTGAGGGGTGCCCTAATGATTTAATGCAGACATGTGCTCAGATATGTGTAAGCATGACTAGAAATTCATTTTTTGTTGCATATGGTGTCCAGAGTGTATGTGCTGTGCCTGCACTCTGGTGTCTGATTTTAGGGGTAGTATGGCAGAGTTGGGGGAAGGTTCAGTAGTGACCCAAGGGTGTTTGAAGTTAGGTGAAGAGATGAGGTTTGGAGTATACGGGCAGTGTGTGGGGAAGAGGCCCTGGAGGATGTAGATATGAGTGAAGCTGCCATGTCTGGTATGTGGGCATGGATGCCATTCTGTTCAGGTGTGCACG
Source organism: Nannospalax galili (assembly GCF_000622305.1). Taxonomy (NCBI): domain Eukaryota; kingdom Metazoa; phylum Chordata; class Mammalia; order Rodentia; family Spalacidae; genus Nannospalax; species Nannospalax galili. The sequence continues at coordinate 4,207,759 of NW_008357033.1, read as the reverse complement.
GTACGAGCTCTGGAGTGTAAGGCATCCCAGTGAGGGATAAATAGGCAGGTAGGTGATAGAGCACGGGGGTATCTGGGGAGTGTGCATGAACATGCCCCACCCCCCCGTTTGATGGTTGGATATACATGTATAATTGATCAGGTGTCATGGTTTCTGGATATGAAGCGTGCTGGGTCTAGTAGGCCAGTGTTTGGGTTCAGGGCTCAGATGTGGGCTGTCTGTTGTATGGTGTGGAACCCAGAGGGTTGTGTTTCCCTCCAGGTGGGTTTAAGATTTGATTTCTAGAGTTTACTATCATCTCCTTTCTCAAAATTCTCTGACCCTGAGAAGGTGGCCAGTACCCCTGGGAACAAGGTCCCATTCAAGGAGTAGACTCACACAGAACCCTTATCAGGATGCCTTCCCTTCAGTCTCCCAAGAGGAAACAGAGGCAGCTTCCCAGAAGCTACAGGGTATGAGGGACTCTGTTTTGGCCTAACCATCTGTGGTTCTGCAATGTTGACTATGGGTTTCAGTCTAGGATCCCACCAGGACAACCCATCTATGGTCTTTGCCGTTAGCAAACTTAGCTGAGGCTACAGCTGGGTATCATACACCTGGGCAATTTGAACTTCATCCATCACCAGTCTGTTTCCCCATCTTTCATATGCTACATGGTGGGAGAACCCACCCTCTCCTGCAAGATGAGACAGAGGCCTCCAAGAGAAGGTCCCAGCTGAATTAGGGTTGGAGGGGGCCAGGAGGGGACAGACAGGGTGGGACCATTTTTCAGGCTGCTGGGACCCAGACAGGGAGTCAGGAGAGTTAGGCCTGGGGAGTTCCAGCTGTGGCTGCTGTTGCCTTGGTAACAGTGAGAAAGAGCTATTTAAAAACATGGCTGAGATATTGCTAGAAGCCCAGGCTGCCAGAAACCTGATTTCCGAGAGGCCAAGGCGGGAAGGAGGAGGAGGGAGAGGAGACACCCTAGCCCTTCATGGGCTGGGGCTAGGGCATCACTGGTTCTGGGGACAGGGGGATCCTCCAGGCTGCTAAGCTGCTCTGTGGTTTCATCTGCTGTCCTCCTAGAGGTGGGGGTTTCCCTGGTGTTAGGATTCTGAGAGGGAGAGACTGGGAAAAGACGGAGAATAAGGGAGTGAAGGAATGCAGGACTACTGAGAATTTTGCTGCTACCAGAAATTTTTCTAGGCCTAAGCACTTGCTGAATGAATGTCGCTGAATGAACAAATGACTGGTGAAGGCTGAGTGACTATCGATGAGTGGCTGGAGGAATGAATGAGTGCCAACTGTGGAGCTGATGGAACAAGGCAGTAGATTCCCAGAGAGAGGGCTAGGACATTCTGACTCTCTCCCCCCACTTCCCTTCCAGGAGCCCTGGCTGTGGCTGGGGGGCAGTGGGCCATGCCAGGGGCAGTGGAAGGCCCCAGGTGGAAGCAGGCGGAGGACATTAGGGACATCTATGACTTCCGAGATGTTCTGGGCACGTGAGTCTCATAGCAGGGGAAGAGGGTGGGATGCTGCCTGAGCTGGGGGCAGAATTGGGAAGGATTTCACTTCTGGGCCTGCTGGCTGGGGAGGATGAGTCTGGGGTGGTAATTCCTCTGGTCAGTTGACCAGTACTTCCTGTTTCCCAGAGACCAGATGCCTGAGCCATGGTGCAGACCAGCCCAGCTTTTGTTTCTGGCTAACAGTGGTTAGGATGAGAACTTCTCATGACAGCCCTGGGTTCTTCATGAAGTAAAGGAAGTGTGAGAGAATAAAAGGGTCATGTGTCCAGCCTGCTGACAAGAGTTGGCTATTCTGGTCTAGGTTGGAAACTGAGTCTGGGCATGGCTGCTTTTGATCATGGGAATTCCAAAATAATTCAAATCTGGTTTAAGTTGATCCTAGACATGCAGGAGAAACAGGTAGGGTATGTGCTATGTGCCCATTAAGGTCGGGAGTAAGGGCTCTGCAGAGGCCAGAGCTGTCTCTTCTGTCTGGGGAACATTTTCTGAAGAAGAAAGCATTAGATCTGGAGACTGAAAGACGGGATGGGTAGGCATGTGCTTGTCAGAAAGAAGTCATTTCAGGCAGGGAGAATAGTGCATGAAAAAGCTCAGAGGCACGGCACGTGTAGAGAGGGGCAGAGTTTGACATGACTCATGTGCCCAGAACATTTTAGAAGTCTTGCAATCACTGCTGGGGAGAAGAAAGAAGGGACAGGAGATGGATGGGAGCAATGCACAGAGGCTTGACAGTTGTTCCACAGGATGGAGGAAGGCATTAACACTGGCTACACTGACAGGGTAAATTGGGGAGCCAAGAATGGAAACCAGTGATGTGACCACAGTCACTACTTAACCTTGGTGACTGAAATGTTTCTATGAGGGACCTTTTCTTTGGCTTATGACTTCTTATTCTCCCATGGAAAACAAACAGATGCAGAAAGAATTCCCTAACAGATCCTCCTTAATCAGTGAACTTCAGTGTGAATAACTTTATTTGTTGCTAAGAGCCTGGTCTAAACCCCTGCTTCTTAAACACAGTGAGCATAGGTCCACCCATGGACCTAGCTAAAATGCAGAATTTGATTTCAGAGGTCTCGAGTATGTGGAGCCCGAGAGCCTGCATTTCTAAAACATTCTCAGGCAATGGTATGGTTCTGTGAGGTTCTAAAGGGTATTAGATTACCCACAACTCAAACTGACTTTAACAGGACAAAGGAATGAAGCCACTGTGAACATAATCAAAAAAGTCCAGGAGTAGAGTTCAGGCCTGGTTGGATCCAGGGGTTCATGTGATCAGAAAACTGTCTATTACTCAAGTCTGGTTTCCTTTGTATTGGCTTCCATCTAAAGTAGGCTCTTCCCAAATAGAGACAAAGGTGACTGCCCTCCACTTCAGCTTTACTTCTTACTAGGTTAGCAGGAAAGAGTAGGACCTCATTCTTACAGTGCCAGGAATCTGGCATATACCATATGACCAATCACTGAGGCAAGGGATAGAAGACTCTGACAGGCTGGGACTGGCCTATGTGAACACTTCTGGAGCTGGGGAGAGATGCGTGTTGGAGAACATAGGAGGGGATGGAGGAGAGGCCAAGGGAAGCTGGGATTCCAGTTCCTCACCTTCAAACCTATCTCCCACAGGGGTGCTTTCTCAGAGGTGATTCTGGCAGAGGACAAGAGGACTCAGAAACTGGTGGCCATCAAATGCATCGCCAAGAAGGCCCTGGAGGGCAAAGAGGGCAGCATGGAGAATGAGATTGCTGTCTTGCACAAGTGTGTGGGCCACAGCCTGTCCTTCCCCAGTGTTGGCCCTTTGTTGACCTCTTCTCTTTCCTGTTTTAAAGAAATCCTTTAAATTCTAAGTCTCAGAAGGCTCCCTTGTAAAATGTCAGTAAGAACATCCACTTGGCAGGGAGTGACTGGCACAATAGCTAACCCCACAGATATGACTAGGATGCTGCAGTTTATTTACAGAGGTTGAATCTGCTCATGAGGCCTCAAAGTTAACCACTGAGCAGGCTCAAACCCACATAGCTGTACCCATCTCAATTCCTTCCACATATTAAAGCAGACAATTTGCTGACCTCCTGACTAAATTAACAACCATCTGGTAGGAAATCTGTTCTCCCTACATAGCTTATAGCAAGCCTTCGCTTCACTATCTTCTGGAGAGGAGACAATCATTTCATTTCCCCTATTAGGTGAGGGTGGGAGAATGAGGCCAGAGAGGGCAAGAGACTTCCCCAAAGTTACACAGCAAATCTGTGGAGAGCGAAGTTATCCTTATTATTAAGCTCAATCACTACTAGTTCATTTATTGATCACTGACTATGTGCAGGTAGTGCCAAATGCCATGTCTACATTATCTCATGTAATCTTTATGTGACCTGATCTTTGAAGGGGGTCTGTCACTTGTCTCCCTTTATAGATGAAGTCACTGAAGTTCAGGTTACATTCCATTCGATAAATATGAGTACCCACTCTGTACTAGGTGCTGGAAGAAAAGTGGCGAGCAAGACAGTCCCTGACTTGGGGAGGTGACCTGGTGGGAGAGGCTGACAATGTGTAAACACAGAAAACTTAGAAGTCACACAGCCATCCATGCTTCAAAGAAAAAATACTAGCTCCCAAACAGCATGTGGCAGAGAAAGGATCTGGCCAGGTCTACTTGAGCCCATAGCCCTGTGCTTGCCCCTCTGCTCTCTTGCAGTAAATTGGGCTGAATCAGCTTTTCCCAGTGGGGAACCTTGGTATCAAGCCTCAGATGCAGGCACTGGGGAGTGACTGAGCCACCTGAAAATCTGAACCATCTCATTTCTGCTTCCAGGATCAAGCACCCCAACATTGTAGCTCTGGATGACATCTATGAGAGTGGGGGCCACCTCTACCTCATCATGCAGCTGTGAGTGGCTTGCTCCTGCCCATTCTCACTTCTCCTCTCTCTACTGTCCCACTCTCCTAGCCAGCCTGTACTGCCTCTTGCTGCAGGGTTTCAGGAGGGGAGCTGTTTGACCGCATCGTGGAGAAAGGATTCTACACGGAACGGGATGCTAGCCGCCTCATCTTCCAGGTGTTGGATGCTGTCAAGTACCTGCATGACCTGGGCATTGTGCACCGGGACCTCAAGGTGAGGTCTGATGAACTGAGTACCAGGGGTGGGGTCTCTGCCAATCCTGCCCAATCTGACCTTGGGCCTCTCCTAGCCTCTGACTGAACCTCAGCTTTCCATCTGCAAAACAGACCTGTAGTAACCCCTAAACCACCTCCTCTCATTCCAGATGACACTCACAAGGATTCAAAAATGGGCTGTTATTATTTTATCCAAACAGTATTTGTGCCTTTTTCTGATAATAAAACATCCTACTTGTTCTTTGTGGAGAACTTGAACGGGACAGCAAAGCCTCAGAGAGTGTGATGGGGGCTTGTGTTGAAATGCTTCATTCAGGTCTAGAAGGGATGGGACAGACCTGGGTTTGAAGTTTGGCCCTGCTCTGCTCTAACTGGCTCTTGGGCAAGTCTACCTCTAAAGGCATCAGTGTCCTCATCCATAAAGTGAACTTCAGACCAGCCAGGCAGGCACTGTGATAAAGATGAAATAAATATTCTAAGTTTATAGAAAAATCCCTCCCACACCCCACTTAGCTTTATCCTTTCTAGAACTTGTGGTTTTCTTGAGAATTTTTTCTTTTTGTGGCATTGGGTATTAATCCAGGGCCTCACACATATGATGTCAGGTAAGCATTCTACCACTGAACTGGATGTATGTACATTCCCTGCCCCCACTTTAACCTTTTCTATTACATTTCCCCTTTGTTATTAAGTTTTGGGGTTAGCATATAATAAAGTACTGCATTTCAGGGTTTCAGTGTGGCATCTTGTACATAGATTCTGCTGCACTTAGCTCTCATCAGTTCCCTTCTCCCGTGCCCCCTCCTCGTCCAAGCTGTCCCCTTCTTCCCCCAGTTAGTCCCCACTTCTGCTTTTTATAGCATGCATTCCATTGCTTTCTCTTTTTTAAGACAGAATCTGAGTTGCCCAGGCTGGCCTTGGGCAACTTGAACTTACTCTAGTTAAGGCATTTCTTGAACTTTGTTTTCCTGCCTCAACCTCTGAAATATCTAGGACTTCAGGCTTTTGCCAGGCCCAGGTTTTTGTTTTTCTTTTGAAACAGGGTCTCATATAGCCCAGGCTGGCTTTGTATTCACTCTGTAGCCAAGATGAGGCTGTCACTGTGGCTTTTGCGGGGAAGTCCAGTTTTTCAGTGTTTGGGGAGGCAGATGGTGCTCTTAGCCCTGCCTACCTCTGACTGTCCATTCTCTTCCTTCCCACCCTCCAAGCCAGAGAACCTGCTGTACTATAGCCTGGATGAAGACTCTAAAATCATGATCTCCGACTTTGGCCTCTCCAAGATGGAGGACCCGGACAGTGTGCTCTCCACAGCCTGTGGGACCCCAGGCTACGTGGGTGCGGAGTGCCCTGGGCTGGGGCTAGGGGTAAGGGAGGAGCCAGGAACTACAGGGCAGACATTTGTCACTATCATGTCCCCTTCCCTTTACAGCTCCTGAGGTCCTGGCTCAGAAGCCCTACAGCAAGGCCGTGGACTGCTGGTCCATAGGAGTCATTGCATATATCCTGTAAGTGGGGGCATGCCATAGTGGTGTGTAGCTAGAGCTTTCTTCCCCCCTGCTGTGCTCTTGCCCTCCTGCTATTCCTTCCTTCCATCCAGTTATATCTGCCAGCTAACTACTAACACCACTTCATTCAACAGATACTATGTTTCAGGCACTGTCCAAGCACTGAGGATTTAGCAGAAAATAAACCAAAGTGCCTGCCGTCAGAGAGCTGACAATGTAATGGAGAATCAATGAGTAAATAAATTTATATGATAATTTTAGCCAGGCCTGGCCTGGTGGTGCACGCCCTTAATCCCAGCACTCAGGAGGCAGAGACAGGCAGATCTCTGTGAGTTCAAGGCCAGCCTGGTCTACATAGCGAGTTCCAGGCCAGCTGGGGCTACAGGGAGACCCTGTCTCAAAAAAACCAAAAAAAAAAAAAAAAGATAAGTTTGCCTGGTAAACCCACCAAACAACAACAAAATACTGAGAAGAAAAATCAAGCAGGAGTAGGGAGATGGGTGGGAATGAACACCATTTCAGACAGGAAATGCCAGGAAAGGGCTCTGTGGAGGTGACACTGAGTGGCTATTTGAATGGAGGAGCCACACAATTGAGGTGCTGGAGAAAGGTTTGGCAGAAAGAGTGGCAAGCGCAAAGGTACTGAGGACAGCAAGATGGTATGGTTACAGAACAGAAGGACAGGGAGGGGAAGTCCTTCTTACAGGTCCTGACTCCCAGCACTGCCTCAAAGCTCCATCCCCTAGCTAATGAGAGCTCTGAAAATGGAAATGAGGATGGGTTTCTCCCTGCCCAGGCTCTGCGGCTACCCCCCTTTCTATGACGAGAACGATGCCAAACTCTTTGAACAGATTTTGAAGGCCGAGTACGAGTTTGACTCTCCTTACTGGGACGACATCTCTGACTCTGGTATTTGGGCTTTGCCTTCTTCTCTGGGCCCTGCCTCAGAGCCTTCCTTACTGCTCCAGGGGCCTTCCCACTACCTGCCTTCTGTCTCTTCAGCTCCAGACTAGCTGTCTGAGGTTAGATACCCTACCTTGGTTTCCCTCTGCTTGGCCTTCAGTCTGAGAGACTTGTAGCCATCCATCCATTCAGTCTTCAAACATAGTATTTTTTAGAATACCCTTCCCCTACTGATTCCCTAATACCTAAACAACCACCATAAATCTTCCCACCCCTCCTTTTGTGTCCCCATTAGGAACCAGCCTATAAAAACTCCAGTGGCTTACATACTGGTGTGAATGCACTGAGTAAATTCTTTTTTAAACATGTTAAGAAGAGGGAGCTGAAGGCTGGGGGTAGGGGGTTAGAGAAGGTAGGGTGGCACATGGACAGACCTGGCCTGTTTTGCCTTATTGACAGGCCAGGTTTAAGGGAGTGAGCACTGTCTTGGGGGTGTCCACAGTCGCTGTCATGCTGTGTCTTTGCTTTTGTCTTGGGGCTTCAGCCAAAGATTTCATACAGCACTTGATGGAGAAAGATCCAGAGAAGAGGTTCACCTGTGAGCAGGCCTTGCAGCACCCGTGGTAAGAGCCCCCTACCCCTCACCAACCTGAGTTCTGGGGTGGGTCCCGGGGGCTCCAGGCCTGCCTCTGCCCTCACTGGCAACTCTGCATATACCTCTGTGGTAGGATTGCAGGAGATACAGCTCTAGATAAGAACATCCACCAGTCAGTGAGTGAGCAGATCAAGAAGAACTTTGCCAAGAGCAAGTGGAAGGTAAGCTCCTATTCCTAGCCCTGGGTCTCAGCCTCACTGAGATGCCTCCCTCCCTACCCCAGGCTCAACTTGCACAGCACTAGCAACCAAGTCAGCATACACTAACTGATGTTTTCTAAAACATTTCCTTCATTATTCAGCAAATGCTCCTTGACATCCACTAACTTGCAGAGAGAGTTCCTGACCTCCAACTCTAGAGAGACAACAATTTAGTCTCCAGGAGTCACATGGTACAGCCCACAGACCCAAGAAGGGCCATAAAGGTGGTAACAGACCTGTCAGTTGAGTGGCAACTATCTGGACAAAGAGAGTACGCCTGAGGAACAGGTGTGGAAAGGTGCCAGGGCAAGAGAGTGTAATCACTTCAGAAAGTGCAGGTGATAAAGCATACTGGACTGGAGGGGCTGAGGGAACTAAGGGGACTGAATTGCAAGAGGTCAGGCTGGAGACGCTGGTAGAGGCTAGGCTGCTGAGGGCCTCAAATACTACAGTGGAGCACCCTCCTGGTATGGAGGGTGCTGTGGACCCCAGAAAGATTTAAAGCAGGAATGTGTCTGAAAAAAGGGCTCTCAGTATACAGGGAGGGCACAGAGAGAAGACTGGGAGGCCAGGTAGGAGGCTATGTCAGAGATGCAGCAGGTGGTGAGGGAATGACCTAGGGCAGCAGCAGCAGCAGCAGCAGCAAGAAGAATAGAGGAAGGGTCAACAGCAGGAGTCTTGCAGGAGGTAGAATCATAAGAAGCAAAGATGGCCTGGACGTGGTAGGGCATGCCTTTAATCCCAGCACTTAGGAGGCAGAGGCAGACGGATCTCTGTGAGTTCAAGGCCAGCCTGGTCTACATAGTGAGTTCCAGGACAGCTGGGGCTACAGAGAGGGCCTGTGTCAAAACGACCCAAAACAAAACAAAACAAAAAGAAGCAAAGATGGAATGCATGCTGAGGGAGGGAGATGGCAAGGGCTGGCCCAACCTTCTGGTTGGGGACAGAGCGGACAGTGGTACTAACTCTGATAGTGATCCTAGGGGCAGAAACATGTCTTAAGGAGGTAGTTTTAGGCTTGGACATGGTCAATTTAAGGGGTGTGTAGGACATTTAGGCAAATAAGTTGAACATAAAATGACAGAAACAAATATGTAAATTATGAAACCTTTCTGTACTTCATTTTCTTCCCTTGAAATTAACAATACTCCAGCACTTGAGAGGCTGAGGCAGGAAGATCAGGAGTTCAAGCCTGGGCTATATGAAACCCTGTCTCAAAAATAACAAAACAGCCAGGCATGGTGGTGCATGCCTTTAATACCAGTGCTTGGGAGGCAGAGGAAGGCAGATCTCTGTGAGTTTGAGGCCAGCCTGGCCTACATGTAGTAAGTTCAGGCTAGCTGGGGCTACAGGAAGACCCTGTCTCAAAAAGACTTAAAAAACTGCCAGGCGTGGTGGCACACGCTTTTAACCCTAGCACTTGGGAGGCAGAGGCAGGTTAATCTTTGTGAGTTTGAGGTCAGCCTGGTCTACATAGTGAGTTCCAGGACAGCTGGGGCTACAGAGAGACCCTGTCTCAAAAAGACAAAAAAAACAAACAAAAAAAACAACAACTAAAAAACCAAAACAAAACAGGCTGGGGATGCAGCTCAGTTGGTAGACTGTTTATCTAGCAAGAAACCCTGGGTTGGATCATCAGTATCACATAAAACCAGTGTATACTTGTAATCCTAGCACTCAGAAGGTGTAGGCAGGAGGATCCAAAGATCAAAGTCATCCTCAGCTGTATACCAAATTAGAGGCTAGCTGGGCTGCATGAGACCCTGTCAAAACAAGAAAAAAGAAATTAATGATATTAATAATTCTTGCCAGCCTGGTGTAAGAACGTATATGCCTGTAATCTTAGCACTTGGGAGGCTGAGGCAAAAATGCAGAGCAAGACTGCCTAAAACAACAAAAAGGAGCTGCCTCAGAGAATTTTGTGAGGATTACATGAATAACCATCCAAAGTGCTTAGAACTGTGGCTGATACATACTGTTATAGTATTTGCTACATGAATTACAGTTGTATGTCCATATATATATGTGTATGTAAATATATGACTGAATATAATTTAATAAGGCCTTGCCAAGACCTAGAGGAAGGTCTTAGGGAAGTTATTATATAATATCTGAACAATCATAGAATCATTGCAAGACCGTAGCTCCCTGGCCTTTGAGGCCCCTTCTCAGCAGTCCTTCTATCCCTCTTTCCACAGCAAGCTTTCAATGCCACTGCTGTGGTGCGGCACATGAGGAAGCTGCAGCTGGGCACCAGCCAAGAGGGGCAGGGACAGGCAAGCCACGGGGAGCTACTGACACCAACAACTGGGGGTGAGGACCAGGCATGTGGAAGGGCAAAGTGGTCCATGAAGAAGCACCAGGCTGGAGTGGAGTGGAGGGTCTGCACCATAGCCAACTTTGCCCTTTCCTCTCACACAGGGTCAGCAGCTAGATGCTGCTGCCGAGACTGCTGTGTGGAGCCACGCCCGGAATTGCCCCCTGCATTTCCCCCTCAACTCTAGGGCCCTGAAATGAACATCAGGAAAGTCAGAGTTTCTTCTGTGGGAGGGGAGTTACCTGCCCCATCCCCTCCTTACCCTTTTCCCTCTTATTCCTCAGTGCATTTTCCATACAAATGTTTCTATTTTATTGTTCCTTCTTGTAATAAAGGGAAGAAGATAAAACCAGACAACTCTGTCTTCTCAAACAGCGCCCCCACCCCTTGATTTGCAGGTGCCTGCCCCTGAGGTAGTAGTAGGGAGCCTTCCTGACATGAGACTAGGTGGGGATGGGGAGAGAAATGGGAAATGGAGGGAAAGATGCTAAGGAATTCTTTTGTCCCTTGGGCCCTACCTAGCCTTCTGGCCTTTTAGAGCCCTTTTTGCGCTTTGCTGGTGGCTCCTGATCCCGGTATGGTTGCTGTAGGTCAGCACTGAACAGCACCTATGGGAGGGGGCATAAGGAGTCTGTGGGGAGGAGGGCATGCTGAGGTAAGGGCTGGGGTAGATGGAAAGTGCCTGGGGTAGTTGAAGTCATAATGATAGGTGGCTGAAGAGTCCCCTGGGTCAGGCAGGGCTGAGGGAAAAGTCCTTTAGGGTCTGGGCTAGACAGGAGGCAAAATCTAGGAATACTTACTGCTTGCGCCCAACCAGCATAAGGTCCCCACAGATTCCGGAAAAAGTTTCCTAAATCAGAAGTGAGGAGGCTATGTTAATTAAGCCACCTGCCCTCCATCCATAGAGACAGGGTTTGCAGGCGAGATTGATCAAGAACAAGGAGATTATACCACCTTAGTCCAATGCCCCAGCATTGCATTCTCTCTCCTCACCCAGTTCCTTGTTGGCCAGGGGGCTTGGGCTCTTGGCCTGGGATGTGGTAGGGTGCCAGTTGTAGTCACGTTGGGCGATCTGCCACACATGGACATCCACGGGCACAGCCTGAGGTTTGTCTAGGGCCATTAGGCAGATGCAGTCAGCCACCTTTGACAAAGACAGGGTAGTTATGGAGGAATGGCAAGATCCAGCCAGCATCCTACATCTCTCTCCAAGCCATCTGCTTCCTCTTTCCTCTAAGGATCTGCTTTCTTGGTCAATACACAGTACATTACCTATCACTTCTAAAGAGAGCTCTAAGAAGACCTGCTCCTGAGTGAACACTGTGGACCATGTTCTCATCATAATCTGAGATGATATTATCGCAACCCTTCAGAGACAAGAAAACCAAGGGTCTAAAGGGTGAAGAAATGTCTTGATCAGAATTATGTGTCAGGCTGGGTGGGTGGCGCATACCTTAGTCCCAGAACATGGGTGGCAGAACTATATACTGAGTTCCAGGCCATCCAGAGCTACACAGTGAGACCCTGTCTTTAAATAAATAAATAAATAAATAAATAAATCACAAGGCAGGGATCAGGCAATACAAAGATTTAATGTTAGTCCATTAAAAATTCTTTAAGTCACTGGGTGTGGTGACGCATGCCTTTAGTCCCAGCACTTGGGAGGCAGAAGCAGGAGGATGTCTGTGAGTTCAAGGCCAGTCTGATCTATATAGCCGAGTTCCAGGCCAGCTGGGGCTACAGGGAGACCGACTCAAAAAGACAAAAAAAAAAACAAAAAAACTCAAGTCAAACATGGTGGCTCACATTTTTAATCCTAGCACTTAGGAGGCTGAGGAGGCTGAGGCAGGAGGACTGCTCTTGTTTGAGGCTAGTTTGGTTACATAGTTCCAGATAGTGAGACTTGTCTCAGCAAAAAAAAGAGGAATTTTTTTTTTTTTTTTTTTTGGTCTTTTTGAGACAGGGTCTCCTTGTAGCCCCAGCTGTCCTGGAACTCACTATGTAGACCAGGCTGGCCTCAAACTCACTGCCTCTGCCTCCCAAGTACTGGGATTAAAGGCGTGCATCACCACGCCCAGCTTTTTTTGGTCTTTTTGAGACAGGGTCTCTCTATAGCCCCAACTGGCCTAGAAATGGGCTGGAGAGATGGCTCAGCGGTTAAGAGCACTGACTGCTCTTGCAGAGGACCTGGGTCGAGTCCCAGCACCCACATGGCAGCTAACAATCATCTGTAACTCCAGTTCCAGGGGATCCAATGCCCTCTTCTGACTTCTGAGGACATTGCAGGACATGGGTGCACCTACCTACATGCAAGCAATACACCCATACACATTAAATACAAATAAATTTTTTTTAAAAAAGAAAACAGAAAATATTTGCTTCTCCTTCGTCCTTCCTGCTCTTCCTCCAGAAACCAGGCCTCCACATGACTCTCAAACCTGGCTTGTTTCCAACTCTCCTACTCTTAGGTGGGAAAGGAAAGGTTCTACCTCTTTGGGGCCTCACCTTGGTGCCCACTCCAGGCAAGGTGCAGAGGGCCTTGTGGGCCTCCTCATAAGGGGTCTCTCGAAGCTGCTGCAGCCAAGCCAGCCCACCTTGTTCTTCCATGATGGCTCGGGCACTGGCACACACATATCGGGCACGGTACCCCAGGCCTAGCTTCCTGAGATGAGCCTCTACTTCTGGCCCTGTGAGAGTGGACAGGAAAGGGGTCAGGTGTCCTGAGTTTGTTCCTGTCTTCAGGCAAGTATATAAGCTCTCTATCCCCGAGGGATGCTTTTGTAAGTACCTCCTCCCTCTGCACTGTCTTCTAGGAGTCAGTGGACAGCTGGGTGTGAAAAGGAAATAGCTAAAGCCTGGGTTCTGCAAGTGTTTTCTGGGCTCTGGAGTAGGGGCTGAGTATCTGTTGCTCTGGAAACTCCCTACTTAAGTTCTGTCCTGGTTAGTTTTTTATTGTTAACTTCATAAAAGCAAGAGTCACCCGGAGTTTCAACTGAGAGATTTCCCAGATCAGAGTGGGCTGGGGCCTTGTCTGTGGGAAATTATCTTGATTGCTGATTGCTGTGAGAGGGTCCAGCCCATTGTGGGCAGTGCCATCTCTGGGCAGGTGATCCTGGGTTGCATAGGAAAGCTGGCAGAGTATGAGCCAGAAAGAGATAGTAAGCAGTGATCCTCGATGGTTTCTGCTTCAGTTACTGCTTGAGCTCCTGTCCCGACTTCCCACAGTGATACAGTATGATCTGAAGTGTAAGCCAAATAAACCCTTTCCTCCCTAGTTGTTTTTGGTCATGGTGTTTAACACAGCAACAGAAGCAAACTAGAATAAGTTCGTTAGCCTTTCCTGAGAAGCATTCATACCCACGGCCTAAAAAGGTAATACTAGAGGATTGGGAGATGGCTTAGAAGGTAAAAGTGCTTATGGCATTAGCCCGTGGACCCGAGTTTGATCCCCGGAATCCATGTAAAAAGCAAGATACAGTGATGCACATCTGTAATTCCAGTATTCCTACGGTGAGATGGGAGGCAGAGATAGGAGAATCTGCTAGAAACTTGCAGGACAGTTAACATGGAGTATAAGGCTAAGTGACAGAAACAACAAGTGAGACTTTGCCTCAAAAACAAGATGGAAGAAGAGAACCAACTCCTGAAGGTTGTCCTCTGATTTCTACATGTGCACCTGCATGCCTGGGCGTGCGCGCGCGCGCGCGAGCGCACACACACACACACACACACACACACACATCCTCCACTTAATTTTTTTTTTGAGACAGGGTCTTCCTGTAGCCCCAGCTGGCCTGGAACTCACTATGTAGGCCAAGCTGGTCTCAAGCTCACAGACATTCACCTGCCTCTGCCTCCCACATTGCTAGGATTACACCACACCCAGCCTTCACTAAACAAACAAAAATGATTATAGTAACAGCCAGGGTAGTGTTAAGTGCTGGTGCTATGCATTCGCAAAGTGCACTATGCTTACTTTTTCTCTTGGGCCCTAATGACAGAACTGTTGTTTCCCACAATTTACAGATGGAGAAAATGAAGGCTCAGAAGGGGCTAATTAACTTATTCAAAAAAAAGACAAAGGTGTACTGGTAACCCCACTCAAAGGCCCATGGCAGTGGAGGTCATAGAGGCTAGGGGAGAACTTAATTCTGTTGTTTAGCTAAATGGACACACGTTCATACTACCTTCCAAACAGACGTTTATACCCATAGACAAATACCTTTGTCAATCTTAATCAGAGAAGCCAAGCCTCTCTTTCCAGTGAACTGCAAATGAAGGCAGAGACTTATGGTTGCACAAGGTGCTGAGAATACGTGACTGTTGAGTGCTTAACCCTGAACAAGACATTTATACCATCCCTTCCAAGGCTCAGGGAACACTGCAAAAGAGGGAGGAAGAAAGACTTTAAGAGCCATAAGACAGATAGGGAAAAGGACTGTGAATGGTCCCCTTCTGGGTAATATACAGCCATTAATCACAAACTTTCAACTACTATGGATCACTACTGAGTCTGATGGGCCCTACCCCTCACTGCTGAACTAATTCCTGCCCATAGAGTCCAGGAAAGGCAAAGTTACTGCCTTCAGATGTGTACTCACTGGTGACCCCTCCAGGGGTCAATTCAGCAATAACATTGATGGCTCTGGTTAAACTAAATGGATCACACAAGACCAAAAGTCATGAATTTGGGAAAGGGACAGGTAGTAAAGAGGGGGAGTTGACAGGGATATGAGGCATATGAAAGAGGGTGGAAGGAGAGAGCAATCAGAATGCATTATAAACATGTATAAAATTGTCAAAGAGGGGCCAGAGAGATGGCTTAACAGTTGAGAGCACTGGCTGCTCTTGCAGAACTCAGGTTTGGTTCCCAGCACCTACATGACAACTAACAACCATCTATAACTTTAGTTCCAGGGGATTCATTGCCTTTTTCTGGCCTCCACAGGCATTGCATGACAGGGATGCACTTAGATACATGCAGTCAAAACACTCATACACAAAATTTTTTCCTAAATTGTCAAAGAATTAATAAAAAATAAAAATAAAGAAAGAAAAGAAAGAACACAGGGAGTGGTGAGACAGTGTGGTCAGTAAAGTGCCCCCTAAGCAAGCAAACCTGAGTTTGGCTCCTCAATATCCATGTAAAAAGCTGGGTGTGATAGTGAATGTCAGTAACCTCAGCACTAGTGAGGACAGAGAGAGACACACATCTGAAGCTCATTCAGCAAGCCTAGCTGAATCGATGAGCTCTGGGTTTAGTCTCAAAAATTAGTGTAGATGAGAGATAAGACACCTGACATTGGACTTTGGCCTCCGCATGCACACACATGGGCATACACCCACACATGCAAGTCCAGATATACACCATCCACCCAGTCACCCACAAACCCACCCTCTCCCCCACGCACTAAAAAAGGGCATGATGGAGATGGGATCTTGCTATTTAGTCCCCAAGCACTTTACCTAGCTTGGTGTTCATATCTGTCACAATATACATATACCTATAAAACATTTGTATCATAGGGCAGGTGAGTTAGATCTACTGCAGTAATAGGTGCCTGAATGTTCCACTTACTTCCTGTGTGCCAAACACTGTGCTAGATATAGGATGTGTCTCCCTTTAGTCAGTCTTCATGATGATTCTGATAGTAGGTACTATTATTACTCTACTTCACAGGCACAGAAACTAAAGCACAGATGTTAAATAATACACATAAGTGCCACAGCTGGGATTTCAATCCAGGCAGTTTGTCTCCAGACCTCAGATTCTTACCCCTAAACTGCTGAAAACTGTAAGCACATGTTTCTCTGATGAAGAAGTGAACTGACTGGCTTTAGCAGACTAGTGAGGTACTGTCATTTCAGGAATGAAAACAGAGGATAAGTTGTAACTGGGGCTGATCAGACCAGGCAGGGTGGATCTGGATGGAGAGAGTGTTAGGGAAGGAGAGAAGCTTTGAGATCAGAGTTGGTAGGAAGGGGAAAATTGAACAGGTCTTCCTGTCTAAAAATTGAAGTGGGGGGCCGGGTGTGGTGGTGCACAACGTTAGTCCCGGCACTCGGGAGGCAGATGCAGGCAGATCTTTTGCAAGATGGAGGCCAACTTAGTCTGCATAGAGTTCCAGGCCAGCTGGGGCCACAGGGAGACACTGTTTCAAAAAAACACAAAAAAGCCAAAGCCAACCCCCCTCCCCCAAAAGCTGAAGTGGACCCACCTACTTACCAGCCAGGGCCTGCAGGCTGGGGAAGCCATGGTAAGTGGTATCATCAAGCTGGATGAGCCGTGGTCCGAAGGCCTGGCATAGTCGTTCCACCATGCCGGTAATTCGAGCAATGTTATTGTTGGAGGAACAAATGAAGGAGAAAAGGCATTCAGTGGGATCTTGTCGAAGCAGTCGCACACCTAGAAACCAGAAAGGCAGGGGCTAGTGGATGCACCTGATCAGGGTTGGCTTCTTCCCACCCCTTCACAACAGATTCACAATGCTCCAGGGGGATCTCAGGAGAATGTAGAGAAAGCAAGGCCAGATCTCTCATGTCTCATAGGATCTTGTAGAGACTGGGTGACCATCCCATTTTCTGAGAAGAAGCCACCATGGCAGGAATTTGTGTCCATTTTCTTCCTTTTTTTAATCCCTGGGCACAGAGCAAATGCTCTGTATATTTACAGAATAAATGATATCACTCGCTCCAGGACATATAGCCAGGATCAGGCCCCATATCTTTATCACCATCCCTGCCCCTTATACTCACTCACCTTGGAATTTCTGAGCCACTTTTTGGAAGTGGGAGTCCACAGAAGCCCAATGGCTATACAGCTGAGCCAGGCTGACATCCAGCTGAAAGTACTTGCGTAAGGTCTCAAGCTCCTCTAGGGCTGGCCTGCCAACCTGGCCCTTGTCACCTCTGTACACAGTGCAGTGGAGCTGCTCCTCAGTCTGAGTCAGTGTCCACACTTGGTCTGCCAGAACGCCACTCCAGTGTGCAGGGCTTTGCTCCCGCCACCTGAACACCCAGGTACAGACAGCTCAAGTACTCAGTTACCCATCCTGCACACTTTGAGGTCTCTCCCTTCTTTTTTTTTTTTATGGCTGTAGGGTGCCAGGGCCAGCGTGCCAGACCCCCTCACAGAGGTCTCTCCCTTCTTACAAATGTCCTACTCACAATCTGATTTGTTAATTATAAAGCAAAATCGTATCTTTTTTCAATTATTTTTGTGTGTATGAGCGTACTGCCTGCATGTAGGTAAGTACACTGTGTAGTGCAATACCTATAAAGGTCAGAAGGCGTTGGATCCCCTGGAACTGGAGTTACTGGTGGTTGTGAGCCACTATGTGGTGCTGGGAATTGAACCCCGGTCCTTTGCAAGAGCAGCTGATGCTCTTAACCACTGAACCATCTCTCCAGCTCCCATTCATCGATTATCTTTAAAAGCTACCGGGGAGCCGGGGATGGTGGCACACGGCTGTAGTCCCAGCACTTGGGAGGCAGAGGCAGGCGGATCTCTGTGAGTTCAAGGCCAGCCTGGTCTATATAGTGAGTTCCAGGACAGCTGGGGCTACAGGGAGAACCTGCTAAAAAAAAAAAAAAAAAAAAAAAAAAAAGAAAGCTACTGGGAACTGAACCTAGGGCCTTGCATATGCTAGACAAGCATTCGACCACTGAGCTATACATCCCCAGCTTTTCCACTGATTTTACTGCATGCTCCTCACAATCCTGCTCTACTTCATAAAGGTTAACAGGCCCACCACTAGTGCTTCATTTATACAGGCCCCCCCCCCGTACACTCCCATCTACCATCTACCACTCCCAACATTGTTTGCATCCCTAGTGGGGAGCGCTGATGACCTCCCAAGCGCACTCACCGGAAGGACTGTCCAGAAGCTAAAACGAGGTCCAGACGCAGCTCTGAACGTGGACAGGGGATTGACGCCCAGAGGGCTGGGCTGGAGGTAAGGGTTCGGTGCTTCATGCTCCCAGGCACACAGGAGCAGGATACCATTCGGACAGCAGTCCCCGGCCCATCGTGGCTCGGTCCACTCAGAACCCGACCTTCCAGCGCAAAGATCCCGCCCACAGTGGCCACGCCCCCTCAGAATCTAGCGCTCTGGGTTCTAGCCTCTAGATGTTGTGTAAAGCGGGTCCAGGATTCATTTGATTCTCCTCTTCCGCACGGCCAGTCTTTGTCTGCACAAAACCTTGCCCCGCCCACTCTGCCTCGGCTATCCTGTGGAACAGGCCCGTCCTCTTTTGGCTGAGGCGGCCTCGCCCCTAGGACTGCCGCGAGCGCGCCTCTACCCTCAGAAAGCCGCGCGTGCGAGCTCTTCCGGCTTTTCCAACGGCCTACCGGAAGTAGAGCTCAGACGCACCTTCTTTGACCCCCCACTCCCCGCAAGAAGCAACCAATCCGGGGAGGAAGCGAGAGGCGCCAATGAGAACTCGGATGGGGCCGGGGTGGGCAGGCTTTTCCGAGGCGCCGAAGCGGTTAGATGAGGGGCGCTAGCCGAGGTCGGCCTGGTTCGGGTCCCGGCCTATGCGACTTGGTGCCCGACGCGCGCCACGTCCAGTCCTTCCAGTGATCTCCAACGGGCCCTGCGACTCCGGCAGGCCCACCCTGGAACTGCGTCCTGGCGGGGCGTTGTGGCGCACGCCCGTCCTCCCAGCACTTGGTAGGCAGAAGTGAGCTGGAAGCCAGAGCCAGGCTGGGCAGCGAGACCCGTCTCCAGGAACGAAACAGAAAAGAAGACCGCGCCCTCCCTTGTGCTTGCCTCTCCTCCGAGGCCGTTCAGTCTGAGAGAATCCCGAAGGACTCTCCCAGCATGGTCTCCTCCACTCGCCTCCATCCGGCCGAGACCACGCAGTCTCCAGGCCTCCATCCAGGCTTCAGACTCCTGAGGTTAGCTAGCGTGGGCCACGGCTAGCCATCGCAGCTGCCCCTTTATGTCCTGGGCATAATCCTTCAGTGTACCCACCTGCTGCGCACAGCCCACCCGGGACAGCCGGTGTGGGCTTTCTTTGGGGCTGGGCCCAGGTCCTAGACAGGCAAGAGCTCACTGAGTCCCAGTACGGTAGTGTGGACCCCAGGCAGCCTAACGGCCAGTTCCCAGTACCAGCCCCCTGGACCCAGAAACCGTTGTATAATTTACCTTTCTCCAAGATGTTAAAAAGGCTGAGGACTAGGAGACGTGAACTTGGGACATGAATCTGACACACGAGACCATTTTTCCCCTAGCATTGTGGGGTTTTTTGTTGTACCTAAATTAATGAAGTGCAAATTTTTCAAGGGAAAGTCCTGTAGTTGATGTATCTTTGTGTCCTATCTAAGGCAGCAGGGCACAGCACACCAACACAAACTAATGGGGTCTTTTGTCTCAGTTTCATTCTGAAGTAGCTTCAAGGCCTTGGGCAATGGTAACTTACTGTGATTCCCTCCCTCATCTATAGAGATCCCACAGGTGTTTGAATAGGAAATGACGTCAAGGCTGAGTATGTATGAAAGTAGCCCTATACAATCCTACTTTGCCCCCTGTTTAACAAGGAGGCCTCAGCTGTAGTGACTTGGGCTATGGTCCTGGCAAAGCCTCTGAAAGCCACAATGGAAATCTGCAGTGAACTCATTTCAGCATCCAGGTTGAAGAGCCAGCTTTGCAGACAATCTGGAGTTTAAGTCCTAGCTCTAATTTCTTGTTATAGGCATTTTGGTAAGTTAATTTTTCTAAACCTCAGTGTCTGAGGTAACTAACCCATTATTAACCCACCCCATAATTACTGTAGGGATTATACAACAGTATATCTAAAGGTACTTAATAAGGTGCCTGCCACGATAGAGACAACTATACTATTAGCCCACCCCATAGTTGGGCTGGCCTTGAAATCATGGCAATCCTCCTGACTCAGCCTCCCAAGTCCTGGGATTGCAGTATTGCATCACCATACCCAGCTTGCTGTTCTGTCTTATAACTAGCATGTGACCACTTGGGTACAATTACATTCCATCCCTGAGGTATAGCCCACCCTCTAAATCACTTTGCCCTGGTGGAAGGCAAGAACAAAGAATTCTAAATAGACTTTATTTTCTAAGAATCAATATATTTTCTTCCTTTGAAATAAATACAAACCAGTTTGAAAGGCAGGGGTAAATCTATGGGGAAAAAGAAAGGAAGTGGAGACAAGCCCCGGGAAAAAGAAAAGAAGTGGAGGAAAACCCCCTTCTTTTTTTTTTTTTTTAGTACCAAATGACTCTGGCGCGACTCGGAAACGCAGTTACAAATGAGAATAATTTAAATTCTCCGATAATTACAGTATTTACAACAGCAGGGGAGGGAGTCACCTAGTGCCCCTCTTTTAAGCTAGACAGACATCCCACTGCTAGGCTGGGCAGATGCCCGCTTACCTCACTACCTGCAGGGGCCTCGGGCCTCTAGGCAGTTATGGATTACCCTGGCATGAGCAGGCAGAAGTGGTGCTATGGCCTGTTTTATGCAGTGTTCTTTCTAACCGTGGCCCACCACCCTGCCTAACAATGCCACGAGGTCTCAAGCTCTTTCTGACCTGTGGGACCTCCCTTCCCTTGCACTGAGTGGCCATGGGCCCTTGGAGTGTTTTGTACAGTCCAGCTGCACTCAGGGCAGGAGGGACCTCCCCTACCCAACTTCCCCTGAGACTGGCCCCAAGACCAGGAATGAATCAGTGCAGAGGCTGGTGCCACTCCAGGGCAGTGAGCCAAGGGAAGGAGAGAAGTACTGTAGGCTGAACTGTGTCAGTATCAGTCACTATCACTGGTTTCACTGCTCTGCTCACCCTGCACCTTGCTGCGGTGCTGCAGAGCCCTGTGGTAGGCGATCTGCACTGACTTGCGGATGTTGGATTTGCGGCCCTCCAGCATCTTCTCTTTGTCTAGGTCCTGGTTCACACCCAGAGGAACAAGCTTAGTTCTCGGTAGCCACTGCCTATAGTACAAGGTAAAGATCAAATAAGTCATCTCAGGGAGAACAAGTACTAGTCCATTTATTTAGAAATACCTAAGTATCCACGGTGGCCATACTGTTGGGTACCAGGGTTACAGAGACCAAGACACACACAGTCCCTGCTCTTAAGGGACTGTGCCATATAGTGATAAAAAGAGCCCAGTCAACAGTTATAGTAGGGCAGTAACTACAAGGCATTTATAGGTTTGAAAAGCCACAAATAGGTATTGTGTCCCAGCCACTTCAGGCAGACTTTACTGATAATTATCATCTACAGGCTAAAAATTTGACAACAGTAAATGTTTATGCCTGTTTTAGTCTCATTTTGAGCCATGGAGGAAGCCATCTGAGTGTGGGCAGAGAGCCACCCTAGTGTTTGTCAGTTATCAATAGTCCTGGTTTCTATCTTAGTTTCTAGTTACCAGCTACTACCCACTCAGCCCATCAGACTTAAGGTCAATACAACCCTTTCTGCTCAAAGAACTAACTCCCTCCCCCAGTGACTGTAATAACCTAGTCTGTTGCTAGGTTTCTTGGCAGTCTGCCTCCACACTGCAAAAGGCTGTATTTGTACTTGTAGTTTTAAGTCGCACCAAATGCTCCCCTCCTTCCTTACCAGGTTCGTTTGTTGTCAAAGAAGAGAACGAGGTAGAGATGCTCTCGGGCTTCCTGCGTCATCTGTTCCCCAAGTTTCAGCACCTCCAGTGGGGGTACAGGGATGGGAACCCCATGGTGGAACATACCTTCTCGGGGCATCTTTGGATCAATGATCTGAGGGTATAATACAAGCCCAATTTGGTTCAGGTCACTTCTTCCCCAAAGCTAGCCCTATCCAAGAATTAGGAAACTAAGTCTGGAGTGGGGAAGACAAAAAAAAGTTTTGCTACTGGGGTTGTTGTGCTGACCTTATGCTTCTTCCCATGCTGAATTATTTGAGTCTAGGGGCAAGAGACAGGGCAAGGGGGAAACTGACTGGAGGCCTCTCTAGGGTACTCAAGCTGCATCTGTCTACCAGTCTACCTAGGGAACCCTGTGTTCTATAGCTCAGCAGGGAGAGGGAAAGTCTACAGTTGTGACTTCTAGTCCTGAGACTGGAACAAAAGGGGCAGGACAAGAGAAACCAGAGCCTACCAGCGCTGGGTATGATGGATAGCCTCGGCATTTGGCCCACACAAGGTCCAGAGCATCCAATGGGGAGTCCTCATCCTCTGACAGCCAGCTGGCTCCTCGGCCCAGACTCTTCCTCACCACTTCACAGGAATGGGAGAGAGGGGATGGATCAGCAGCTGGGGGACTGGCAAGGCTTTGAAACTGGGTTCCCAGCATTCCTGGCTTTGGGTGAGGGTACTTACTGCTGTGGCCCACGCCGCGGCCAGTGCTCACGGAGTAGGCCTCATTCTCAGTGCCTGAGGTATCTTCACTGCTGTCCTCTGGGAATGTACCCCGAGAGAAAGAAGGCTTGCCCCGGCCTTGTTTTGAGGGTGTTGTGCTGTTGAAAGACAAATAGAATGCAATTCAGAGAAGCATAGAGAGTGGCACGGCAGGTGTTTTCTTCTTGGTAAGTTCCCAAAGTCTAGTCTTTTGGAAGACAGAGAAATTTTCCAACTCATATACTCTGAAGGGTTAGGCTAGTGATCAGACTAATGTGGTGCTCCATTGTCACTGAGGGGGAGTATATGCCTATCTATAGGAAATAATGACCAGAGTTGCCAGGTCCCCTATTAATTTTATTTTGAGGTACTACAGATTGAACCTAGGGCCTCTACATGATAGACAAGTGCTCTAGCACTGAGCTCCAGCTCCAGCCCTTTGTTTTTTCTTTCTTAAAAAAATATTTTATGGGGCTGGAGAGATGGCTCAGTGGTTAAGAACACTGGCTGTTCTTGCACCCACATGGTGGCTCGCTATATCTCTAACTCCAGTTCCAGGGAATTCAGACAGCCTCTTCTGTCCTCCGAGGGCACTGCATGACATGGGTGTACATACCTACATGCAGATATAACACTCATACACATAAAATAAAAACAAAAATAAAATATTAAAAAAAATATTTTATGAGTGTATTGCCTGCATGTATCTAAGTGTATCCTTGCTGTGCAATGCCTGCAGAGGTCAGAAGAGGGCATTACTGAACCCAGGTCCTCTGTAAGAGCAGCCAGCACTCTTAACAGCTGAGCCTCTTTCCAGCTCCCTTGTTTCCTTTTTTGAGACAGGATCTTGCTACATAAGTAGCCATAGCTAGCCTGGCACTTATTCTACAGCCTAGGCTGGCCTTGAGTTCACAGCAGTCTTACTTTAACCTTCCCAATGCTGGGATTACGGGCATGAGACAATATGATTTGTATTTGTGTGTGTGTGTGTGTGTATGAATGTTAACACCTGCATGTAGGTAAGTGCGCCTGTGTTGTGCAATGCCCATGGAGGACAGAAGAGGCTGTTGGATCCCCTGGAACTGGAGTTATGGACAGTTGTTAGCTGCCATGTGGGTGCTGGGGTTCGCACCCAGGTCTCCTACAAGAACAGTGTTTTTAACTGTTGAGCCATCTCTTGAGCCCCATCCTCTGATTTTTAAAGAGAACACAGAGATTGGGGATTTTATGTGGTATATGTGGATTCAGTCTTTGAAAACACCTTGGTGGCCAAAGCCAAGCCATAAAGCATCAATTTACACTCTGCTCTAAACCATCAACTTAACCCAAGTTGACTTCCTCTGTTCTGTTGGGGGAATTCTCTGATCTATCCCATTTATTCTGCAGGGATGCTTTGGTTTAAGCTTCCTGTGGACTGAAATGGCTGTCACCTAACTACCAGTGGGGAAAACTGGAAAAAGCCTGCAAAGGCATCTTTGGAGACTGCCTTTAATCTGGAGGGCTGGTACCTGGTCCGGTCTGAGGCAGCACTGCTGCTGCTGCTGCTGCTAGACTCAGAATCTGAGCTGCTCCGGGGAAGATTGCAGTCATTACGGTACACCAAGAAACTCTTCTTCACTGGCTGGTTTCCACTGCTGAAGCCATTGGCTGGTAAATCTTGGTTGGAGGGAAGGGGAGGAGGAAAGAAACCAGTCAGGAAGATGTAGACCAGAGCTAACATGGGGGGGGGGTAACTAAGAGTTTGGGGTCTATTTCTAGGCTGGAAAATTCCTCCAACCTTGGTCAGTAGAGTTAGCTCTGGGCAGTGTCTACCACAACTGGCCAAAGCCCTGTCCCCACTCACTTCCTTTGGCCTGAAGACATACATAACTTAAAGGGTAGGAGATTCCCCAAGGAAGGTGAGAAGAGAAAAAGTGTAGTGATACAAGGGAGGGGCCTTGGATGAGAGTCTAGCTGGGACAGTGTCTGGGCCTCAGTTTTTCCAAAGACTAAAAGATGAGGGATGGAATTAAAGGGTTCCTAAGGGCCCTTCTAACTCTGTCTTTTATAGGGAAACAAAGGGAGAGCTGGAAGTATGCTGGGAATGACAGCTTTGCTCACTCTCCTGGGGGGGCTGGGTGATGGTGGGGCTCACCCATTGGGGGGTCTTCTGTGGACTTATCACTGTCGCTGTCTGAGCTCGAACTGGGCCGGGGGCTCCTACCCCGCTTGCGCTGACGCAGGGAGCCCATGATGGGAAGCTGGGGGGGCCCCACAGGACTGCCTCCGTGGCTGGGGGTCATCTGGCTCTCCCGGTTTTTGGGGGGCCGGCCCGGCCTCTTGGGCGGTCCAGCTGTCTTCGGGTTCTTTTTGGAGAACAGAACTGAGGTTCTCCTGCCCACCTCATGTGTGGGGGTTGAGGACATGTTGGGACCCAGGCCTGGAGCAGAGAAAGAGAGAAGGAGAGTTGGTGAGGGGCCTGATCTGAGAAGGAAGGGTAGATATCCAGGGTCATGCCCTGGGAATATAGAAACCATTACTCTGCCTAGAATTGGGGAGATGATTTGGGGGGCAGGAAATTCAGAACAACGATTCATATCAATAGCCAGAGAGGCAGCTAAGAGACTCGATTGGGGAATGAAGGAGAAAAGTATAGCTGTGCAGGAAGGACCTCTGCCCAGGGGACAAAAGGGGCTGAGTGTGCTGCAGAGCCAAAGTCTGATTTGCTTTGGGGCGCTACCTCGCTATGGGGTTCAGACCTTTACTTGTCTCTTGGCTGCTGCTCTCTTCTGCGGCACTGTCTGTCTGCCCATCCTTGTCACAGGCTGCTGGGTGGGGTGTCAGACTACCCCGGCTGGAGGGGCCATGGCGCTCAGACCCATCCCGTCCTGTTTCCCGCTGGTGAGCAAGTTTTCGTCGTAATGCTGTCATCTCTTTCTTGATCATCTTTGCTCGCCGGGAACGGCCCACACTCTGCTTGCTGGCATTGACTTCGTCTAGCCGCTCCAGCAACAGCTTCAGCTGCTCTTCCACTGGCAGGTGTTTCTGATTCTCCAGCAGGACCAGCCGCTCTTCCTCAGCTGCCAGGGAGAGTTGGGAGGAAAAGGTCAGGTTCAGGGCAGCCCACTGGGCCCCTTGAACCTGGGCAGGCAGCTGGAAATTCGCTCCTCCCCACTGGCTTCCCCAGGAGCAGCTGCAGAACAGCAGCACTAATATGCAGAATGTCAGGTACTGTAATCCATTTGCCCAGACTGGCTTCTTGGGGACTATTCTTGGGGACAGCTTGTTGCTGCTCAGCCAGGCCGCTTTCTGCTTGCACTGCCTGCTCCCAGGAGGGGACTTTTGGAAAACTATTCATTTCTGGCACTGGCTTCTAGGTGTGCATGACTTATCACCCACCATCTTCAGTGTGGCATGGGGCTTCATCTCCAGCCAGGTTGTGAGGGATATGCATGCCCGTCTCAAAATCAATGCCCATTTTTTCTGCCTGGCGCCGGGCCTGACGGAGCACTGTGCCTCCCTGCTCACGGAGTCGCACTGCTGCTCTGTAGAAGATGGTGTCCTTGGCATTATACTTTAGGCAGTTGCTCACAATGAGGTTGAAGTCCTCCTCAAAATCATCAAAGTTCAAGTAGCGGTAAGCCTCCAAGTTCTGCTTCATGGTGAAAAAGTCCATGGGCTTTTTGATGTGGTCTAGGTAGTCAGGCACCTGGAGAAGCAGGGTAGGTGAGTCTAAGTGGAGGTCTGTTATCATTCCCCCAAACCCTACTCTTAACCTTCCCCCAAAATGCATACTGCAACTTCCTCCCACCACAGTTAAGAGGCAGGCATGTAGTACAGGGAAAAGCCAGATTCTAGTCCTGACTTTACCAGTTATAAACTGTGTGACCTTGGAAAGTCTCTTAACCTCTCTGGCCTTCTTTTCCTCTCCTGGAAAATGGTGATGAAAATGCAGGCAAATCTACTTCCTGGAGCCATGGGCAGCTTCAGTGAGAATTATACCACCGTGCATTCTTACTGCTCTTTTTATTACCATTAAGACTTATGGTAAGGCTGCTGCCTCAGACCTATTTTATACCTTTGAAAGAGAAGAGTCTGCCAGTCAACCTAGGGCTTCAGAGCTGGGTCTTTAGATGCTGAGCTGTCTAAAGTCTCCATTCTAGGGTTGAGCACACCAAAAGCATCTTTCTGCCCTGGGATTATTCATCTGGCAGACTCAGTCCCTGCCTCTGGGGAAGGAGTGCAGATTGCCTCCTATACTGGGTCCTTGGGGGTATGACAAGTATAAGATAGAGTCCAGGTGATACATGTGGCTCCAGGTCATCTTGCCCCAGAGCTACTGAACCCTAAACCCTGAACCCTTCTCATCAAGGTCCCCACCTAGTCCCTGGGCCAGACCTGCAGCAGGGGTCCAACTGGGAGAGGAAGAGAAAGAAGGCGGAGTGAGGGGAAGAGATTCTTACTTCGTCCAATTCGGTTACCTCAGACAGAGGGACCGGCTCGCTGAAGATGTTGCCTGTGTCCTTCTCTTGGAGCTGCTCCAAGGTTTTTCGGAGGAGAATGAGGAAAGGGGTCAGCTGCATCTCCATGGCAATCTGCTGGACCTTGATCTGACACGCAAGAAGGCCGGATCAGCTAGACCCTGACCAGCCCCTCAGCAGAGGTCAAAGGAGATGGTCCCTGCTGGCTTGAGAACATGCTCTCCTTTCCACCCCACAGCTGAGGGTGTTCATCCAGGCCCTATGCAGGAAAGCTTTCTCCAACTACTCTGGTCCCCCTTCCTTGAACTCCTGGCCTGAGCTGTCTGGGTCACAGAGGTTAGGATTCTGTGCAGTCTCCCAAGACATTTTGCTTCCCAGAGGCCTGAGAGCACACAGCGCCAGAACATCCAATGCCAGGATGGGCCCTGGTGCTTTCTGGATGCACACTCTCCCTCCTTCAGAGTGGTGTTCTATTTTGAAACCAGGGCTGACCCAGGGGCACTCACTGTCTCCCTTTTGAGTTTCTCTCGCTTGCGGATCAGTTCTACCAGCAGCCGAGCTCGTTCCAGGTCATGTCGGAGCCGCTGCCAAGACTTGAGCTGCTCTTTGAGAGCCCAGTTTTTATCTTCAGAATCTCTCTGTAGAGGCAAAAGGGGCATTAGGGGATGGTGAGAGAGTCAGAGGAGAGTCCAGAAGAGGAGTGCCCAGGAAACTTGGGGTCAAGGGCAAAGCAAGTCCAAGGAGGAAGCCCAGTAATTTATTGATAGCACCTCCATTTGTGTGTTCCTAAGGCCCGGCACCAAGGAAAAGCTCGGAATGCTTGTTGAATGAATGAATGAATGAATGAATGAATGAATACCTAGGAACAATAATGCCTTTCCACCAAGCTGATAATATTTAGATTTCATGCTGAGTCTGTTTGGGGGGTTAATTTAAAGGAGGAAAAATCCTAAGCTCTCTGATGCTGGAGGCTACAGCTGCAAATTTTGGTCTCTGCCCTTTTGGCATTAATTTCTACAGTCCACAGAGATTTGGACACGGTACCCCAACTTGGTCACAGTTCCTCTGAGACTGGAGGTGTGTCTGCAGACGCCGTAACAGTGGGACCCCATTCCGTGACTGTCGCTTCAGAGTCCAGTAGCTGTGCAGCCTCTGCATGAACTGGCTCTTCCTCTGGATGGTCAAGCGGTTGGTGATTTTACTGAGCCTGGGCACCAGGGAACAAGATTAAAACCTGTTAGGTCCTGATTCTTTGAACAGAATAGGGGCCTCTAGCTACTAAGAGCTCCTGAATAGGGATGAATGAGGGCTATGATTTTCATAAAAAGGCCTGGTAGTTCACACCTGTAATCTCAGCACTCCAGAGGTGGAGGCAGGAGGATCAGAAGCTCAGAGTCAGGGCTGGAGAGATGGCTCAGCGGTTAAGAGCACTGACTGCTCTTGCAGAGGACCCAGGTTCAATTCCCAGCACCCACATGATGGCTATGAACCGTCCTTAACTCCAGTTCCAGGGGTATCTGAAGCCCTCTTCTGACCTCCGTGGCATTGCACAACACAGGTGCACTCACATAATATGCAGGCAATACACTCAAACACATAAAATAAAAATAATAAATAAAATATTTTTTAAAAAAAGCAGTTCAGGGTCATCCTTGGCTATCAAGGCCAGTATGCTACAAGAGATGCAGTCTCAAAAAAGAAGGAAAAGAAAAAAGGCCTGGTACTCTGGCCTTAAGGTAAAATTACTGGTGCCATGAACAGCATAACACATTGAGAGGAAACCAAGCTCTCAGCATTAAGTCAGAACTGCATCAGTCTGCCTCTAAGACACAATTTGACTCTGGGATCCCTTCTCAGACTGAGCTTTGAAGACAAAGTATCCATCACCTGTTGTCCTTTTTACCAAGATCAAGTGAAGATAAATTTCAAGTACAGCAGAAACTTACAATGAAATTAACCAGATAGCACAAGAGAGCTAAAAATAACTGATGATGATGATGATGGGCCTGGTGGCACACGCCTTTAATCCCAGCACTTGGGAGGCAGAGACAGGTGGATCTCAGTGAGTTCAAGGCCAGCCTGGTCTACATAGTGAGTTCCACGACAGCTGGGGCTACAGGAAGACCCTGTCTTGAAAAGACCAGAAAATAAAACAAACAAACAAAAAACCCTGATGATCACAGCCTGAAGGAGCAACACTTCACATTCCACAGAGCATAGTCCACAGCACAGGATAGTGACTGCAGGCAACAGCAGCATAGCCACTAGTCCTCAGGGATATAGGGGAAACTGTTTTACTCCTGGTACATGGCCAGGATACACGTGCCATTTTTTTTTCTGTGCTGGGTACTAAACTCAGGCCTCCACTCATGCTAACCACATCTGACCACTGAGCTGTACCCCAACCCTGTACAACTTTCAGTCATTTTTCATTCTGTTTCTCCTATCATGGGCAGATCACTTTCCCAATCATCACTGTTTCATCTCAAACAAACCACACCATCAAAATGAAGTGCACTTTAAACACCTGCTAGGTCTGCCAGATAAAGGTTCAGTTTCTGGCTCCTAGTATAAAAGTGCCTTATTTAAAATCACTTTATTTGCCTGGGCATGGTGGTACATGCCTTTAGTCCTAGCACTCAGGAGGCAGAGGAAGGCGGATCTCTGTGAAATCAAGGCCAGCCTGGTCTATATACTGAGTGTTAGGCCAGCTGGGGCTACAGGGAGACCCTGTCTCAAAAAGACACGCCCCCCCCCAAATAATTTATTTAAATTTACTTTTATTTTTACTTCTATATAGCTCCTGAAAAGAAGACAAGAGCCAACCACTCTATTCAGGCCTGGCAGTCCTTCTCTGAGGGCGTCTTCCCTCTACTGCTTGTCCCACTGCTACATACATACCTGTGTGGTGGGATACAGGGAACTGACACAACAGGTGCTGCTGCCCGCTTCTCTGCCAAGATCTTCCGAGCTCTCTTCATCTTAATACGGGACTTGGCTTTGGCCTTCTTGACTTTCTCGGAGCTCCAGCTCTTACCCTCATCTTCTTCTTCATCCTCATCCTCCTCACCTTCACTGTGGGATAGGGCAGGCAGGCGACGTGCAGAACCTGGGGGTGTGTGGATGTCACAATAGGCTGTCTTGCGGACACTAAAGGAGGTGCCATTGGCACCTGTCTCTCTCACAGGCTCCATCTTCATGTAAAGGCCAGCCTGCTGGGCACATGTCACATGGAAAGCTGTGTAGCAGTTAGCCTTGTGGCACTGGATGCAGGCTCCGGAGCCCCGCTGTTTGCAAATGTAGCAGGTAAGCTTCCAGCGTGCTGGTGGGATGTGCTCGATACTGTCAATAGGTTCTAGGAAGACTGTGTTGGCAAAGCAGACCTCAGGGATCCACAGGGCACACACCACGTGGGCCCAGCGCCCGTCATCTGTCTGCTTGAAGGCACCGCCCTTGTTGGGGCACAGAGCACAGTCCACAGCACGGGAAGGTGACTGCAGGCAACGGCGGCACAGCCACTGGCCCTCAGGGATATAGGGGACACCGTAGCACTCCTGGTGCACGGCCAGGTTGCACATGTCACAGAAGAGGATGACATTGCTGTTCTGGCATTCACCATCATTGCAGATACAGCACACGGCATCTTCATCCACTAGTGCATTGGGGTCACCTTTATTGTGGCTCTCAAAGTAGGACTCCTTCTCCAGCCGGTCCATTAGGTACTCAAAGATCTCCTGTGGGATGGGACTCACACCCTCGGTCTTCCTCCGCTCATTCATGATATCCAGCCAGATGTAGTCCTCCTCATCCATGTCGTACTCCACCTCCTCATCCAGTTCCTCTGCAGACTTCTCAATGTACCTGCGGTGCACACAGGTAGCACAGCATCATATGGCTGACACATCCCCACTTATAGACAGTGCATGGCACTTGCCACCATGCATTTAGCCTCTGCCCATGAATTAACACACAATATCTCATTCTAGCCTTACCTTAACCCCACATTCCACAGATACTAGAATCATTTAGTCTTGTAGTAAAGTCTGGAGGAAGTTAACGTACCTGTCCTAGCTCACTTGGGAGAAAGTATCCTAGAGCTGGGACATGAACACAGGACTACTTCTGTAGAACGCATGCTGTACCTACCAGGTGATGCTGCCTCCCCTGGGGTATAGAGGCTCAGCCAAACCCCTAAAGGTTGGGGACAGTGAGGGTCTATTGTGATAGTCTGAGGGATGGTGCAGAGTCAGAGGAAGGCAGGTCCTTGGATATTAGGAAAGTGAACATAGCCTGCTTTAGCACAGATGACAGGGACCAAAGTCACCACGGATGTTCTCTCAGTTGGTACCAGAGTTCTCTCAAACTCTGGGTACTGTGTTTGTTCTCTGGATAGCCTTGAGAGATGGCAATAATAGCTAAGACTGACTGAGCATTTACCACGAGCCAGGGACTCGGCCAAGTTGTCACATCTACTATAGCTATCAGGTCAATGTTCTTTCCTATCACCCTCACTTTGTAGATGAAGAAACTGAAGCTCTGAGAAATTAGTTAACCTATCACAGATAGGTCACATAACCAGAGTTAGCATTCAGTATCTAGCCCCAGCTCTCTCCACCTCCACTTTAGCACTCTCTGACCCAGCAGGCCTGGGGCTGCTGTTACACAGCAGGCACCCATCTTGTCATACTAGGTGGCACAGACCCTGGCATCATAAACTACAGAGTACAAAGGGAGGAAAAGGACTTTGGATTCTAACAGACCTGGTTTTAAATTCTGCCTCTGCCACTTTGTGATCTTCAGGACAGCACTGATAATAGAATAAAGACAACATTTACCTACTCATAAAGGTGCTGTATTCGCTGGGCATGGTGGTGCATGCCTCTAGTCCTGGCACTTGGGAGGAAGAGGCAGGTGGATGTCTGTGAGATCAAGGCCAACCTGGTCTACATAGCAAGTCCCAGACTAGCTATGGAATTACAGGGAGACCCTGTCGAAAAAAAAAAAAAAAAAGTTGCTGTATTCAGTAATAATCTTAAATGACATTACAAAAAATGAATGGCCTATGGGCTGGGGATGTAACTCGGTTGGTAGAGTGCTTGCCAAGCATGTAAAAAGCCTTGGCTGATTCCAAGCACCACATAAAACTGGGTGTGGTGGCACACGCCTGTAAATCCTAGCACTCAGGAGGTGGAGGCAGAAGGATCAGAAGTTCAAGGCCATCTTAACTACACTGTGAGTTGGAGGCCAGCCTAATATACAAGAGACCTGGTCTTAGGAATGGCCTAAACCAAGTAGCGTACAATATGCTCTAGCAGAATGTTAGCCCCTCCCTCTTTGCACAGAAAATGGATCTCTGAGCAGGCTAGGTATACAAAGGCTCTGGGGCCTTATTCCCTGGACTCTACATGACATTATGTTACCTTAAGTTCCCAGGGCCTTGGTTTCCTCTATAGAGAGAGTGGTAATGCTATGCAAATCTATACAAACCTGCTGTTGTGAGCATGAAATGAGTTAATAAAGGGAATTGCTTAAAACAGTCTTTTGTATGGAACAAGTATTCAGTAAATGTTAACTTTATTATTAGCTTGTGTATAAGTCTAACCCACCTTGCGTTGAATTGTAGCTGTTTGCATCTAACTCCTCCACTAGACAAGAGGCAGGGATCATGTCTGATTCACTGCACAGAAATAGGTACCCAGTGTTGTTCATTTGAAAGGCATTTTGGGGGTGGCAGGAAGGAGAGAGACTAAAATATTGTCTGTAGGAAGCAGCTTCTTCCTTGGCCCTTTATCTCTTCCCTAAGGTGAGTGCAACCTGTGCTCCCTGAATAAGGGTGTGACTCAGAGCTGGTGTGAACTATTGGATGGTTCCAGGGCTTTCACCAGCTCCCTTAAACATTAGGTCTCACCCCTTCCTCTGCCATGACACATGTGACAGTATGTGATAGTACATAACACCACTCCCACAGTAATCCTAGATTACTGACTGAGGCACAGAAAGGTGGGCTGTGTGTCATGTACAACTCTTTGCACACCAGCTGACATGCCACCCTCTCCTCCCCCTCAATGAAGTATGTCAGAATGCAAGCAAGATAAAGTGTTATGAGATGACCTCAGACCTTCCTAAGTTTTTATAAAAGTAAATCATTTATAAAACTTGGGCAATTTGCTAACTGTGGTAATTACATACAACTCAACTTCCAAATGATCACAATGCTCCAGCTGAGAACTGCTCCTCTGGAGAACAGATCTGATCCTAGAAGGAAAGTGACTGTGTGTGCGAGGAAGAGAGTAAGTGGGCTGGACTGCCTATGAGAGTAGAGGGAGCCAAAAGCCATTAGAGGAAGGCCCAAAGAGGGACCCAAGTTTGGGGGTGAAGTGGGTATAGTAGTAAATTCTGAAAGAAAAGAAAAAGACTGGAAAACCAGAAAGAGGGAACTGGGCTGAACAAATAAAAGAACAGAAGGTGAGGGAGACTGGCTAACACTTGTACAAGGAAGAGAAAAGTGGTAATAGTTATTTTATTACTGATTCCCAGATATTTGTTTTTAAAGACCTGGGTAAATTTATCATTAACATCAAATAGACTGCACTTTTTTGGCAAAAATTGCTTTTCACATAAAAATCTTTATGGTAAAGACAAACAAACGTTGGAGCCAGGATGTTTTATACTTAGGTTTTTTTTTTTTTTGTCTTTTTGAGACAGGGTCTCCCTGTAGCCCCAGCCGAGTGTTCTTAACCGCTGAGCCATCTCTCCAGCTGGCCAGGATGTTTTATACTTAGGTTTTTTTGTTTTTTTTTTTTTTTAGACAGGGTCTCCCTGTAGAACAGAAC
Source organism: Nannospalax galili (assembly GCF_000622305.1). Taxonomy (NCBI): domain Eukaryota; kingdom Metazoa; phylum Chordata; class Mammalia; order Rodentia; family Spalacidae; genus Nannospalax; species Nannospalax galili. The sequence continues at coordinate 4,173,930 of NW_008357033.1, read as the reverse complement.
TCACTATGTAGACCAGGCTGACCTTGACCTCACAGAAATCTGCCTACCTCTGCTTCTGGGGTGCTGGGATTAAACGTGTGCTCCACCACGCCTGGCTATACTTGGTTTTTATAGCATCCTTCAGCTGGGATTTCTGTATGTAGTTTTACCAACACACTACCCTCCCAACCCATTTCTTTTACCTCATTTTAAAGGAAGTTAGCTTTATTTATGCCTGTGACTTCAGGGCCAGCAAGATGGCTCAGCAAGCAAGTAAAGATCCTTGCCAAGTCTGACAACCCAGGTTCTATCCCATCCCTGAGACCGACATGGGGTAGGAGAGAACTGACTCCACAAGTTGTCCTCTGGCTTTCACACATATGTCATGATGCATGTGATGTACAAACACAAGTAAATGCAAAAAAATTTTTTTCAATTAAAAATGCAACTTCAATAGGAGCCACTGTGATTAGCTCTTGGAAGGAATGGGATACAGAGAGGGAAAAAAATGAAATAAATAAAAGGGCCACTGGAAAAGTACTGTGTAAGCGTGTAAGCAATGGAAATGCTGCTTCCGCACACTGATGGACAGATGACAGTAACAGAACAGACAGTGGGACAAAGACCTCACAGACTGAAGAACTGCTGTTAGGGCCTTAGTGTCTTCCACCCTTAGGAAAGAATACTGTACTGCAGATGGGGCTTCTAGAACACAAGGAATTGTATTCCCCATGGCCACTCAAGTGAAAAGGTAGTAAGAGTCAGGAGTCAGAACCAATATTTTTGGGTACAGTGGAAATAGTGCAGCTTTGGAGCTACAGGAACCTGGGTTTCAACCTCGGTTCAACTATCTACTACCAAGTGACTTTTGGCAGGTCTGGCACTTTCTGCACCATGGCTTCCTCATCTTTGAAATGAGAACAATGCCTGCCTAAGAGAGTTGCAATAAAGGGATGGCTGTAAGGGACCAAACACACAGGACCTGGTGTGTGACAGTTCCCACTGCCCTGGCAAGGGCTGGTGCTATTCTGCTGTCCTTTATCCCTACCATTTCCTATCACTTCTCTTGGTTCTGAGCCCTGTTTGACCAGTTCTCTAGAGGTGGAAGGGGGTGCTGGCCTTACCGGTAGTAGGAGGTGGGCCGGGGTGGTGCATCAGGGGTGTCCTGGTCCAGCTCTCGGTATACCACCTCTGGCAGCTTGGGAGCGGCACTGGCAGGAGCACTGTGGTGGTGGTGATGGTTGGAATCCTTGCGCTTCTCCTTGTTCTTATGTTTGCCTGACTTGGGTGTAGCCGCAGGGGTCTCTGTATTCTCCTTGTTGCTGCCATTCTCTGGGGTCTCCTCAGGGGCCTCTTCATCCTCTGATACCACATCCAGGTTGTCAAAGATGCTGATGCGGTGGACACGGCCATGCAGGTCCACCTCCACCATGCGCTGGGCCTGTGCATAGCTCATCACCTCTCGGCCTGGTGACTGTGAGACCTCAGAGGGACTAGGTGACTGTTTGTTGGCTGGGCGTGACTGGCGCCCTTTCTTTTTGTGCTTTCGAAGTGGGGTCTGCTGTGGGGGTGGAGGGTTATCGTGGTCATAGTGGTACAGATGGTACTCGATACCACTGTAACTCTTGTAAACCTTGCGGCAGGTCTCCACAGGACACTCGTATGGTGGCTTAGTTGCCCGCAAGTTGTGGCAGAAGGTCTTCACATCGAAGTCCACCCCCATGCTGTCACATCTAGAATATACAGAGCAGTTAGCACAGGCCTGTGAAGGATTCTGAGGCCCTGTACCACAGAGCCCAATCTCTCCAGTCCTCACAAGTCTATGTCCTGGCCAACCCCTGTTTAGAGCCTTTCCAAGTACCAGCTCCTTGTCCAATGTCCTGGTCAGGGTCCTCATGGCCTGTTGATTGGTCATCCTACCTATGTCTCAGTTCTTTTAGCCCAGTCTCACATAAGGTGACCAGAAGGATCATTCTACCAAGTAGCAATAATTATACCAGTATCCTGACTAAAAGCCTCCAGCCTCTCTCTGGCTTCTCAGGATAATGTTCAAACTGTCTAGGATGACATTCAAGGGCTTCCTTTTACTGTCTGGTCCTTGTCTTCCTTTCTTGATTTTTCTCCTTAATTACAGCTCTGTCTACACATAGCAACCTGTCATTCCCTGAATGTTATAAAGGGCATTCTGTGAGGAATGCCCGCCATCCTCTCTGATTGATGAGCTGCACTCATTTTTCAAAATCCAGTTCAAATGACACTTCATGACTTCTTTGACTCTCCCACTGTTTCCACAGCATTCTATGGCAGTTACTAGACGTTCTATCTCCTCCCACTAGACCGAGAGATCTTCATTAGACACCAGACCCTACCTACTTCTAAATACCCAGTGCCTAGCAGGCATTGGACTTTCAGACATTTGCAAATGAATGAGAAGCCTGTTGAATGAATAGCTGAATGAGTAGATCACCGGGCTGGTAGAGAGGGATTAGATGAAGGCTAAAAGTAGCCCGGTTTAAGCCTGAGTGGCCAATGACTTGAATCCTGGATTCCAACAGAAACCATTGGACTGCAGAATTAGTACACTGCTGATGGGAAGCCTCACCTGGACCCTAGAACTAGATGGATATAGGATATGGAGGAACCAATTGAAAACAAGTCATTTACTCAGGAACAGCAGCATGAGATACACTCGATTTCCTCATTCACAGATTCATGCAACATTAACCAAGGGCCTACCAAGTGCCAGGCCCTAAGGGGACAAAGAGAAGCACAAGAATTTAGGCACTCAGCTCCATGGTTCTCAAGGGCTGACCCTTCCCCCTCACCAGTGTTCCTGGGTAGGTAGAGACAGCAGATGGCACCAAACCCCAGGAAGCCCTACTTAAGTTACTGCCCCAGTTTTTCTCAGGACTAGTTTGAATTCAACAATTCAGCTAAAGGGCTTGGTACCACCCCAGGCAAAGCCACCCTGACCTCCCCGACAAACACTGACCCCTTTTGGCTTCTCTTCTTCCTGAGGCTTAACCACAGAGTGGGCAGCTTTAGTCCTCTGTCAACAGTCTCTAATATCCAAGTCGGTCAAACTACACTTGTTCAACTTCAACTCGCTTCTCCGTTCTACCTGCCGCTGTTTAAACAAGAAACCAACTAAAGCCACAAACAAGTTCGACTCTTCCAAGCAGGGTCCCTGGTGAACACTGTGGCTCTAGCTTTGCTGCTCTGCTGTTCCCGAAAGGACACAGTATCCCCAGGCAGTGTCCCGCCGGGAGCCGGCAGAAGAGGCATGAAAGTGAGCCCAGAACTTAGCTCTGAAAGCCCGTGGGGAGGCCCTGGGGCTCAGGGGTATGGCGGCTGCATCTGCTCCCGGGAGCTCCAGAGCTGAAGGAAGTAGGGGGCAGGGGGTGGGACCAGGCCCGCCCGTCGTGCCAGTGCCGGGTCTCCCGGATGCGGCATCGCTTCCTTTTTGTCAGAGTGTAGAAAGTTAAACAAGGCTCCCCTCCTGCCACTGGCCCAGGCACCCCACTGTTGCTGGGATGCGTAGCCGGAACCAAAGGCCTGTCAGTTCTCCCCGACAGGGGGGAGGGGACCGAGAGACCTGGGGTTCAGCAAGGTCTGAGCGCGACCCGCCAGGGTGCCCCTTCCCCGCTGGCACTGCCGCCCGGGTCCTGGGCCTGTACTCACCGGCCACTTCCAGTCCGGGCTCATCGCCGGGGGTGCCCGCCGGGGCTCCGACCCCGCGTGGGGAGGCCGGCGGGGAAAGACGGGCCGGAAAAGGGGAGCCCCAACTCCGGAGGCCGCGGAGCTCGCCACCCCGGCCCCCTGCCGCCTCAAGCTTCGGCCCCGGCCCCCTGCCGCCGCACGCTCCGGCCCCGGCCCCTTGCAGCCGCACGCTCCGGCCCCGGCACCCCGGGATTCCCGCGCTCCTCGCTGCCGCTCCGGGTCCCGCCGGCGCCCCAGCGTCGCAACTCCGTCGGCTGCTTTTCGTTTCCCGAGCTTTTAGGTCACCTGGCCTGGGGACCCAGCGCCGCCAGAACAATGAGGGTCTCCGGGAGACCGCACGGGGACAGCGGCTGTGGCGACCGTGGCGGCAAAGGTTGTGGTAGCGGCGGCGGCGGCAGCAGCAGCGGCGGCGGCGACGGCGTCCGCCAGGGTAAACGCGGCGCTTTGGCGCTGCCCAGAAGCACTTTCGCCACGGCTCCCCGCCCTCCGGCGGAGGCGCGAGCGGCCATCCTCTGGGGTTCTGAAAGGGCCCTGGACACTCCACACGAATCGTCGAGCACCTCCATGTTCGAGTTGAGTTTCTAGAGGCTGAAACTGCAGTCCTTGGGAGCCGGGAATCCCAAGGCCATTTGTGGCGAATCTGCGGCCACGGAAGGGGAGCGCCGGGCTGGGCGTGAGGAGCCCGCCCTTCTCCCCTCCCCCTCTGCCGCCGCCTCTAGCTCCCTCCCTTCTGCTGGCGCGGCAGCTGCGGTAGGACCTGGCCTTGGTCTCCGAGGAAGGCGGCGGGGCGGGGCGCGAGCACGGGGCGGGACTGGGGGCAGGCCCCGAGCCCGAGGGACGCAGCTGGAGCCGCCGGGGCCCGCTGTTACGGGTAGAAGGCGGGGCGCGCTGGAAGAATAGGCCGGCGTGGGGCGGAGCTCGTGGGAAAGGGGCGGGGCCACTGGAAAGCGGAGCCCTGACAGGAGGACCGCGCGGTGGAGTGGGGCTAAACAGTGGGCCCCAAGAAAGAAAGGGCGGGGCTTTGGGTGGGCTTGGAAGGTGGAGCTGGACTAGGGATAAAGATGCAGCTGGAAAAGAAGGAAGCGAGCCTGAAGGGGAAAAGGGCGAGACTTAGGCAAGTAAGGGGCGGGACTGCAGGGAAAGGGCGGGACGGACTGGGGAGAGTCCCTCCTGAATAAGGGGTTGGGTGGGAGGGAAGGTGTGGCCCGGAAGGAGGGGACGGAGTTTGGGGAGGGGCAGGGTACTGGTGGGTGTGTATTGGAGAGGTGGGACTCAGGTGCAGGGAAACCTGCGGGTTAGTACCTCTAGGTAGCACAATTACCGACTGCCGATTGGAAGATGTTGTCAAAACAAACAGCCCTTTGAATGTGGCTACAACTTCCTGTGAACGTGGGAAAGTTGCTGAATTCTTCGTGTTCCTTATTTGTAAGTCAGAGTTCGGAAATTCTATTGTCAATTCTTGGGGGTTTTGGGAAACTTGGATAGCAGGAAGACGTCCTTGTTAGGTAATACATTCACCTTTTTGCCATTAAAAAGGAGTATGGAAGGGTATTTGCAATCACCAACTAAAACGCGCCATCTTCCCCCCCCCCAAGAAATGCCAATAAATTGACACTCCAGAAAGATGTTTACGGGTTAAATCTTGGGTCTAGAGTCAAAGTGATTTCCCTTAAAGATACGGTTTATATCTGAGCCTCGGTGCCACGTTATTACATGGAGATAATATATATTAAATGGAGACAATATATATTTATTAAATGGAGATAATATATAGTGCTTCTGTTCAGGGGTATGGTGAGGAGTAATAGACTCGAGGACCTTTAATCCCAGCACCCAGGAGACAGAGGCTAGTGGATCTCTGTGCGATCAAGGCCAGCCTGGCCTACATAGGGAGTTCCAGGCCAGCTGGGATTACAGAGAGACTCTGTCTAGAGAGAGAGAGAGAGAGAGAGAGAGAGAGAGAGGAGGAGAGGAGAGAGAGGTGGTCTGTAAATCATCTGTGTCTGATGTGTATGACTTCTAGCATTAAATAAAATATTAGCTATTCAAAAAATTCAGAATAAGTCAATCTTAGTGGCTTGTGCCTGTATTTTAGCACTCAGGAAGGCTGAGGCAGGAGGATTGTCATGAATTCAAGACCAGCCTGGGCTACATAATGAGTTCCAGGCCAAGCTGGGCTACGCACAGCAAGATCCTTTCTAAACAAAACAAAACAAAACGAAATCAGAATAAATGAATCAAGGAGCGTTTACACAGACTTCTTTTCAGTACTGGAGATGGAGCATAGGGCCTTGCACATACTAGACAAGTGCTGTCACCGAGCTATAGGCCCCAGCCTTTTAAAATTGCCTAGACTGGCCTTGAATTTGTGATCCTTTGCCTCAGCCTCCTGATTAGTTCGTATCACAGGCTTATGGCCACTAGGACTGGCTCACAGAACTGTCTTAAAACCAGTTCTTGGGGTGAGGAACCCCTTTGAGAATCTGATGAAAATATATGAGTCTCCTGAAAAAAAATGTGAAAACATACATACAATCCCCCACACACACATACACTCTTTTGGAGACAGGGTCTCCCTGTAGCCCCAGCTAGCCTAGAACTCATTATGCAGCCAGGCTGGTCTTGAATTCATGGCAATCCTCCTGCCGCTGCCTCTCAAATGATGAGATTAAAGGTGTGCAACACTACACTACACCCAGCCTGGTTTTATTTCTTAAACTATTTAAAAATATATGTAAGGGCCAGGTGTGGTGGCGCACACCTTTAATCCCAGCACTTGGGAGGCAGAGGCAGGCGGATCTCTGTGAGTTCAAGGCCAGCCTGGTCTCCATAGCGAATCCAGGTCAGCTAGGGCTACAGGGAGACCCTGTCTCAAAAAAATGTATGTGTGTGTGTGTAAGGGCAGGGCGTGGTGGTGCACGCCCTTTAATCCCAGCATTCAGGAGGCAGAGGCAGGCGGATCTCTGTGAGTTCAAGGCCAGCCTGGTCTACATAGTGAGTTCCAGGACAGCTGGGGCTACAGGGAGACCCTGTCTTGAAAAGACATATATATATATGTAAGGGACTGGATGAGTGTGTTAGGATGGAGATTACCCTAGCTGAAACCATCCTTGCTTCCTCCTTCTTGATGTGATCCCAGGCCCTGGGTTTCCTGGTCTCCCTCTCCAAGTCCCATGAGACAGAGATGAAGTAAGATCAGCTTTATTGGCATGAACGCAGGGAAGTGGTGATGGTGCCAGGACCTTCTGTGGTCAAGGGGGCAGAAAGATTGTCAGCCAGCACTGATCAACTTAGCTGGCCTTCCCTTTGGCTTTCAGCAGTGGGTGAAAAGATAGGTAGACTGCTAAGCATTGGCTATGTAGGCTCCTCAGGGATGTTCTGGAGCTGAAGTTGGGCTGGGGTTGGCAGGAGGTGGGGGCCGAGGCTGGATGTCTCTGGTGCGCATGTAGGACAGCAGCTGCTCCGGGATCTCAGCCAGCACATCCTTGGCCAATCTTGCCATGCTCAGTACCTGGTTCCCAGATCGGTCAACATAGTCTCGGAATGGAACAAACTTGGAAAGACAGGAAAGGTGTGGGTTATGGTCAAGGGAGAGGGTAGCACTGAGGTTTCACATTTGCTCCCCAACATCTTCCAAATATCACTATTATTCTCCCTTAATCTTGAACTATTTTCTACATGTTTCCTTTCCACCTGTTCCCTCTTCCTCTGCTTTCTGTTAACCCTCAACCCATTCCAGTTTGGCTTCACACAGACATTGAATCTGCTCTTCCTAATGTCATCAATGGCCCATGAGGTTAAACCAGTGTGGTGGGCAGTAATTTTCGGTCTTCATCTTGCTGAAATTCTCTTTAGCTTCTGTTACATTTGAATGTCATCCTCCTGTATACATCCCACTTTTGTGGGGTGTGCTGGGAATTGAACCCAGGGTCCTGCACATGGTAGGCAAGTTCTCTATCAGTGAGCCACATCCCCAGCTCTGCATTCCACTCTTGATATCTCCTTACTTTTCTCCTACTTCTCTGGAAGCTGTATTCCATCTCAACTCCCATTTTTCTGAGTCTCCCTACACTCTAGACCTAGTCTTTTCTCTCTATCAACTACATTTGGGTGATTTCATATACTTCCATGAATTTAAAAACTAGTTCCTACAGGGAAAGAGAGTGGGGACTAGGAGGAGGAGGGGCATTCTGCCAGGGGAAGAAGGTTGATCAAAAGAGGGAGAAGTGAAAAAGGAAAAGAGAAAACTATCCCCTGGATATTTATCTCTAGTCTTTGTTTTTATTTTAATTTTTTATTAGATCTTGCTGTGTGGCCCAGGCTGGTCATGATCCTCCTGCCTCAGCCTTCTGAGTAACTGGGAATGTGACTTTCGTGTCCAGCATGGCCTCTCTTTAAAGGCCCAGATTCACATATTTAGTTGCTCATACTACTTCTCAACTGTCACAGATCACTCCATCCCAACCTGCTGCCAACTGAATACAAAGGCTTCTTGCCATGTCTCCTCCTCTAGTTTTCCTCTTCCCAGTCAATGGGACATCACTCACTAGACAACAGATTCATCCTTGAAGTTCTCATTCCTTATCCCTATCTAAACCAATCAAGTCTTATAACATCTTAAGTATCTTTGTTTTGTTATTCTTTTTAGATAATCTCATTATGTAGTCTGGGCTGGCCTGGAACTCTCAGTTCTCCTGCCTTAGCCTCTGAATCCAGGATTTTGAGACAGGGTGTCCCTGTAGCCCCAGCTGGCCTGGAACTCACTATGTAGACCAGGCTGGCCTTGAATTCACAGAGATCCACCTGCCTCTGCCTCCTGAGTGCTGGGATTAAAGGCGTGCATCACGCCCGGCTTCCTTTCTTTTTTTTCAAACAAGGTCTCATATGCCAAGGCTAACCCCAAACCCACTGTCTAGTGAGGATGGCCTTGGGCTGTATTTGCTATTTATTTATTTGTTTTTATTTGCTATTACTATTATTGTATGTTTTCAATGTGAGTATGTGAATGCAGGTGCAAATGTGCCATGGTGCACACATGGAGGTCAGAAGACAACTTTTAGGAGTCAGTTCTCTCCTTCTACCATGGGTTCCAGAGATCAAACTTGTATCAACAGACTTGCTTAACAAGCAATTCTAACTGTCCCAAGTCATCTTACCAGCCCTGCCTTGAACTTAAGCTCCTCTGCCTTCACCTCCTAAATGTTGAGATTTCAGGCAAATGCTGCTATGCTTGGTTTATGCAGTGTTGGGGATCAATCACAGGGCTATGTGCATGCTAGACAAGGACTCTACCAACCGAGCTAACTCCTACCCTTAAACGTCTTTTGAACTGGCTTCCCTCTGTGCTCACTGTTCCGTCTTCATACAGGTCCCATCATGGTTGCTGCTTACTAATAGATACTCTCCCTCACCTTACCACAGTATATCCACAGTGCAGCAGCCAGAGAAGCTCTTCTACCAAGTCTGAACAGGCATAGTGGCACACACTTGTAATCTTAGCATTCAGGAGGTTCAAATGATAGAGTTGCTATAAATTCTAGGCCAGCCAGGACTACATAGGGAGTTCTAGGCCTTCCCCAGGCTACACAACGAGATTCTGGCTCAAAAGTCAGATAAACAATAAATAGGAGATGGATAAATACATATTTTAGGGGGTTGGAGAGATGGCTCAGCAGTTAAGAACACTGGTTGTTCTTGCAGGAGACCCGGGTCAAATCCCAGAACCCACATGGCAACTAACAACTGTCCATAACTCCAGTTCCAGGGGATCTGACAGCCTCTTCTGACCTCCACGGGCATTGCACGACACGGGTGCACTTACCTACACACAGGCAATACATGCATACACATAAAGTAAAAATAATAAATAAAAATAAAAAATACATAATTTAGAATGCATTCTGATCATGTAAAATCCTTCTAGAACTTTAGAACAAACTGCAGATGTTCACCATAGCTGGCAATCCTGCCTACCAGCCTGGTTTGAGCCTCCGGGCCATCTCATGTTCCTTTTCTGCCTGTGAGGATGATACTTCCCTCTGGTTTCATCTGGATGTCACTTGCTCCCAGAAACTTTCCCTGTCTACTGAGGCAGGCCCCCCTGCTACAGGGAAAGAGAGAGTGGGGACTGGGAGGAGGATGAGCAATCTGTAGTGGGAAGAAGGTTGCCATTAACAGTAGCATTTGCTGTTCCTCTGGAGGACATCTCACCATGGAAGAGTAAGCAGCCTGTGTAATACTGGCATTATCCACTAGAGTGCAGAGGCTTGGACTTCTACACCATGCATCCACTAAGCTGCAGCCTACCTCAAAAAAGAATGGTTCAAAGCCAGCTGTGGTGATGCACACCCGTAATCCCAGCATTCTAGAGGCTGAGGTAGGAGGATCAGGAATTTTAAGCCAGCCTGGGATACCTAGTAAGACTTTGTCTCAAAAGAAAAAAAAAAGTAACAGGTTCTAGTTCATGAATGAAGAAGGTTTGAAAGAGTGAGGGAGACAGGTGGTGAGAGGTGGTAAGGGAGCGTGGCCCCTACTTAGCCGTTCTCCTATTCCTCTTGGCCTCACCACCTCCCAGGGCTACCTGAACGATGTCTCGCTCTGCATAGCGTCCTCGGGAGGACACACGTACATCGTCACCATCCAACTCTTCCATTGCTGCAGAAAAGACAGGGATCAGTCTCCCCAACCCCAACCTATGCTGCCCCTCCCTCTTAGAGCCCTTCAGAGTCATCACAAGGAGGCCTGATGGTTACATCAGTTCCATGAAATTGTTTTTATCACTATTCTGCCCTCCTTCCTACATGTTCCATTCTGGGAAATAAGGGGAAGTCATTAATATCAGCCATGGTTATGAAGATAAAACAAGTTTGACTTTGCCAAGGTCCCAGTCTGTCGTCACTATGCAGACCCCTCCTGTTCACCCCAGTTCCTAGTCCCACCCATGGACATTCTCCACCCTACTTACCCTCAAACATGGCAGGTCCCACACCAACAATAATGATAGACATGGGCAATGAGGAAGCCTGTGGGGAGAAGAATAGCTGGAGTGAGCAGCCATGACAAGGCAACTGTTGATATTTCTGTGTGTGTCACATGCTCTTGTGAGCAGAGGTACTGCTTCTTTGTTTCAGAGTGTTTTTGAAGGATGTGCATACATTATCAGGTGCCTGCCTCTAGGAACAGACAGCAGATGAATTTACTATCTATCATCTTGTTTGTCTGAAAATCCCTGGCCTAGAATATTATCCAAAATCATTTAAAAAAATGTGCCATGGTGGCACATACCTGTAATTCCAGTACTCATGAGGCTGAGGCAGGAGCATCACCACAAGTTCCAGGCCAACATGAGCTATATAGTGAGTTTCAGGTCAGCTACCTTGTCTCAAAAGACAAAACAAAAGAAACACAAAGAACAAAGAAACTCCTAGCAAGGGTGGTGGTACATGCTTTTAATCATAGCACTTGGGAGGTAGAGGCAGGCAGAGCTCTGGAGGTCACCCTGTCTGCATGGCAAGTTCCAGACCAGATGAGACTACAGGGAGACCCTATCTCAAGTAAAAAAACCAAAAACCCTAACAATAACAAAAAATAGCTATACCAGGTATGGTAGCTCACCTGCAATCCCAGCACATAACATCACTGTGAATTGAAGGTCAGTGTGGTCTGCACAGCCAGCTCTAGGCCAGCCAGGGCTACATAGTGAGACTTTGTCTCAAAACAAAATTCCCGCCCCCCCAATCAACAAGCCAATCAACTGACCAAAAATAGCCAGGCTATTCTCTCAGGCCTATAATCCCAGCACTTGGGAGGCTGAGGCAGGAATACTGCCATTAATTTCAGACCAGTATGGGCTATATAGAGAGTGCCAGATTAGCCAGACCCTGTCATAAAGCAAAACAATAATACAATAAAATAATTTTTTAAAAAAGTCTCCCCCTGGAACAAATGGCAGGCTTGCTTCCTAACCATTATAAAGAACCCGTGTTTCCTAAGTGCAGGTTTCCTCTCCTATAATGCAGCCCATAGTGTGTGTCATGTGGCATCATGCTGAGACTTGGAGAATCAAAGCTATGGCCACGAGTGCTGCAGCTACTGTACTGCCTCTGCTTGAATAACCAAGTCCTCTGCCTCTAATCTAGGTATCCCATGGCAGGTGAACTTGTTAAGATACAAATGGGATAAACACCTCAGCCCCTTTGCTGCATGGACAGTGACCTCCCCCACCAAGCCTTCCTCCTGGGACTCACACTGACGATGGCTTCTTTGGTTTGTGTCATGTCAGAGATGACCCCATCAGTGATAATGAGAAGAACGTAGTACTGGGAACCATCGGAGATCTTGGCTGCAGCCCTGCATGAGAGACCAGGGTCAGTATGCAGCAGCAAGCCAGAGAGGCAAGGGGCTCTGGACCCACAGTTTCCACAGCAACTGTGTGAGCAGTGGGTAAGACCTGGAGCTTCTGGATCCCATGCTCTAGGCAGACCCAGCTGCTGCCCCTGCCTGCTATCCCTCTAGTAATATAAATTTTTTGAGACAGGATCAGGGTTGCCACTCTGTAGCCCAGTCTGGACTGGAAATCACTAGGTCTTGACTCCTGTTTCTCCTGCATGCCTCTGCCTACCTGGTGCTAAGGTCCAAGGATCCAATAAGGTAGCCCTAGTATCTATTTTTTTTAACCACAAGAGTCTTTTAAAGGTTATATTTTATTAATTTACTTACTCTGTGTGCATGTCTATGTGTATATGTGTGTGGACATGCACATGCTATGTTGTATATGAGCAAGTCAGACAACTTGTAGGAGTTGGTTCTCTTCTACCACATGAGGTATGGGGATTGAACTCAGGTCATCAAGTTTGATAGTAGGCACCTTTACCCGCTGAGCCATCTCACCAGCCCCATTGAGACAAAGTATAGCTGTAATGTACAGTATATTGATAAATTGTCATTTGTTGTTTGAGCTTGTTGAAAGCAAACTCTGGGAATGAGAAGGCACTCCCTTGTCTCTTCCAAAACTCCCTGGTCCTGGCTTTAATGGGAAGAAGGAAAATGGCAAGCAGCTAAGGGTATCAGAAATATCGTGTCTGTGAGAAACAGCCAGAAGGTAAACCATTCCCAATAGAGATTACTATTGTTTATCACATAATATGAAATATCTGCAGTGAGAACGGAAGCCAGACTTTCAGGCATGGGAAACTCATCCATGGAGAGAGAGAGCACAGTTGGGAACTCCAGCTGACTGCTTATTTCTGCTTGATGTTGTGAGCACTCAACTTGAAGTTTTCTACTGCTTCTCTGCTACTTATTATATATTCTTCTACTGACTTTCTATATACTTAATAAACTTACTCATTCAAAACCAAAAGCATGGAGGGTAGAGAGATGGCTCTGGGGTTAAAAGCACTTGCTGCTCTTGCAGAGGGCCCAAGTTTGATCTCCAGCTCTCACAAGGCAGCTCACAACCTCTGTAACTCCAGTTCTGGGGGATTTATACCTTCTTCTGGCCTCCACAGGCACTGCATGCAAGTGATGCACATACATGCATGCAAGCAAAACACTCATACACATAAAAATAATAAAATCTTAGCTGGGTGTGGTGGCACACACCTTTAATCCCAGCATTCCAGAGGCAGAGGCTGGTGGATGTCTGTGAGATCAAGGCCAGCCTGGTCTACATAGCGAGTTCCATGCCAGCTGGGGCTACAGAGAGACCCTGTCTCAAAAAGACCAAAATAATAATAATAAGGATAATAATAAAATCTTAAAAAAAAAAACCCAAAGCATGGCTATCATAAAATATTCTCTGGATCAAACAGAACAGTAGCCTTGGCTATTCTTGAATTTACTATATAGCCCAGGCTGGCTTGTATATAGCCCAGCAGTCTTACTGCTTCAGCCTTCTGAGTGCTGGGATTATAAGTGTGTACCATCCCACTCAGCTCACTTTTATTTTTAAACTGAGAAAACTAAAGTTCAGAGACATTAATTAGCAGTTTCCAGGAGTGATAGGCTGGGGTCCTACCAGTGTCCACCCTGACCTGCTCCTGGACACTCCTCTCTGCACCCAACCTGTACTAGTCACATCCAGCCATCCAGCATCTCTGAGCTTGTACCTTCATGCCTGTGTTTTCACATGCTGTTACCTTCACCAGGCTTACTTAACCTGGTTTTCTGCTGAAGACCAATCTATCCTAGAGTCAGCTGAGCATTCCCTCAAATGTAGGCCCATTCCCCTATTTTCTAGGATACAGCTCTGCCCACAGAGATGGGCTATCTGCTCCTTCAAGAGGGTCCTCATACCCCAAGGGTACTGAGAAGGATCCAAGGACACATCCATCCTGTGTATGCCCTGGAGGATGAAACCAGGGGACCAAGTACACATAGAACACCTTTTAAACAAAATTAACAAACACAGATGCACTGTGAGATGAAATGTGGAGACTTCAAAGGTCCTCCCAGCCTAGCTGTTTTCAGCTGGGCCCTTAGTTCCCCCAGGGAATGCAATCTCTTGCTTTTGCCGCTCTGGCCTATAGAAGTAATGATTTATTTATATTTCTGTCTCCTGCACCAATGCAGGAGCTCCTGAGGGCAGGGACTAAATCTGATTCATCCGAGTCTCCAGTGCCCCAGCAGAGAATGGAGCACACAGCAGCTGCCTTTGAATAGTAATACTGATAATAATAGCAACAGTAATAGCTACTTGTTATAGTGCTTATGATAGGCAAGTTCTGTTCTAAGTGATGCTAACTAGTCCTCACAACAACCCTGTGTGGTAAATATTATTATTATTTTGTCTTTTTAAAAAAATTATTTATTTATTTTTATTTTATGTGTATGCATGTGTTGCCTGCATGTAGATAAGTGCACCCATGTCATGCAATGCCTGAGGAGGTCAGAAGAGGCTGCCGGATTCCCTAGGACTGGAGTTATAGACAGTTGTTAGCTGCCATGTGGGTGCTGGGATTTGAACCCCGGGTCTTCTGCAAGAACAACCAGTGTTCTTAACTGCTGAGCCATCTCTCCAGCCTCCATATTTTGCCTTTTTTGAGACAGGGTCTCCTTGTAGCCCCAGCTGTCCTGGAACTCACTATGTAGACCAGGCTGGCCTCGAACTCACAAAAATCCACCTGCCTCTGCCTCCCAAGTGCTGTGATTGAAGACGTACACCACCATGCCCAGCCAAAGATTGAAAGTTTTAAAGCTGCCTAGGCTATAGAGTGAGTTCAAGACCAGCCTGGGAAACTTAGTGAAACTCACTGTCAAAATAAAAAGTGAAAAGGGGGCTGGTGTTTTAGCGCTGTGGTTTAGCCACACATTTAGCATGTGCAAAGCCCTGGGCTCAATTCCTAGTACTTAAAAAAAGAGGGGGATGCCGGGCCTTTAATCCCAGCACTCAAGAGGCAGAGGCAGGTAGATCTCTGTGAGTTCAAGGCCAGCCTGATCTACATAGTTAGTTCCAGGGCAGCTGGGGCTACAGGGAGACCCTGTCTCAAAAAGACCCCCCCCCAAAAATGAACTATGAGTAGGAGTAAATGGGAGGCTGGAGAGATGGTTCAGCAGTTAAGAGCACTGGCTGCTCTTGCAGAGGACCCAGGTTCAATTCCCAGCACCCACATGGCAGCTAACAACCATCTATAACTCCAGTTCCAGGGGAATACAAAACCGCTTTCTGACTCTGTGGGCATTGCATGACATGGATGCATTTACATGCACTCATACACATAAAATAAAAACAATAAAATACTGAAAAAAAAAACCCAAACTACAAAACCATCCATTTTTCAATGTGTGTACTCAGTACTGTCTCCTGGATGGAAGGGTGATGTCTTTGTGATATCTATCTGTTACTCCATTGGTTGTCAAAGCTGATTCAGCTCATCCGACTAGCTCTAGGAAAGTGTCCCCTTCCCCTCTCACTACTCGATATGTATTCCTCCCAAAGCCAAGCACTTGCTCACAGAGGACTACTTTCCCCAGTAGTCCTTCCATCAAGGAATGGAAGTTTTGCTCCCCTGCTTCCAAGCAAACTCTCAGTAATGCCTCCAAGCTTCAGTTTTCTTATTTAAAATTTTCATTTCCCTGTCTTCTGCAAGAGCAGCCAGTGCTCTTAACTGTGGAGCCATCTTTCCAGCTCTCTGTTATTTTATTTTTTATTTCATTTTAATATCCTTTGCTTTTTATTATTTGATATATGATCTGTTTTTTCATTACACATGTTTATGTAATTTTGGCTAGTTTTTTTTTTTTTTTGAGACAGAGTCCCCCTGGAACTTGCTATGTAGACCAGGCTGGTCTGGATCTCACAGAGATCCACCTACTCCTGTCTCCCAAGTGCTTGGATTTAAAGGCATGTGGCACCAAGCCCAGCTTGTGAAATTTTGGATAGTTTTTATTTGGTGTGTGTCTGTGTGTATGTGTACATGCCACACATATGCGAGTGTCTTCTGATGCCTGAAGATGGTGTTGGATTCTCTGGTGCTGGAGTTACAGACTATTGTGAACCACCTGATGTAGGTTCTGGGAACTGAACTCCAGTCCTCTTGGAAGAGCAACAAGGGCTCTTAACCACTGGGCAATTTTTTCAATTTTGGATAGTTTTAAACCTAACACCTATTGTGCACTTTCTTTTTTTTCCTTTTTCTTTCTTTTTTTTGAGACAGGGTCTTCTAGCCCCAGTTGACTTGGAACTCACTATGTAGACCACGTTAGCCTTGAATTCACAGAGATCC
>NW_008357033.1:4143892-4157279 GCF_000622305.1 Nannospalax galili | reverse complement strand
CTGGATCTCACAGAGATCCACCTACTCCTGTCTCCCAAGTGCTTGGATTTAAAGGCATGTGGCACCAAGCCCAGCTTGTGAAATTTTGGATAGTTTTTATTTGGTGTGTGTCTGTGTGTATGTGTACATGCCACACATATGCGAGTGTCTTCTGATGCCTGAAGATGGTGTTGGATTCTCTGGTGCTGGAGTTACAGACTATTGTGAACCACCTGATGTAGGTTCTGGGAACTGAACTCCAGTCCTCTTGGAAGAGCAACAAGGGCTCTTAACCACTGGGCAATTTTTTCAATTTTGGATAGTTTTAAACCTAACACCTATTGTGCACTTTCTTTTTTTTCCTTTTTCTTTCTTTTTTTTGAGACAGGGTCTTCTAGCCCCAGTTGGCTTGGAACTCACTATGTAGACCACGTTAGCCTTGAATTCACAGAGATCCACCAGCCTCTCTCTCCAGAGTGCTGGAATTAAAGGCATGTGCCACCATGTCCGCCTGGCTTATTGTGTACTTTCTATGGGTCAGATACATCATTATCTAATGAATGCTTTGTCTACCTAACCTCACAATAACCCTATAAACAAACTGCTATTGCTGGATATGGTACTGCATGCCTGTAATTGCAGCACTTTGAAGGCTGAAGCAGGAAGATTACTTGGATTGTATAGGAAGCTCAAAGCCAGCCTTACAGGAATGAGGCTTTATTATATGGAGGCACTATTAAAGAGGTTAAGCTAGTTGGTATGGTAGTGTCACTCCTATAAACCCAGTTGGAGGTAGGAGGATCAGGAGTCCAAGGCCAGCCTTGCCTACATAGCAAGTTCCATGCCAGCCCAGGCTACATGAGATCCTGTCTCAAGCTAATTTGTTCAAGGTCCCATGGTTAGTGTCAGGCTTGCACCCATGTCTAGTGCCAAAGCTGGTGACTTCACCATTGCTCTACAGACTCTTTTCTCTTAGGCACAAACTCAAAGCCATCAGAAATCTCAGCTGTGGCTCCCAGGCAGAAGGCTGGAGTAGTCTCTTGACACCCTCTGTAAGCACAGTAAGCCAGAAATACCCTCTTGGTACTAACTAACTATCCTAACACCTAACACTTCCCTTTGTCTCCAAAACCCAAAGTCACTCAGAGTGGTCCTGCCAGTGCTTGGGAAGTTAGGCTTCTGTTTGTGTCCCATCATTTATCCCTTACCCCTACCCAGGTACCTTACCTGGCCACCTGGTTGATGACAGGAGCAAAGTAGGTGGGCCCGTAGAGCTGCACTGTGCGCAGGCTCTGGAAGTAGCTCTCCAGTACACCCTCAATGCCTGCACAGTTGGGGTCCTCATCGTTGTTGTTCTGTCAAAAAAGATGTTCTCCCAAGGTGAGCCCACACAGGGGGCACTCCAGAGTACTCTGATCCCAGCTCACTCCTTCCTTTTTCCACCAGTCCCTTTCACATTCCCCTCCAAACCCAGCCCTGCCCGTCCCTGCTCTGCCTCTTTCTCACAGCTCCTGCTTGGCCATTGCCCTTCACAGAAACGTTAACAGAAGACACTTTTCAACTTGAGTGGGCCACACACCCAGGCATCAAGAGTAGGATCTGGCCTATACCATACCAGGGGAAACTGGTGGGAGATCCGTCCCTCTGGGGGCAGCTTGGCCCCAAAGCCATAGGCTGGGAAGAGCTTGTCACTGTCGTAGTCCTGGATGATCTCTCCCACTGCCTTGAGGGCCATGGCATAGGCGCTGAGCTGGTAGGGACTCATGTAGTGCAGTGAAGTGGGCTGCAGGGGATTCCCTGTAGGGACACAGGAGCCCCAGCCTCATGTCACCTCCTATCCTTGTATGTGTCCATCCACCTATCCATTTATCCACCCATGGATTCCCTCATTCTTTGACTCCACCATCCATCTGTTCATCCCTTTAGGAACTCTCACTTGACCCTGTATATCCATCTCTGTACCTATAATCTACATATCCATCTACACATCTGCTTGGCCATAAATCCACTTGTCCAACCTATTTATTCACTATTCTATCCACCCACTTCTATAGTCTTTTATCCACGCACCTATCCATGCGGCCAGCCTCCTGTCGACCTGCCATTTCTCTTCCCTTCCTTTCTGTCTTTATAATATTCTATCTAGTCATTCATCCTTTTCCATTACATTCTGTCCTCATGTGGATCCATTCTCCTGCCCATATTTTCCTATCTGTTACTTCCTTGGTTTAAAACAGCTTTCCACACATACCTCTCCATATATCGATTGCCCCCCTTTCCCCTTCACTCACCAACCCTTCTCCCTGAGGTTTGTTCATGGATTTGTCCATTCATCCATCATTCAGTCTGTTCACTTATCCACCTCTCTTGATAATCCCATTCTCTCCCATCCATCAATTTTCTCATTCGCCAGTTGACTTACCTAGCCTTTCAACCTTATTTGACCTGCATGCCCATTACTTTCCTGCACCTTCTGTCTACCTTTGCACACTACTTCTGTCCAAGTACCACCCTGGCTTAGCTTTACCTAAGTGTGGGCTTCTTGGGCAGGTAAGCTCTTAGACCTTAAAGACTCCCTTAGACTCTGCCCACCCCTGCTCCCTCACCCATGCCTCACCATTGGAAGCAGTGAAGTCAATAGCTACTGTGAAGTTCAGCTGTGTCCTGGGAGGGAAGTAGATGAGTTGATTAGTGACGTATGATGCCAGCATTTCCCAAACATGAATGTGCATACAGATCACTGGAGACTCATGTCAAAATGCAGATTCTGATAGGGTAGCCTGGGTAGAGCCAACAAGGTATCAAGTGCTGCTGCTGGTGCCTGTCCTTGGAACACACTTTAGTAGAATTAAATGTCCCCTCCATGACAAAGGTATTGAGTGTAGTTTAATTTAACCTTTACTGAAACAATAATTAAAATATCAGTTTTACATAAGAGAAAAGTAAGGTTCAGAGAAGTAAAGTACATTTCTAGGCCTGCCTGCCTCCACTGAACCAGCAAAATTCCTCCTGTAGTCTGCCTGCCATCCTTCTCTTTCTTGGCCTTGGCCTCACCATCTTGTTTGGCCATGAGGTGGTGGTGGTGGTGGTAGTGGTGGTGGTGGGTATATAACCTACAGTCCCTAGCTGTATTTTTACCTGGGTTCCTTCACATCACTGGGGCCACTTTTAGAGAGCACTGATTGGGCTTCCTAAGGACTGGAGGCTGAGAATGGAAGGTAGCCCCATGAACAGAACTAAGAGAGGGACATTCTGCACTTCACAGAACACTAGACAGTTGGCCAAGTACCTTGCAGTTTATCTTGGTGAGCTCATTGGACCCTCTTGTACATTCACATACAAGAAAACTCACTGCTGGGCTTTCAGCAAGTTTGGCCTATGACTCACCCTCCTTTGATGTAATCCACAAAAGTGAATTCCGAGTCCACAGAGAAAGAAAGCAGCGTTACCTGTGGGATAAAAGAGGCAATCCTGCCACTTTGGCAAGGACCTCAGAGGTAACAGATGGGAGAGAAGTGCAGGATGGGGTACAGGCTTCTGCCCCTATGCAGCCTCCCCCACCCTTCTCAGTTTCTGAAAGGAAAGAAAGAGAGAGCTATTGGGAACATACTAGGATTCCAAAAAGTATTTTAATTAGTTAATTAGTTAAATTAATGTATTTATTTATTTGGTTTAAAAAATATTTGTGTATGAGTATTTTACCTACATGTATGCAAGTGCGCCATGTGCATGCAATGCCCACAGAGGGCAGAAGAGGGCATCAGATCCCCTGGAACTGTAGTTACAGATGGTAGCTGCATGTGTTAGGAGCTGAACCTACCAAGAGCAGTCAGCGCTCTTAACTGCTGAGCCATCTCTTCAGCCCTTGTTTTTTTTTGTTTTTTTTTTGAGACAGATCTGCCTGCCTCTGCCTCCTGAGTGCTGAGATTAAAGGTGTGCATGACCACATCTGGCTCAAAAAGTTATTTTAAATTTGGCAATACTAGAAGATTCTTTTTTTTTTTTTTTAAATTCTGCAAAAGTATAAGAATTGAAAATTTTCCTGGATGAAAAAAAACAAAACCAAAGAAAAAGTTCGATGGTGGCACCTCATACTCAACATTACTATACCCAGGCAACCTGTGTCCCCTGCCTTGTCCTACCCACAGTATTTGTTATTTGTATCAGAGGGATAGAAACAGAAGACTTGGGAAGAGGCCAGAGCTCCAGGGAGCACTCACGGTTCCTGAGTTGATGTATTTCTTCTTCTTGCATTTCTTCCGAGGGTTAAGTACCTAAGTGGAGGAAGGTATCAGTGACAGTGGGAGGCAGCTACTGACCAAACTGCCTGGGACAGGCCCAGCAAGTTGGCAGGGCCAACTCCTCACCTCATACACTGTGAACTGGTTCTGGGCCTTGCTTAGCTCCCGGTAGCTGGTGGTGAACTCGCCGATGAAGTCATGGCTGCAATGAGGCCAGGGGTGGATAAGCAGCAGCTGCTGGGATAGAGCCAGGCCTGAATCCTGGCTTTTATGGCCCAATTTTAAGCTCCTAACTTGGTCTGCAGGGCAGTAAGGCAGGGGCCAGAAGGGAAAGAGAAAGGAAGAAGGTAATGCACTAGAGGGATAACTAGGTGGATGAGATATGTGGCTGTCACCACCCTTCTGGCTCCCAAAGCTGCTTTAGGGTCCTACTAATGTACCACATGGTATAGGAACTGCTTTGGTGAGCACAGGACAGAGGGACATGTGGGGTGCATCTACCTTCCATCTCGATCCCAGTCATAGACATCGATCTTTACTGTTCTGAAACACAAGATCAACATAGGCTGTATGCATATGATAAAGCAAAACACGGGCAGTGTGTACACAATAAACCCCAGGGACACCCCCATCCACTTACCCATATGCCAGTCATCCTCCATCTGCCCATCTGTCCTTCTAGCACCTTGTTTTCAGCCTTGCTCCCATCCTTTCATTCATCAGCTCAGCATATACCTCACCATCTACCTCTGTTACTACAGTTGCTAGGGAAACCACATTACTATTCTTTTGTCATTTGAGTCTTACTGTATTTCAGGTAGTGTTCTTAGCATGTGTCAATTGTCTCATTTAACTTAGCAACTACTCTTTACAAAATAAGTTATTTATACTTTTAGATAAGAAAATGGATATATATATATAACGCTCCCCAAATCCAAGTCTAAGTTACATGGCTAACTATGTAGACCAGGCTGGCCTTGAACTCACAGAAATCTGCCTGCCTCTGCCTCTCAAGTGCTGGGATTAAAGGCATGTGCCACCACTCCTGGTTATATTTATTTAGTTTTGAGACAGGGTCTCACTATGTAGCACTGGCTGGTCTGGAACTCACTCTGTAGACCAGGCTGGCCTCAGAATCAGAGATTTACCTGCTTCTGTCTCCCAAGTGCTGGGATTCATCTGCTGCTCCCAAGTGTACATGCCACCACACCCAGCCTTAGCTAATATTTAAATTCAGATATCCTGTTTCCAAAGACCTTGACCTATTTTTCCTCCTTCTTCCCATCTCCTTCCCTTCTTCCCTCCCTTCTTTCCTTCCTTCCTTCCTTCCTTCCTTCCTTCCTTCCTTCCTTCCTTCCTTCCTTCCTTCTTTCCTTCCTGTCTTTTTGAGACAGGGTCTCCCTGTAGCTCCAGCTGGCCTGGAAATCACTATGTAGACCAGGCTGGCCTTGAACTCACAGAGATCCACCTGCCTCTGCCTCCCAAGTGCTGGGATTAAAGGCATGCACCACCACACCTGGCAACAGTCTTTTTATATAGCTAAGGCTGGTTTAGAACTAAAGATCCTTCTGCCTCAGCCTCCTGAGTGCTGGGATTACAGACATGTGCCACTATGGATCCAAAGACCTCCCCTATCTCATATATTTGTCAATATCAGTCCATCAAACTATATGTAGTTATCCATTTATCCATACATGTGACAATTCAATTACCCATTAATCTATTTCTTTATTCACCCATCTAACTATACATTTGGTCATTCACTGACTCACTGATACATACAAGCACCCATCTGTTTGTCCATCTACTCAATCAAATATCCAATCATATCAACATCTGTCCATTTATTTGCATAATCATCCATTCAGGTGCCCCTTAATCCTTTTACCTCACCCACCTACCTATCTTCATAACAGCCACTCATTAGTTCCTTTGGATCAGCCTATCCTCTGCTTTACACCATCCAACCACTAATCCATCCATTCATCCATCTGCATTCATCTGTCCAGCCATCAGTCTGCCTGTCACTCTACCTGTACTTTTCTATTCCACTTGCTTTTTCATTCATGTAGCTGCCTTTCTCCAATCTTTCATCAGCTCTCATATCATGCCTCCATTTGTTAATCATCCATCATGTGTCCAACTGTTAAACCTATCAGCCTAGTTATCTATTTATCTTATGCTCTCATCCATTTCCCTCTCTACCCACCCACCTCCTTTGATACATCCATCCACATACCTGTTGAACCATTCACTACCATCTATCCTTGTATCTGTTTGTTCGTTTGCTTACCTGCTCTTTCATCCACCCATTTTCTCATTCTGGGGCTCAGGAACCTCACTTTTTTTGTGCGGGGGGGGACCCTCAGTCTTATGTCCCTGTCTCCTGATACTACACCTCATGCTGAAGCAGACCTGTCATAGTCTCCATTGCACAGTGCTCGCACAGGGATGCTGAAGGGTTGCCATACAGGATTCAGCGTGTTTTTCACAACCTCTGTCTTGTGGCAGATGGTGAACCTAGAGGGAGGCAGGAGATTAGAAGGTACCCTGGGGCAGGTCTGAGTTTTGAGACAGGGCCCACAGCTTGTGGAGAGTGCCAAGATTTCCTCTACTCATTAAGCATGGGCCATACTCATAGCCTGAGCACCCTATGGGGGTGACTCACGTGCCATCCTCATTGCTTCTGTAGAACACAAGGAAGGGGTCTGACTTTCCAAAGAAGTCCTTCTTGTCGAGCTTGTTTGCGCACAGCTGCATGGTGGCAATGTCCTAGGGATGGTTAGAGTGGGGCCAATGAGACCCAACTGGCTGGGAGCCTTCAGAGGGTCCAATAATGTGGAATATGGGAAATGAAGGAGTTCATGGGTCTAGCATGTGGCCCTCACTGACCCGACAATTGCTGAGCTCCTCTGCGGTCAGCAGTATGGTCCCACACTTCTTGCCTGGCACACCCCTGGAAGCAGAAAAGACCTCTTAATGCAAGGAGGGAGGGTGGACAACAGAACTGGGATGACCAGTCTAGTCTTGGGCAGGCCAGAGGATTCAATTTTCCTTTTACTGACAGTCCCCTCATGTCCCCCCTCTGTTCTGGGTGGCTCCTGGTGGGGAAAGACCAGGTTTGACTTGGAAGTGGTCTGTAGTCTGGTAGGAAGGAGTTAGATTAGCCTAGGGGTCACATAACAGCAGTATGACAAAGGCATGGGACTCAGAGTTGGTAGACTCGGGGTGGACTTTAGGATTTTCAAGCTGCCTGACCTTTAGCAAGTTAATCCTCTTTTGGGTTTTTTTTCTCTTTCTTCTAAGAAATAGGAATGACAACCAGCCAGGAAGGGAACTGAATGAGTGCCTTGGAGGAAAGTGATTTGTAAGCATTGTAGATATGAATGTGCATTCTTCAAACAGACCCTGCTGCCTACTCTAAGCCAGACTCTGTGCTAGATTGGAAAGGGCCAGCTGGCACTCTGCCCTACCAGACTGCCCTCAGGGAGCTTCCAGGGAAGTGCAGTGTCAGAAGCTGTAGACAAGTGGAGTGTGATGGGCAGTTCTGAATGAGAATTTCTATCCAGACCCAGGGGCAAAAGATTGCTTTGCTAGCCTTTTGAAAGAGAGAGAGAGAGAGAGAGAGAGAGAGAGAGAGAGAGAGAGAGACAGAGACAGAGAGAGACAGAGAGAGAGAATATGAATATGAATATGAGAGAATATGAATCTGTGCATGGTAGTATATGTAACTGCAACATTCAGAAGCAGGAGAATCAAAAATCAGTATGGAAGCCTACTACTATAGAAGCTATTTAAATATACCTAAAAATTATAAAGAGATTAAAAGGAGTTATCTTATACCAGGGAAACACTGTTCCTACTAGACACCATAGGCTAACAAAGTAAAACTAACACCAGAAATGGACTTTCTCTTTTGAAGCTGTTGACCAGGGGTTCCAGAGACCCTCAAACAACACTGGCCATTGCCCCCTGCTCTTAGTTACCCTCCAGAACTTGATGGTAAGACCCTATTACTGAAGATACTACATATATGAGCTGTAAAATAAATAAGGAGAAATCAAGCTGGCGCTGACTTCAAAGCCTTATCCCTACTGGCTAGCTAGTGCTTGAAGGTGCTTTACAAGCTACCTGAAGAGAAAATTAATGTAAACCTTACCCAGTTGTGAATCCTGTAAGTTGCAACCACAACTGGCCTGGCAAGATATGTCTATCAATGCAATAGTGGCACAAATATTATAGGAGCAACCAACTACTCTCTCATTGGCTTTAAGATTTGCTTCATAAGATAGAGCCCAAACCTGACATTGATATCAGGCCTAGAAACCTGAGGCCAGACAGCCCACAGGCCATGGGAGAGAGCCTAATACAATTATTCTACTAAATAGATACAATATTAAACTGATTTTAATGACATTGTTATTCCCATAGATTAATGCATCTCTCAACTCAGAAGACAAGCTTCTTTATACAGCAGATGGTGATTAGCACAAAGAACCACAACTAGCCAACATGCAGAGAATAAAAGGCTGCAGACTGCTCATCCCTGAATAGGACACTTATGTCAAACTTCATCCTCCCAAGACTCAGGGATCATCATTTCAAAAGAGGGGGCAGAAAGACTGTAAGAGCCAGAGGAGGCGGATGACCACAAGGAAACGGTTTTTCAGTCAGCTGGGATGTTAATTATATGAATTCACAGCAATGTTGACAGCGTGCACAGGTTCTGTGTAAGCTCAAGCCAGACAAAATCCCAGCATAGACATGGGGAAGTGGGTAAGAAACTTCAGCTCTACCTGAGGAAGTATTGGCAACTGATGGCTTCTGGGAAGGGGAGATAAAGTGTCATTTGAGATTCTTGGTCAGTTGACCAGGCTTCATGAAAAGAACCCCCCCACCCCCAAAAGAAATAAATTTAAAATGTAGCAAAAAAGTAGAATCCTGGGTTTAAATCTTGGCTCTAATTTGCTATGTGATTTTCTCTATCTTTGAAATGAGAGGGCATGCACCTATAATATCAATACTCAGGAGGCAGGTGGAAGAGGATCATCTAAGTTTGAGGCCAGCCTGGTCTACAAAGTAAGTTCCAGGCCATCGAGGGCTACAAAGAGAGCTTGTCTCATAAAAAATAATTTGGGGGCGGGGTACTGGAGTGATGGCTCAGCAGTTAAGAGCACTGGCTACTCTTGCAGAGGACCTGGGTTCAGTTCCCATCAGGTGGCTAACTACTTGGACACTTTCATGCACATGGTTCACATACATGCACTCAGGCACACACACATACACATAAAATAAATATAAATTTTTAAAAATAATTTTTTAGGAATTTAGTTGGGTGTGGTGGCACATGACTTTAATCCCAGCACTCAAGAGGCAGAGGCAGGCAAATCTCTGTGAGTTTGAGGCCAGCCTGGTCTACATAGTGAGTTGGGGCTACAGAGAGACCCTGTCTCAAAAAAACAAACAAAAATTTATTTTTTAGGGGCTGGAGACATGGCTCAGTAGTTAAGAGCCCTGGCTGCTTTTGCAGAGGACCCAGGTTTGAATCCTAGCACCCTCATGGTAGCTAATAACTGTCTGTAACTCCAGTTCCAGGGGTCCAACACCCTCTGACCTCCATGGACATTGCACAACATGAGTGTACTTACATACATGCAAGCAAAACACATATATATGTAAAATAAAAATTAACTAAAATATTAAAAAAAGTTTAGGGGCTGGAGAGATGACTCAGCGGTTAAGAACACTGGTTGTTCTTGCAGAAGACCGGGGTTCGAATCCCAGCACCCACATGGCAGCTAACAACTGTCTGTAACTCCAGTCCCAGGGGATCCTTGGGTATTGCATGACACCGGTGTACTTACCTACCTACATGCAGGCAATACAGGCATACACATAAAAAAAAAAAGTTAAAAACATTTTTGGGCTGGAGAATTGGCTTAGCAGTTAAGAGCATTTGCTACTCTTGCAGATGACCCGGGTTTGCTTCTCAGTACCCACATGGCATCTTACAATCAGCCTTAACTTCAGTTTCAAGGGACCTAGCGCCCTCTTCTGGCCTCTAAGGGCACTGTATGCATGTGGTACACTTAAATGCAGGAAAAGCAGTTACACATACAAAATAAAAATAAATAAAATATTTTTAAAAAGTGGGATGTGAGCTGGGTGTGATGGCGCATGCCTTTAATTCCAGCACTTGGGAGGCAGAGGCAGGTGGATCTCTGTGAGTTCAAGGCCAGCCTGGTTTACATAGTGAGTTCCAGGACAGCTGGGGCTACAAGGAGACCCTGTCTCAAAAAAGAAAAAAAAAAAAAGTGGGATGTGGTGATGCACACCTACGATCCTAGCACTTAGGAGGCTTAGGTAGGAAAATCAAGAGCTCAAGACCAGCTTGAGCTACATGGTGAGTTCAAGGTCAGCCTGGGGTACAGGAGACCCTATCTGAAACAAACAAACATTAAAACAATCAAAATAAACTGAAATGAACTTTTTCTTTAGTTCCTTCAAATCCAACTCTCTAAGCTTTAAGGAGGGAACATGATATGGTCAAGAGTCCTGCCCTGCAGTGAATCATCCAATTGTTGACCCTGTTGCCTTACTGTTGTCTGACTCCTCCGTGTTCTCTCTACCCCTTCACCAGCTTGAGCTGCAGTCAGTGACAGGATAACCACACCTTTCCCTGGCCTTCCTCTCACTTCACTCTGCTTGCTGAACCATAGCCCTCTGTAAAATCCAACTCTGCCTAGCCCATACTCAAGCAACTGAAAAGAGCCAGAGAAAAGGCACCATCCAGCTGACCTTGCTTTCAACCCTATGGCCACAAACCTCAGCTCTTAACACTGTCTAGTAATCTTACTGTGCACCATGGCCTTTCTCTCTCCAGCTCTGCTACAGGGAAGATTCACTCCTCTCTCAAACTCCTGGAGCCTTCTCCCCATGCTTTCTCAGTCAGTGACCTGGTTTCCTACTCCCTGACAAAACTGAAGCAACCAGAAAAAGACGGCCACCCACCACCATGCTACTGTGCCACCAGCATCTTCACGAATATGGCTGTGCCTTCCTACAGCTGCTATAAATGAACTGTCATGTGCCTCTTACCCCTCTGCTGGCTACTACTCACCTCCCTGTCTTGTCTGCACAAGGACATCACATCTGCTAGCCTCTCCCTTGTTTTTTCTTTTTTTAGACAGGGTCTCACTCGGTAGAGCTAAGAATGATCTGGAACTCACTATGTAGTCCAGGTTAGCCTCAAACTCATGGCAGTCCTCCTGCCTCAGCTCTTAAGCTCTGGGATTTTGGGTATGAGCCACCACACTTGGCTTTCCCTTCTATTTATTACATCAGATATCAGTTTGTACTGGGTCAGTACTATCAAAACACAGATGTGGTTTAATTTTTCTCACGTTAGAAAATCACAAACCTACATATGTTTACGAAGAGACCACAATGAAACCCATTACTTTGCATGCTAATATAACAAATCAATTAGCTGGGTGTAGTGGTATACGCCTTTGATCTCAGCACTTAGGAGGCAGAGGCAACTAACTGATCTCTGAGAGTTGGAAGTCAAACTGATCTACATAGCAAGTTCCAGGCCAGCCAGAGCTACATAGATCCTGTCTCAGAAAAAAGAAGAAAAAAATTAATTAAAAAATTAAAAACCTATCTTTTTTTTTTTTTTTTTTTTTTTTTTGTCTTTTTGAGACAGGGTCTCCTTGTAGGCCCAGCTGTCCTGGAACTCACTATGTAGACCAGGCTGGCCTCAAACTCACAAAGATCTGCCTGCCTCTGCCTCCCAAGTGCTGGGATTGAAGACATGAGCCACCACGCCCAGCATTCTTTTTTGTTCTTTTTAAAGGTTCTCACAAGATAGGCCAGGTTTACCTTGAACTCAAAACCCTTCTGGCTTCAGCTTCACAAGTGCTGGGATCACTAGGTATTTGCCACATTATATTTGTTTATGTGTGTGTGTGTGTGTGTGTGTGTGTGTGTGTGTAGGTCAGAAGAAAGTTTGTGAGATTCAGTGTTCTCCTTCTACTATATGGATCCCAGGAATTGAACTCAAGTTATCAGACTTGGTGGCAAGTCCCTTTGTTCATTGAGCTATCTTGCCAGTCCAGAAAACCTATTCCTGACAGCTCTGCTCCAAACACTTCTCCTCTTCTCCCTTTACAGAAAAAACTCTTTGAAAGTTTCTCTGACTCCCATTTTCCTTTTCTACCCTCTCCTAATCCTCTCAACCTCTACCTCCTATTGTCTACCAGTGACCTCCATCCTGCTCAATATAATTCCTTTGTTGTTTGTTGTTTTTGCTTTTTAGAAACAGGGTCTCACTATGTATCTCTTACTGGTCTGGAACTCACTATGTACACCAGGCTGGCCTTGAACTCACAGACACCTGCTTGCTTCTGTCTCCCTAGTGTTGGGATTAAAGGTGTGCACCACCAGGTCTGGCTCAATACAATTCTTAATCCTCATTTTATTTCATCTGTAGCACCATTAGATATAGTTGATCCCCATCTTTTCTTTTGCTTCCTCTTCTTCCTCCTTTTTATGGTATTGGAATCAAACCTAGGCCCTTGGATACTAAGCAAATACCCCCCAAACCCCTCCCCTTTTTGGTCTTTTTGAGACAGGGTCTCCCTGTAGCCCTAGCTGGCCTGGAACTCACTATGTAGACCAGGCTGACCTTGAATTCACAGAGATCTGCCTGCCTCCAGAGTGCTGGGATTAAAAGCATGCTCTACCATGCCCGGCCTAAATCCTTTTTTAAAATTTATTATTTTTATTTTATGTGTATGTGTGTATTGCATGCATGTAGGTAAGTGCACCCGTATCGTGCAATGCAGGCGGAGGTCAGAAGAGGCTGTCAGATTGCCTGGGACTGGAGTTACAGACAGTTGTTAGCTGCCATGTGGGTGCTGGGATTTGAACCCGGGTTTTCTGCAAGAACGAGTGTTCTTGACCACTGAGCCATCTCTCCAGCCCCCCACCTTTTAAAAAATATTTTATTATTTTTATTTTATGTGTATGAGTGTATTGCCTGCATGCGAGTACACCTGTGTCATGCAATGCCTTGGAGGTCAAAAGAGGGCTTCAGATTCCCCTGGAACTGGAGTTAAGGACTGTCTGTAGCCGCCATGTGGGTGCTGGGAATTGAACCCAGG
>NW_008357033.1:4078427-4143708 GCF_000622305.1 Nannospalax galili | reverse complement strand
GCAAGAGCAGTCAGTGCTCTCAACCACTGAGCCATCTCTCCAGCCCCTAAACCCTTTATTTTTAAAGACACATTTTTTTATTCCAATATAGTCTTTTCTCTGAGAATGTGGAATCTGATCTCAAAACTATATTCTACGGGCGCTGGAGAGATGACTCAGCAGTTAAGAACACTGGTTGTTCTTGCAGAAGACCTGGGTTTGAATCCCAGCACCCACATGGCAGCTAACAACTGTCTGTAACTCCAGTCCCAGGGGATCTGACAGCCTCTTCTGGCTTCCATGAGCATTGCACGACATGGGTGCACTTACCTACATGCAAGCAATACATGCATACACATAAAAAAAAAAAAAACCCACTGGGTGTGGTGGCATGCACCTTTAATCCCAGCACTCAGGAGGCAGAGGCAGGCGGATCTCTGTGAGTTCAAGGCCTGCCTGGTCTCCATAGTGAATCCAGGCCAGCTAGGGCTAGAGGGAGACCCTGTCTCAAAAAGACCAAAACAAAACAAAACAAAAAACCAAACAACAACAGCAACAACTATATTCTATGGTTTATATAGAAATTGCCAGGTATCATGGAACATGCTTAAAATCCTAACACTTGGGAGGTGGAGGAAGGACTATCAGGAGTTCAAGGCCAGCCTTGGGCTCTTTCTCAAAAAAGCTCACCAAACAAATTGCTGTTATTACACATGTTCAAAGTGTCTCTAGTGGTTCACGACTCCCATGGTGAGTGCAAAACGTGTGTGTGTGTGTGTGTGTGTGTGTGTGTGTGTGTGTGCAGTAATACATGAGTATGTACAGAAGTGTATGCTCAGTGGAAAACAAGACAGTAACAGCTGAGAAGACAGTTGGGTATGGATGTGCATGCTGGATCCTAGCATTCAGGAGGATCAAGAGTCTTAAGCTAGCCCAGTCTACAAAGGGAGACCCTGTCACAAAACAGAGAAGATATGAAAGTAACATGAACTCAACATGTCATGCTGAATCCCCTCCCTCCAAACTGGCTTCTGGTCTCTTCCCTGACTTCCCACCTCTTCTGTTTGTTTTGAGAGAGGGTCTTACTCTGTAGCCCAGGCTTACCGGCTACTCACTATGTCACCCAGGCTGGCAATTTGCTTGTCTCAGTCTCCTGAGTAGGATTACAGAGGACAGCCAGCATGTCCTGTGGATTTCTATTGGTGGCATAGTTCCATATTCCCTGCTGAAGGCCCTGGTCTCTTCTTCAGTGGTTTTTCTCCTATTATTCTGCTCACATCCATGTTTAATGGGTCTGGAGTCTGTTGGCTTCACTTTCAGAATCTGTCCAGCATCTGATCACTTCCCCATCTTTGGATTATATGCCAGCTTTCTGCCTGGTCCTCTGCTTCTACTTTGTCTACTCAGGGTTTATTCTCAACCTAGCAGTCAGCATACTCCTCCACTCAGAACCTTCTAATGACTCCTGCCTCAGAGTAAAACCTAGGAAGCCCTGATTAGGAACTCCCTAATGGATACATTCCTGCCCTGTCCCTCTTTCTCCACCCACACTGGCTTGTTCAATGTCCATTGACCAAGGCAGTTTCCTCTGCTCAGAACACTGTTCCTTCACATCTGTACCTTTCATTCCTTCTCCATCTTCAGGGTATAGCTCCAGAGTCACCAGCCTGCCAGGCCTTGTTGACTACCCAATTGAATGTTGTACCTCCCACTCATCAGGCTTTCCCACACCATCCTTACTCTGCTCTTCATTGCTTCCTCCCCCCATATGTAATTTACCTATTTCTTTTTTTAAAAAAATTTATTTGTATTTTATGTGTTGCGTGTATTGCCTGCATGTAGGTAAGTGCATCTGTGTTGTGTAATGCCCACGGAGATCAGAAGAGGTTGTCAGATCCCCTGGGACTGGAGTTACGGACAGCTGTTAGCTGCCATGTGAGTGCTGGGATTCGAACCTGGGCCTTCTCAAGAAGAACCAGTGTTCTTAACCACTGAGCCATCTCTCCAGCCCAGTAATTTACCTGTTTCTAAGATCTGTTTTGTACTGATTTCTACCTCCTACTTCCAACTAGCTGGAAAGCTCCCTGAGAGTAGGGCCTTTGCTTTGCTGGTGATTGCAGCCCCACCCTTGAACAGTGGGCTACAGAAACTGGTGGAGCAGGGGATTCCCCAGGGTTTGGAGTAGGGCAATGGACTGGAATCTGGCTAATGCTAGTCTAGTGAGTGGGTGTAATGGCAGCACCTGTGAATTTGCTCTAGTTCCAGGAAGCTTCCCAGTGGAAGGGACTTGGAAGAGGACTTTAAGGGTTGACTCAAACTTAGAAAAAGAATAGAGAAGACATGTCAGGCCTGAGACTGATTAAAGCAGAGATCAGACTCTCTGAGCACAGGAGTTAAGAGGAGCTAGGGAAAGCTGACCAAGGGCAATCCCTGTGACCCTCACAGACATCAGCCAGTAGCTTCCCAGGGGCCGGGTATTCAGAGGGGCCCTCCTTCCCCTGCACTCCCTTTCATTCAGCTCACGTAAGAGGTCTCTCCACGCGGCTACCCTGGCCTCCGATCACCTCTCCTAGGGCCAGGAACGCTTGTCCCAGGAAATCCTGTGAAAAGATAAGAGTCAGCGAAGCCAGCTGGGGCACGGAGTCCCAAGCCCACTCCTGGTGAGGCTGCTGCTCTAGATCCAAAACAGGACAGTGCAGAGCCATTGCTCTGCATACTCTTTAGTGAATTGTGGGGAAGGGGTCCGCAGCGAGCTCCGCTTCTTGATGGTCTCACAATAGCGTCCCTCCCTGGTGCAGCCCACTCACTGCAGCCTCACCTTCTGCAGGTCCCAACGGAGGCAGAGGCCGAGAAGGAAGAGAAACGTGAATAAGGGCGGAGCAGGAGACCAGGGCAGGAGAGGGGGACGGAGGTAGAGGATGGAGGGGGAGGGGGCCAGAACAGGGCGGGTCGAAGGGGTGAGGGGAGTTCCAATGAGGTCTTTTAATACAGGTGAGCATCTTCTGTGAACCCAAGACAGCCTACCAGGGGCCGCCGCGCTTACCGGTTTGGAGATGTTGGTTTTGGAATCGACGTTGTACCTGAGAAGAG
Organism: Nannospalax galili; assembly: GCF_000622305.1. Classification (NCBI taxonomy): domain Eukaryota; kingdom Metazoa; phylum Chordata; class Mammalia; order Rodentia; family Spalacidae; genus Nannospalax; species Nannospalax galili. The sequence continues at coordinate 4,140,639 of NW_008357033.1, read as the reverse complement.
ATGTGGGGTGGGCGGGGTCTGAGAAAGGCTGAAGCCATCGGGCCCAGGGCCTTGGTTAAAATTGTGGGTGGAGAGAGGGACAGCTTTGGACCACAGTTCAACGTGGGTTGCATTTGGGACAAGTGTGAGGGTGGAAAGGGTTAGTCCTGAATTGAGGCCAAAGCGGAGGCCTGATGGGACGGTAGGATACTGGAGGGGGCAAGGGCCAAGGTGGAGCTAAGTTAAAAAGCAGAGTTCTGGGTATGGCCTGGCTACCGGAGGGAACTGGACTAGATCCGGTCTAAGGAGGGGCCAACCTGGCCATAGGGGCGGTGCTAAGACTAGAGTGGTGCCCTTAAGAGAGGGCCCCTGCCGGGCTTGCAGGAGGAGCCACGCCCGGAGGCGAGGCGGGGGCGGGACCGGCAGAATTCAGGGCTGGTCCAGGTCGGGGGGCGGAACAAGACAGGATTATGGGAGGAGCCTCACACGTCGAAGCGCAGATTTTGCTTTTCCTCAAAGAAATAGTCTAGGACGAATTTGCGTACGAAGTCTGGGTTCAGCGTGTTGTCAATCACCTCGGTGCGTCCGAACTGGACGGAGGGGGGAGGGGGGAAACGACCGAGGATGAGCGCGGGGCATGCGGGGGGCAGGAGGTTCTGGGGAGCGGCTCTGGGCTGGGAGGGGACTCTGGGACTCACCTCCCGCCACTCCTGGCTGGCCCGGCTCTGCGTGTGAAGCACCACCACTGCAGGTGGGGGTGGGGAGGGAGCACGTCAGGTCGGCCCGCACCCTTCCTGCACCACCCGCTCCTAGACCCCAAGTTCCTCCTCCCAGCCCTGGATCCGCTTACTAGGGTCGGACTTGGAGAAGGTGTCGAGGTCTAGCAGATTCCTAGGGAAAAGCAACAGACAGAGGGAGGGATGGATCAAGCTGGAGCCCACCACCCTGACGCTGCCCCGAGCTGGGCACTTGGAGGAGGCACCGGGTTCAAATCGCACTCCCTCCCGCATTACTGTCCCCAGTGCGTGTGTGTGGGTCCCCGCTGTCAGCTCTCGGGATGACACCGGAAATCTCTGCCAACTGGCTCCTTAGGTGCCCACACTGTCTCCAAAGGCCCCGGCAGGAGGCTTCACTCCAGAACTTTGTCCCCCTGGGGTCCAATCTTACGGGATCCCCACAACCCACCCTTTGAGCCACCGCGTTTACAGGGTGGGGCTGCCAAAGGAGACCCCTTCCTCCATCCCACCAGCGACTTACGCCTTCAGCCCTGATTCTCTGCCCCACTCCTGGCTGTTCCCCTGTGGTCCAGCCCTCAGTCTGCATCGAGTCAGAGGTGCGCGGGGCTAAGGCAGTGCCAGCACCAAACCCTCCCCAGCGCGGCCCGCTCACCTGCAGGACACGGTAATTTCAATCTTGGTGGCTGGGACACTGCGCTCCGAAGCTCCGCCGAGAGACATGGCTGGTCCAGTGGGCCAAACCGCGGGGGGCTGCGAGACCCCGGCCGCCGGCGCTAGGGGCGACGGCAGCGGCGGCGAGGCCGGCCCATGTGCCGAGGCGGCGGCTGCACTCCCTCCAGCCCTGCGTGCGCTCCGCTGCTCGCGCCCTGACAGTGGCCGCCCGCAGCAGCGACTCCAGATGGCAGCACAGCCCCGCCCGGTCCTGCGGGAGGCCCCTGCCCCATTGGAGCAGCCAGGAGCTGGCGGGGAACCGTGCCCAGACCCCGACGCCAGCCTACACCTCCAGAAACACTAGGGGAGAGCTGAAATCCAAGTCCTGGGCACTATCCGTGGTTCTGAAACATTCGGGGTGCCTGATAGACTTTGGGTGGTCTTCTGCTCCTGAACTGCTAAGTGCTTCTTCCCTTCCCCATTCCTGGCTCACCTACATTTCTGAATAGGAAAAGTTACATTTTCCCCTTAACAGCTGTGCGACCTTGAGCAAGTTACTTAACACTCATGGCTCAGGACTATTGAAATGTACCTACTGGGGTACTGTAAAATCTAGATACCAAAAGGCTCAGTAAATGTTTAGTGGTGCTGCCGGGCTGTGTGGTGATGCACGCTTGTAGTCCCAGCACTTGGGAGGCAGAGGCAGGTGGATCTGTGAGTTCAAGGCCAGCCTGGTCTACATAGTGAGTTCCAGGCCAGCTGGGGGTACAGAGAGACCCTGTTTCAAAAAGACAAAAAAAAAAAAAAAAAAAGGTTCAGTGGTGTTGTGTGACCACTCGGTATTTCACACTGATGGCCTCTTTTGTATTTAAGTCAGATTAGGGCACAGGGTAGTGGGGGGCATAGTTCATTAGTACAGTATCTGCCTAGTGTGTACAAAAAGCCCCAGCACAGGGCAAGAGAGGAGGGTCAGTAGGTGAGCTGTGTGGAATTCCCTACTTGACATCTTTTGAATCCTTTTCACAGGCATGAAGCAGTCCACTCCCGGTCACACTGTGAGAGCCCCACCCGGATGCTCACAAGTGCACTGGCTACTGCCTCCAAAGCCCAGAAGCCTGTCTCTACCACAGACCCTAGAGGCTGAACCTGGTCTATCCCAGGACAGTGTTGCTTCAGAACTTGCTAAAGAGTAAGTTCCAGAGCAGGGCATGGTGGCGCTTGCAGAGGCTGATGGATCTCTCCAAGTTCAAGGCCAGTCTGGTCTACACAGTGAGTTCCAGGCAGCTGGGGCTACAGGGAGACCCTGTTTCAAAAAGACCTTTTTTTTTTTTTTTTTTAAAAAAAAAAAAAAAAAAAAAAAAAAAAAAAAAAAGTTCCTCAACCTAGGCAAACAAGGAGCCTTAGAATCTGCACAGATAAGTAGGTGACTGGGGCCCACTCAGGCCTGTGGTCCCCTACACCCACTTCAGTCTCATGAATGCATAGCCCATCCTTCACAGCTTGAAATGATAGGGGCTGGGGATTTGGCTCAGTGGCAGAATGCTTGCCTAACATACACAAGGCCCTGGGATCTACCACCAGCACAGAAAGAGCAGAGGGACAAATCCAAGTCTAGCTCTTCCTGCTCCTCTAGCTTCCAACCCAAAGCCTTCATCCAGCACAAGGACAATGAGCTTCTCGGAGGTCACAACCAGATGAAGATGCAGAGTACCATTCAAAAAGACCTTGATTTTATTTTGTGATTGGTATGAAATTGCCTCGTTCTCAGTGCAGGTGACCCTCTTTCCCCCAGGAAACAAAATTGAGGAATAGGGTCTTTTATGATGTTGTGGCCTCCACAAGGCCCCAGGAAAACACCACACAGTTCTGAGTAGACAGGAATCCTGTAAAGACCAGGGTTGGTAGGAGGCAGTGACATGAGAGTGGTCACCAGTCAGCAGGAGGCTGGGAACTGGAAAACCCCATCCTGGGCCTGTTCAGCTTTGGGGCTGCCATGTGCATGATGGAGAAGGGGGCATGAGGTTTCCCCCTGCTCTCCAAGTGCCCCTTGGCCAGGCACAGCTCGATTCCACTAAGGGCTCAGCTGAGAGAGGAGCAGGAAACTGTTGTGGACTGACCACTTCACAAGGCGCTGGTGCTTGTGCCCCGGAGTCCAACACCACGAGCGAACTGTTCCAGTAGGCCCCCAATGGCACCAGAGGGACTGGGGGCTACTGCCCGAAGCCCCACCGTGCTGCTATATGCAGCTAAGAAGGCAGAGCGCACCTCCTGCAGCCGAGTCTCCCGGTCACTCAGGGCTGCAAGCCTGTAGGGAAGGAGAGAGAGATATATATAAACGTATTATCCTAGGCCAGGGTCCAACATGCTCACTCCACATGGCCTGTCCTTCCACTTCCAACTGCCAGCCTCTATCCTATGGCCCCATTCTCCTCTTAAACAGTAACTCTCAGCTCTCAGGCAACTTCCACCACAGAAAAAATTTTATTTGGAGCACTAATGAAACTTTCTTCCAAGCAAATAACCATCCATGGTCGTAATTTGGGGAAGGCAGAGGCTGAGCAGTGGGGCATTTGCTATTGGCTCTCATTCTTTAGTAAGATCAAGATGAACCACAAGCCTTGTACCTGCCAGTAAGGAGACCCCTAAGATATGACAGCAGGCCTCAACTGCTAGAAGGCCCCATCCTTGAGGACAGGATCTGAACCTCCTGTGAGGAAGCTCTGGATCTGGGAGACCCAAATGCCCTGGAGAGACCAGGGTCTCCCAGTAGAAACCCCTGGGCTCTAGCTACACCTTCAGTCCTGGTGGTTTACAGGTTAACAGTTGGAAAGTTGTGTTCCAGTTCTCTTTCTTCCTTGGCCTCTTAGGGCACTGAACATGGAAGACAGAAAGACCCACTTCTTTAACTGAAATTAAAGGTTCAGAAAAGGAATAATCACACAGAACTCAGGTTTATCAGGTTTACTCAAGTGTGGATGCCACGTGAGGCTGTTTGATATCCTGGAGAGTCTTTAATAGAAGGGGCTTGAGGTTTTCAGCTGGCACCCATCCTCTGGATTCAAAGTCAGGTGTGCAGGGCGTTCTGCTACAAGGTTGGCTGGAGAGCCCTCTTCTAGGGCCACAGACCTAGAGGAGACGAGCCTCCATATTTACATCTACCTTAGCACTAAGACTAGCCAGGATCACTAACTCACCCCCCAATTTCCTACCCTCCAAAAGCCACCCCTGGAGAATTCTTCCTTGATAATCCATCAGAGGCAGCAGCAACCATGTCCGCTTTTCCTAAGCCCAGGCCCTATGGGAACAGATGAAATCTGGAAATAGAGGACAGTCCTGGGTGGAGAGGGTAAGGATAGACAAAATCCTAGGGAAGGAGGTTGATGGGAGTCATTCATGAGAGGCAGAAAGAAGTAGCAGGTTCTGGGCTAAGCACAGTTAATTAGCTCTCACAGAAGCACTAGAAAAATGAGGTAATGCCAGATCCCAGCAACCCAGGAACAACCCCGAGGCCTCTGCTGGCACTCCGGGGAGACACACCGCTGCAGATCTTTTCTTTCCAATTAGGCTTTTCTTGGGTCAGAGGCCATGTGCATGTCCCTCAGCTTAAGTGGAGAACCAGATCACTTTATCCATATAAGAACACTCAAAGGCCCACACATGCAGTCTCATGGATAAAGACCAATCTGTTTAGATCTAAACAAGAAAACTTGAGTCCAGAAAGGATATATGATGTATTTAGGACACACAGGTGATACAGCATCATCAAGAGCTGAGCTGATGGGCTTGGGACATCAAGACACAGCTGAGAAACAAAGCAGCTAGGATTTGGATTGCTTTTCTGATAACGGAGTACAAGGGTGTCTTCACCAGAAATGAACATAAACCCAAACCCATGATCTTGGAGACTGAGATCACAGGATCTCCTAGCCTCTGGGATCTGGAGGGTTGGCTAGGTCAGAGTACAGCCTGAGGCCAGGCCCTGCTTGTATGTTCTAGGCTGGATGATTTGGGGCTGCAGATGCCTGCTTCGGTAGCTCAATCAGGTGAGGGATGCTGTTAGGCAGGGCAGAGAGGCCTGTGCTGCCTCTACAGAGGACTAAAGAGTTTGGACAAAGAGGACATCTTCACAGAGAGATGCAAAGATTTTAATTTTATCCTCCAAAAATGTTAAGCAATGGACTGGGAATGTGGCTTATTTGGCAGAGTGCTTACCTAGTATGGATGAGGCCCTGGGTTCCATCCCAGGACCACATAAACCAGGCATGGTGGTACATGCCTTGTAATCCCAGTACTCTGGAGGAAGAGGCAGGAGGATCAGAGAAGCTCAAAGTCACTCTTGGCTACCATAGCAAGGCCAGACTGGGCTAGAGTTCCTGTCTCAAAAAAAAAAAAAAGAAAAAAAAAGAAAAAGAAAAAGAGATCTTGCTTTGGGCCTAGGGAACTGGCTGCTAGGGAGGTTGGGCCAGGCAGTGGCTTTAAAAGTCTTATGGTGACCTCCCAGCTGTAAAGCTAGGACCTAGGAGTGTCATCCAGGTATCTTTATGTCTGTTTGGCCCTTGCTTGCCTTCAGGTGGAAATCCGCTTTCCCCATTCTCAGAGTACCATGCCTCTACCCAGGCAGCAAGGAACTGGCCGTTATAAGCGGGATTTCAGTGTTAGCAATAGGAGTTGAGTCCCTAGCATTTCAAGCCACCCAGCCCATGGTTGGAGGTGAGAGGAAGACTTGCTGAGGGGCCCCATTGGGCAGTTACATCTGAGGAGCAGGCCCCATTCCCCAGGGCAATGGAGGTGCTCCTCTGCCTGATATTCATAAGTCAGCTGTCCTATAAGATTTGAAGCTTAGTTTTGGAGACTTGAAGAGGTATGTGATCTAGCACTGTCATCCATTCCTTATTCCTGCCCTGAGGCAGAAGTGGAAGATAAGGGTTGGGGGTAGAAAGTAACTCTAGTTTGTGCTTGGGAATGCAGACCTAGGTTATCCTAGAGCGACTGTGCTCTGGCCTTCAACATATACCTACCATCCTACTCCACTGTTCTGCTTTCAAAGGAGTCTCATATCAGGCAAAGCCTTGTACATAAACAGAATCTTCTATAGTTACAGTCCAGATAGCTTTCCCTTAGTGTATACCTGACACATCTGTGGATGGTTTTAGGAAGCTGAGAAGAGTGAATATGAACCTAATGCACTATCTGAGCAGCCCACAGGTGTCCTTCACAGCCTGGGGATCCACTGGCTTCAGAGAAGTGGGGGTGGGGGGGCAGAGACTCCCAAGATGCTTATCAGGCTAGCCTCTGCCTCACTCCTGACCAGCACTCCTGATCACCCTCCAGCTTCTGACATGGGTAGGGAAGCATCCTGTGTCCTCAAGCAAGACACTTACAGACAACTGTTAGGGAGCTCATCCGGGAAGCTGAAAGGGAGAGAGGATTCTGTGTGCAGGGCAGCCCGTTCCTGAATACTGCCACAGCCCGTTACCATCTGCCAGCTGCCAAAGTCTGTGGAGAGAGAGGATCCGGGCAGGGGATGGTCCACTGATCTGGGGCAGAGAGGAGAGAGAGGGGAGATGATGTAGTCAGTCACATGCCTGACAGGGATGCCCTAGGGAGGGGGTGGGTTTTACTGTGGCCCTGGCTATAAGGTTCTATTGGAGCAGCCAGAAGTCGATCACTTTCTCCAACAGTGCAAACAAAGCTGAGTAAGGAGTGACTGGGAAAGAAGAGCATAAGTGCTAGGCTGTGAGGACAGTGTTTTGTGCAGGTGCCAAAGCAGAAGAACAAGGGCAAGGCAGAGCAACAGGAGAAACAGACCCAAAGCCTGGGGCAGGGTGTGCCTGCCCTGGTAATTGATGTAGCAAGTACAACCTCAACAGTAGCCTGTGACAGGAAGGAGTAGGCTGGAGGCCCAGGCCCCAAGGGGAGTCACCCATTCTACAATACCAGGGCAGCACAGAACCCAGGGCCACTGAGAGCTTATCAGAGAGGAGGGAGGACAAGCTTCTTGGAGACCATAAAGGGTGGTGACCTAGATTGAGTGAGCAGACAGGAGACCTGAGGTCCCCCTTCCTTTGCATCTCCTTCCAGGAGCCAGAGTTTATATTCAAGAGCATCACCCAGCAAACTCATGGCTATGTCCAGGGGGAAAGGATGAATCAAATCAGACTGTAAACTGACAGCTTCACCAGGCCTCTTTCTCATGGAAGGTTTGAGAATGGAGGAGGGGAGCTGTGCTGCCCTACTCAACAGCCAAGCTGCTCTCTCTGTCCTGGGCAGCAGGCTGACTTGTGGGAGCAAGCAAGGCCCTGGCATCAAGCCTGGCACTCAGTATGTAGCCCAGGCTGGCCTTGAAATTGTGGCAGTCCACCTGTCTCGGATTCCCAAATGCTGGAATTACTGTTTAACTCAAGCATAGAAGGGGTTCTTGTAGGATCCAGAAACACGGCCAGAGTGGGAATGGTAGTACTGTCTGGAGCGCAGGGGAAAAACTGCCCACTCAGTTGCTGGCACTAGGCTTCTGAGGTACCAGCCCTACCAGTCACTGAGCCAATCCTACTGTCAAGCAGCTGCCATCTGAGTACAGCACTAGTGATCCTTAACCATTACCTCTTGCACATGGGAACTGCAACCCAGGGAGGTTACAACACTTAGAGGGAGGTTTGAGACAGGGTTGCCCAGAACAAACCATGAAGTCCAGGTTGCCCTGAATTCTTAGCAATCTTCCTGCCTTAGCCTCCCAAGTGCTAGGATTATAAGCATTAGCCACTACACCTGGCTATGAGGTTTTTTTAAAAAATATTTATTTTTTTTATGTGCACGAGTGTATTGCCTGAATGTGGTAAGTGCAACCGTGTTATGCAATGCCCTTGGAGGCCAGATGAGGGCATCAGATTCCCTGGGAACTGGAGTGACACATGGTTATTAGCCACATGTGGGTGCTGGGAATGGAATCCAGGTCCTCTGCAAGAGCATCCAATGCTCTTTTAACTGCTGAGCCATCTCTCCAGCCCCATGAATTTTGTTTTTAATTTGTATTTGTGTGTGTGCGTGTGTGTGTGTGTGTGCATGACACAATGCTTGTGTGGAGACCAGAGGAAACTTGTGGGAATCAGTTTTTTCCCTCCACATGTGGGTCCCTGGGACTGAATTGAAGTGGCTTGGTGGCAAGTGCCTTTACCCACTGAGCCATCTCACCAGCCCTGTAAGAGGTTTTTAAAACTCAGGTTTGGCTACAGATTTGTCCTCAATGAGAAGCCCTTCAGAAAAGGGAAGACAGATGGCTTTCTACGTTAAGGCTGCTGTGAACTGGAACACTCACAACACTGGGCCTTGCCACATTCATCACTCTGGTGATCCTCTGGAAAGTATGGTATATTCATTGATGAGAACAGGACACTGATGAGAATCGTGAGGGCTGATGAAGCCAGGTTTCCCGGCTAGATGGACAAATTTGGCTGAGCTCAGGCAGTCTATGAATCAGAGACAGCCTCCTAGAAGCCTGCCCTGGGCTTTCTGCTGCTGTGGTGGACCTTCAGCCAGTGCAGCCCCTCCAGAGGCACAGCCTTACTCCTCAGTCTCCACTGTTCCATTTGAAGGGTAGACTCTTCCCATTTTACCAGCTTACAGAGAAACATTTTCTAAGAGTCAACATTGAGGGGAGGGAGCAGTGCTGCAGATTCCTGGAGCAGGGAATGCCATGGAGCTTCTCAGGCCTAAACCTACTCCCTGGAGGCTAGCTCAGGGGAAATCACAGCCCGAGTTACTGCCTGGTTCCCCTCAAGTATCGTTGTCCCTGAGGGTAGTCATTTTCCCTTAGCACCAGGCATGACACAGCCTGAGTAACTGGCAGGCTGCTGTGAGATGGATTAGGCAGCAAGGGCAGCAAAAGGGTATGCCACCTATGGGAAAGAAAACTGCTCATAGTGGGCAACCATCTGTGACAGATGCTGAAAATTTTCAAGAATGAGCACATAGGTTCCAAGTGAATCTTCCTACTTGAGGCTTTTTTCAGCTCTTGCATTTGAGAACACTGAGAAATACCTGCCTAGATTATCAGACTAGGGGGACAGCTAGAGACAAAAGAAACAAATCCCCAGGGGAGGGGTCTATGCCTGCATATTAGAAGGGAGGCTCTTAGCTCCCTAATTAATCTAACTGACTTTAATAAGGCTGTAGGGTCTTCCACTGTAGGGTCTTATACAAATGTCAACAGAGCTTGCAAAGACAGGGGACTGAGTTCTGCCTTCTCAGCTCCTCTGCTTTAGCATCAGAAAGAATGTGACCAAGCAACTACCAAATGAGCCTCATGAAGCTTCATCCTAGTCCTGGGGGCTGAAGGGCTTGAGCCTCTGCACAGAAGGGTGGCTCCTGGTAACACTTCACTCCCTCAGCTGGCCCCAGGCCCTCTTCAGTGGCTCTCACCCTCCCCACTTCCTGATGGACACTATGATGAGGGCAATCTCAGTCAGGGGGCTTCTAGCTAGAGCTTTCTGTATGGAGGTACAAGAATACCAATACAAGGAGTGCAATTCCCAGGTAAGAATTGGTCTGGGTGAGGTACTAGACCTGGCCTTTTACTAGCTGTCCAGTGATCCAACATGGCTCACAGACCTTCAGATAAATATTCATAAGGACAATTCTTTAAACACAGCTAGTTTTCTGAACATTTGTGAAAAGAATGAATACCTGCCATGCCACGAACTTTATTATATCATTTCAACTGGACTTACAGGGTCCCGGATCACAACTCCCATTTTAAGAATGGGCTGAGCCAGGCATGGTGGCGCATATCTTTAATTCCAGCACTATGGAGGCAGAGGCAGGCAGATCTCTATGAGATCGGGACCAGCCTGGTCTACATAGTGAGTTCCAGGCCATCTGGGGCTACAGGGAGACCCTGCCTCAAAACAAAACAAAAAATAACAGGCTGAAAGAAAATGGAGCTCAGAGGGGAAGTGTTTTTTCTCCCAAGTCACACAGCTGGGAAGAGCAAAGCTATGACTAAAATCAGATCTGGCCAAAGCTTATTTTAGCAAGTAGTACATTAATTTTCTTTCCTTTTTTTTGGTCTTTTTTGAGACAGGGTCTCCCTGTAGTCCCAGCTGGCCTGGAACTTGCTAGGTAAACCAGGCTGGCCTTGAACTCACAGAGACCTGCCTGCCTTTGCCTCCCAAATGCTGAGATTAAAGGTGTACACCACCACGCCCAGTTCTAATTTTTTTTTTTTCCGTCTTTTTGAGACAGGGTCTCCCTGTAGCCCCAGCTGTCCTGGAACTCACTATGTAGACCAGGCTGGCCTTGAACTCACAGAGATCTGCTTGCCTCAGCCTCCTGAGTGCTGGGATTAAAGGCGTGCGCCACCACACCCGGCCCTTCTAATTTTCTTTCTCAATATGGGTTGGACCAACTCATAAACTGGCACATAACCTCCAACCAGGCTGTACCCGAAGGCTGCCTTTCCACTGGTCTCTTCTATGTGCTTCTCTTACTGCTTAAACTTGCATTTGAAAGCATTTCAACCAACAACGCTACCATAGAACACCTGAAAGTAGTTATCTGTTTTAAGCCTGATTACACAGATTAGAAAAAGGAAAGCCTGCCATCATGTGACAAAGCTAAACTCATAAAGGGAATTAATATCTGAGTCAAGTCTTAGACTTTGAAGGGGGCCTATTCATCATGTGATCCAAACTTAATGGCCTCTAACACCAATCTTCAAGGTAACCTGGGATGCCTCACAATGATAGTACCTAGAATGTGCTCCACCTCCACTCCCAACCCCACACGTGTGGCATATCAGCCAAAGATTTCTGCACTCCTACAGTAGACCATGGAGGCTTCTGACTCTAAGTTTTCTCGTCTAGGTCTTGAGCTCAAGCTGGACTGCCTTAGGCATGCCAACACTCATGCCAGGTCTGGAGCAATGGCCCAGGTAGTAACAGAGACACAGGACAGGAATGCATGTGTTGTAGAGAGCAGCCAGGCTTCTCTGCCTTATAAAGATAGCCTGGGACAGTGCTCACTGCTTTATAATGAGCAGTCAGCAGGTGGTGGTAGCTGGGGGAGCAGCCTGGGTAGTAGAGGTTGGTTCCTGTGTTGCTACTTAGCTATTCAACCAGGCTGCTGGGTCTCCCTCAGCCAACTTCATCTACTCTTCAGGCAGCTTGGTGTCAAGCTGGGCTCACCGGTGACACCGTCCTCCTGTCATGGACAGTGCTATGCCAACACCCCACCCCCGATTCCTAGGGAATGTCTGACACCAGAACAGAGACCAAAGCCCATGCTGAACTGGAGCAAAGTGATTTCCTAGCTGGGACTGAGGTAGGGGTGTGTGTTCAGGACTGGTCTCAATCCTCCCCAGGCCCCAGACCTGTGGCTGACTCTATGGTAGCAGTGAAAAATACTAAAACCCACTATTTTCCCAGAGAGAGATGTGGCATTGAAGCCTGGTAAGAATCAGTTCTTCAGAAAACTTTCCTTCCAACCCAACAACACCTATCATTTCCATAAGCAAAGCCACTGAGATTCGGTTCATGGGGAGTCCTGCCTTAACAGAGGCAGGTTTGGAGAATGCAGAGCACATAAAACCCAGAGTGTTCATGTTAAGAAAGTTTGGCTGTCAGACAATTTTCCTAAAGGGTTGCTTTCCACAGATTCCCCTGTAGCTCTGAAGACCTTATTGGCTATTGTTACCTAAGAGGCAGAGCAGCCAATGACAGGATCCCTCAGGCACTTTGAGAAAAGAGACTAAGTTAATTTTAATGTTAATGGAAATACATAATTAGAATGCTCCAAATCAGAATAATCTAGTCTTTTAAAACCTCTGGCAAGCAGACGTCCAATTCAGAAGAACCCTGTTGCCTGGCCAGCTGGGTCTGGCTCTGGCCAGGCACTCCCAGAATAGACCAGTAGAATGATCAAACATCTCACAGCAGCTGCCCTATACCTTGTCTGCAAGGTACTCATTTAGTTCCAGCTATACTGGCCTTGGCCTGGCCTCAGGGTGTAGAGCTTTGAGGCTGGGGATAGATTCCCCTATACACCTTAGCTTCACAGGGAGCAATCCTGGACCAGCCACAAAAGTCTGAGTTACTCAAAGCAGGCAAAAATAAAACAACAACAACAACAACAACAAAACTACTCATGAGATTGAAGGAAACTATGAAAGGCTGACAAATGGGGTCTTCTGCCAGGAAGATGGGGATGACAAAAGTTTGAGTGTGGGAAAGTGACAGGTCAGTGTGGGAATTCTCTGAAGCTGGCAAAGTTAAGATTGGGTGGGACCCAGATAGTAAGCAGAATCCTTTGGTTTCCTCCATGCTACACAGGCAGAAAAGGTGGCAGGGACCATGAGCAAGAGCCACAGCCCAGACAGCAAGGGGCACTGCAGCCCCAGAGCAGCCCTGAGGACAGGCAAGTGCAGATGAGGGGGACACAGCAAGAGGCATACAGGATAACCCCCGTGCAGGATGTGAGCAGGCACAGGCATGTGGTCTATCTGCTCAGCACCAGCTCTGTTCAGCCAAATCTCCTATGGGGCCAGAGGGCTGTGGTCTTGGTTTAACAGACTCAGCTCCCGCAGTTGTGGACAGCACCAAGGTGAAGGCTCATCTGTAGGTGGAGGCACATGAGTCCTCTAGACTACTGCTTATCTATTCTACCTTCCTGTGGAAGATGCTCTGACCCCTCTTACTCTGTCTCCTCTTGTCCAGAGAGGGGAGGAGGGTTCCAGAAATTTTATAGAGGTTGCCTTGATACAGGCCTGTTACCAAATAGGAAAATAAGTCACAAAGCTACAAGGACATTACATGGCATTATATGAGCTTGGCTCAAACTAGGTCAGACTCCAGAGCTCACTCCCATTGTACTCAAAGCCCCTTTTACTCTAGAATTCATTAGGGATCTCTAGTCCTCACAATGCTGTTGTCTCAGAAGGTTTAGGCATTGTTCAGGCTCTAGAAAGGAAAGCAATGCACAGGATCCTTTCCTTGGGAGATGAGATGGAAAAAGTGGTCCAGTAAACTGGGAAATGCTTTCCCCAAGTGCCAGACCATCTCTCATTCCTAAGCCCTGGCCCAGCATTAGCACTGTTTTGACTTTACCCAGGAGGCAACATACTAACATGCTGGCCTTACCCTGGGCACACCTGTCCTGGCTGGGCTGCTGCTTTTCTAGAGCTGAACATTTGGCTGGCTCCCTATTATCTGTTCTCATTTCCCCAACTATGTGAATGTGTAATGTGAGAAGAAGGAACCCAGAGCGTCCAGACCCATCTTGGGAGATGGTCCACAAAGGGCTGGGATCTGCCACAGGGGACCCACACAAGCAACCTGGATTCCATGTCTGTCACATCACAACCATTACCATTTTCTATGTTTCCATGTACTACCCAGAGTTCCAGGAAGAACTTCAAAACTTTCTACAAACCAGAGCTGTCTCTGTGTTCCAACAGTAACCCATTCTTAAAAGACTATACCTGCTAAGCTACCTACTTCTTCCAACTCCTAGACGGCTACTCGGCAGGGCACACACCAAGGAATTCCATCTGGGAACCACTGGAGATAGCAGTTTTATGCTAGGCTCCTACTTCCACACTTGTTAAGGGAAGTAGGCCATTCACCTCCTCTAGTAGGCTCCTTACTCCTTGGGGTTCCTCACCTGGGTTTGGGGACCTCAAGGGGACTGCTGCCCATCCTGAAAAAGTTGTCAGAATGGTTTGAGGATGAAGAGCTAGAAGACTTGGCTTCAGCCAACCCAAGGTGGGAAGGTTGGCGGTCCTCAGAGGGCTGTGGCCGGCTCCAGAGCACACTCTGTGGGGAGGATGAGTGGCTCTTCCTCCTGTGGAGAAGAGCAGGGATGTCAGGTGGACCCCCAGAGCCCACTTGGTCTATGTGGAAAATGTCACATACAGTGGGCATAAACACTTGGCACTCTCCCAGGCTCAAGGCCACAGGCAACAAGGGCTGGGCATCTTTAGAGAGGCCAGGACATCCAAATTACACTGGTCCACCAGCCTCCGAGAACATGCCAGAAAAACAATCCTTTGTGGTGCACTAACTGTTTCATTCCCTCCCTGAAAAATGCTATGAAAACTGTGCCATGTTTCTAGGGAAGGAGACATTACAGCCTCAGATCCTGCTGCAATCTCAATGGGAGGATCTTCAAAGCAGGTCCCTAATCATGTGCCCAAACTTTTGTTCCCTTTCTCTAAGCTGGCTCCCACTTCCAGGCACACAATACAGGGAGCTCTTCCATGGAGCTCCTCCAACACCAGCATCCCCCATTTGACTGCTGCTTCGTGGTCCCACAGGGAGCCCCAGCCCTTTAAGTGCCTGGGCCACCATGCAGTGCCCCTCACCAAACAGATGGCAGGCCTCTGAGGCCCAGTACAGACAGCAGGGGATAGAGCTATGCTCTCAAGCCTTCTGACAAGGCCTCCTTTGTTCTTGGGGCTCCAGCCTGGCTCCCTAGGGCTGATGGCTCTGGACCACAGCTGTGAGTTTGCTCTGTTCCAGTCTGGCCCCTCACCAAGCTGCCTGAGTTGGTGCTCCTGCCGGGACAAACTCCACAGCCTCATAGGTAAAGCTCCCCACAGCTCCTGGTGAACTCTCCATGACGAGTGAGAAGTCGCTGCCCAGGCTGGTGGTGCTGCCACGGTCTCTTCGTCCTGAAAGAAGCCAATACCATGGTCAGCATATTATTCTTTCCCATTATCAGTCTCCCACCTTTTCTATACCACATGGTTGGACAAAAAAAAAGCTTCTAAAGTAGTTCCCACATGGTATCCGAGAGCTGTGAAGTAAAGCCAGCTAGGGCCTAGGACTCACTCAGCATGCAGATATCTTCCACAGTGAAGCCTGCATCCCGAGCTAGCAAACTCTTCCTCCTAGAAAAAGAATCCCAATCAGCAATTTCAGCTGTAGCTGGAGTCTTCCTTGTGCCTTCCTTCTGCCTTACCATCTTAACCCCTAAGAACTCAAGATTGGATGAGCAAGATCCAATTCTTACTGGGGCTATAAAGCAAAGACTGCCAGCCATAGAGCCTGTGCTTCCCAGGCTGGAAGTTGACTTCTGTTCTATTGTGTACAGATGGCCTTCTACAGTGGCCAAGGAGGGTGACCATCAGCTCAGGTCTGTGGGAGTGGGGAGTCCTCCTGTCCCTGGGCTGGTTTCTCCCTGTGGTACCACACCTGCTCTTTCTCTCCAGAGACCAGGCACTGACCTGTTCACTCAGAAGTCCTCCACAAGGACCCTTGCCCTGGTCTGCAGGGCAGGGATAGGTGGTAAGATGTGCTTGCTGTGGAGTAGTGCTCCTGAGAACCTTGGCCTCCACTTACCTCTGGGTCTTCAGGGCAGAGAACTCCTCAGAGGTGATATGCTTCAAAAAATTGAAGCAGAAGAAGAAAATCTGAAGGAGACAAAAAGTGGCATTCCATGAAAAGCCACCCTTCAGGGAGGAGGATGGAGGCAGAATTCCCATAAGTAGCCTGCTGGTTGCTCTGGTTAACCTGTTGGAGAGTGACCTGCTTTAGGGACCCTGATGGATCTTCTGGTTCATGAATGATGTGAGTGGTAGAAAGGGCTCAGCAGGGCTGGGCAAATGCCCATGGGCTGGGCTAGGGAAGGGAAGGAAGGAATGTGTGTCTTTCTTGAGGATATGAGAGGTTTTGAAACTTTCAAGTTTAATATACATGTTCTCAACCTATTACAAAGATGAAGACAGTAGCTTCCTCTTACCCCACCTGAGAGCCCAGAAAGAGAGGTAGGGAAGGACAGCTAGAAAGACACCTTGTATCAGTGGATTAATGGACACAGCAGGGACAAAAGAGGAAGGAGATTCCACAGGGGCAGGGGTGTACCTGAAATAGGATCAGAACTGGGGCAGGGCCAGGGGTCTAGCTCAGAAACTGCTGTACTTAGGAGCTGTGAGGACCTTGTCTTCAGTTTGAGGTGGGTACAGATCAAAGGCTCTGACCTCTGACAACAACTCCATCTCCATGAGCAAGTCTCAGACAGTGCCCTAGTCCAGCTGCCTCTAGTAAGTGGACAAAAGGCTTTAGTCTATGCAGTCTGCACAAATGTGCTAGTAATCCCCACAAAGGAGCGGCTTAGGAAGCCCTCACTTAGAGAAACACCCTTATGTTCCCACATGATACATAAGATTTCCTCAAAAAAGACAGAAGGTTGTTCAGGTCACACCAGTATGAAAATGTTGCATTACATAAAATTACATGGGTATTTTACCACAGACTCTTCAGTCTTTAATGTGCTAATGTATTCTGTGAACCTCAAAGGCAAGGGACAGAGTAAGGATGTACTTAATAACCTTTTCAGTCTGCTGTCTTATAGAGGTGTCTATAGTCTGGGAAGGTAAGAGAAAAGCTCAGCCCTATAGTCCCAGAGACACTAACATTATGCTGAGAGACTTGAAGGGGTGGGAACTCTGAGCCCAGTCAGCTCAGCCCCACCTTTGCCCGGGCTCTCTGAAGGCAGCATCTGGCCTGCTCTGGGGGAGGAGGGAGACGGAGTGGAGACAGAATGTCCTGAAGCACCAGCAAAATCCCCAAACCAGAGGCTACAAAGAGGCTTTCCACCCAGATTTCAATGCCAAAATCACTGCCTCTGACAGAGTTCAGGGAGGCCTCTGAGGAACAAGCTTATGAGTTCTGCAGCCCTGGCAGATGCGATAAGTGCTCAGAAGAAGAGTTTGGAAGGGAGAGGAGCAGCTGGGCAGAAGCAACAAAAGAAAGCTGAAGATAAGATGCCCAGGAAGGAAGCAAGCTCAGGAGGGTAAGAGAGAAGGTGCTTTAGGAAGTTGGGGTGGGGGAAGACAGTCAACACTGTGGATGCTCCCACAACAGTCTCTCAGTGAGGCACCAGGAGACTCAAGGTTAAGCAAGCTGCCCAAGGTCATCCAGGAAATAAGCAGGACATCTAGGGGCACTCTCCTGTTCAAGTCTGTATGCTGGCAACAAAAGTACATCAAGCAGGCAAAGATGTGAGAACAGCAGGAAGGACAGGATATTAGAGAGAGAGAGAGAGAGCGAGCGAGTGAGCACTGACTACACTGAAGAGAAAGGACAGGAAGAGACCTTGAGGCAGCCTAGAAGCAAGGAGCGGGGCAGGACTCTCACTGTACAGACCACCCTGGAAAAGGGAAGGGACTCAGTGGGTGTGATAGGGTATAAGACAGAAATGCTTCTGTGCTTCAGCTGAGAGCATGGAAAGGGGCTTGAACATTGGTTTCAGAGGCAAGTATAGAAAATAAAGTGGCCAGTAAGAAGGAAGGAGAAGAAAACTGACCCAAAAAGATCTCAGCAGCTGTGCCAATCACTCCCTCTGTGGTACAAGGGGACCCTGAATCCCCCAACAGGGGGGGTGGGGGGAGGATGGTGACCACATCCCAGTATCCCTGGTCTAGAAACTGCTTCCATAGCATGGCAACCAGAAAGAAAGTT
Organism: Nannospalax galili; assembly: GCF_000622305.1. Lineage (NCBI taxonomy): Eukaryota > Metazoa > Chordata > Mammalia > Rodentia > Spalacidae > Nannospalax > Nannospalax galili. Next base: position 4,122,821 of record NW_008357033.1, on the reverse strand, counting down.
GTTCTGTTTTTAAGCTGTGGTATATAGATCTATGAGGGGTACTTACCTCCTCTCCTTTGCTGAGCCGATCTACCAACATGTGCCTAAAAAAGGAAGGGTTGAAAGAAGTCAAAGGACGCAACACCAGGCCAAGGGAAACCTGGGCACCAGGGACAGACCATGTCTTTAGCTCAAGGCATCAGATGAGGCCTGTCAGTATCTTTGATCCCTGCAACACATGGCAACAAGATGCATACACACAGCCATCATCCCACCCCAAAAGTTGGTATTCCTTGAAGACTTACCCGAAGAGGAACCAGTCATAGGCCACAGTAAGGTAGAGGATTTCAGCAGGCTTCAGGGATGTGTGGATTAGCCCATCCTGGAAGAGACCATGGGTGGCAGGCCAGATCAAGAAGCTGCCTTTCCATCATAAACCTTATCCCAGCAACAAACCCATACCCACAGACTGGGTGACTTTTCCCATGGATGAATAACCCCAAGAACAGGGTTAAATATGATACCTGCTAAGTGGCTCCCTCACCCCACAGCTTCTCTGCATCTTGGATACAGTCCTTGGACATGCAAAGGTAGTCTAACAGGGCCTCTGGCGTGTTCCCTGACCCCAGGACCCAGCTCCTCCATACTTACAGCCCACAAGGAAAGGCGTAGAAGAGAGATGAAGAGAGGAGTCCGATCCCAGCCTGAGATACAGTGTACCAGCAGCCCGCTGTCATCTATCACAGCACAGGAGAGAACCAGACAGGGATCAATGAGAAGGTGAAGGGTCTCCAACCAGGCTCAGATAAGGTCACCAGGCCAGCTTAATCACCTTCTTTCCCGGGGAAGTACCTAAGGCTCTTCTTCAGTCTACCCATTCCCAGGAATGGGTAGGTGGTAGCATCTGTCTTGGTTTCTGGCATCTTTTCTGGCTAAAGTTCTCTTTTTAATGTAATGCCATTATTAATGTGTATGGGTGCATGTGCCTGTGCACACATGCCACAGTGCACGTGTGTAGGTTAGAGGACAACTTCTGGAGTTGGTTTTCTCCTTCCACCATGAGTCCTGGGGATTAAACTCAATTCATCAGGCTTCTGTGCAAGCAATTTTATGTGCTAAACCACCTCACTAGTGCTGGTTAAGGTTCTCAGTGTACTCCCAGGAAGAAGGCCAGCCTGGACAGTCCCTTCTGCTCAACATGTCTCAGACTTGAGGGCCCTGGGAGACAGACTCACCATCACTGTTAACTATGGAAAGCAGCAGTTTCAGGTAGTTTTGTGTTTGTTGCACCAGGTCCCAACTCTGTTGGACAAAACAGAGAAGAGTTCTAGAAATAAGTATTAGTTGAGACTTGGGATTGAAAATGCTGACTGCACCTGGTGACACATGCTTATAATCCCAGTACTTAGGAGGCAAGAGGATCTTGAGTATGAGGCCAGTTTTGGCCACATATCCAGACCCTGTCTTGAAAATTCCCAAACAAACCAACCTAAATAAATACAAAAGCCAGGTAGGGTGTAGGCCAGTGGTAGAGTACGTCTCAGCACGTATGAGTTGTGGGTTCCATCGTAGCACCAAAAATAAGTAAATAAACAAAACAAAAATGCTACCAGGACTTTGGAGATCTATGCAAGAGGATCAGGTGTTCAAGTCCAATTTTGGCTACACGGTGAATTCTAGGTCAATCTGAGCTGTATTCGATCCTGTCACAAAACAATGCTAAGCATCATTTTTGGGCAATAAGCACAGAAGACTCTTAGTCTTAGGCCACAGGCCTCAAATCCCAGACAACTTGAGACACTCCTCCCTCAGCTCCAAGGAGCTCTCCTTGTGCCTATGCCCTGTGTACTCAGTGTGTTCAGTGAGGGTGAGGAAGAGTGGTCTCTAGCAGGGCTCTCAAGCAACCACATGTTAGTGGCTCCTAAGTCTGGGGGACCCAGGGTGGCTGTCTGAGTAGCCAATAAAATTAAGCAGAGCCCTAAGCCTGAGGCCAGTGTCTAAAAATAGCCACATGTCATTCCTTAACTTGCTACCACATCATGGAAACCAACACAAGTATCAACCTTCTCAGACATCACTTCATTCAACTAGTACTGCTACTCATTACATGCTGTCTCTTTTAAGGCCACATGCATACCACAGTGTGTGTGTGTGTGTGTGTGTGCGTGTGTGTGTGTGCGTGTGTGTGTGTGTAGCTCAGATAACTTTTGAGAACTGGTTTTCTCCTTCCACCTTTACATGAGCTAAGGGCACATGCATACCACAGTGTGTGAGTGCGTGTGTTGTATGTAGCTCAGACAACTTGAGAACTAGTTTTCTCCTTACACCTTTACATGAGCTCCAGGGATTTAACTCAAGATTGCCAGGCTCGGTGGCAAACACCTTTATCTATTGAGCCATCTGGGCTAGCTTTCCTTTTCTCCCCTACCCCTTTTTTCTTTTTGAGATTGTCTTGCCATACACTCTAGGTTAGGCTGGAACTTATAATCTTTCTGCTTCTGCATCCCGCACGCTGAGAATACAGGCATGTGCCACTATGCCTAGAACACATTGTATTTTCTTAGGATTTATTTTTATTTATGTGTATGTGTCTGTGTGAGTGGTGCCGTGTGTGGGTGCCTGTGGAGGCTAGAAGGTGTTTGATCCCCCGGAGTTAGAGCTCCAGGTAGTTGTGAACAGCTCAATGTAGGTGGTGGGACCCAAACTTAGGTCCTAGGAAAAGCACTAAGTGCTCTTAACTGCTGAACCACCTCTCCAGCCCCCAACATATTGTCTTCTGATGGATAATAAACATAGCGTGTTTAGCAGACAAAAATACTTTTTACAAGAGGCTCATTAGGTGGGAGATGGGAAATAAAATGCTGCCAAGAGAGCTGAGCCTCTGTTCTCTGAGAAGTCTAGACCAAGAGCTCTGAAGCAGCCTACACCAAATATGGGATTCCATGGAGGGGCCTGACCCAGTTCTGCAGAGCCTTTTTCCTGGCTGGGGACAGCCTCTGTTCTCTTAGGACACAGCTGCCTATCAGTGTTCTGGGCTATGCAGAGAGGGTGGCGCATGCCAGCGAGAGAGCACTTCCCAGGGGGGAGGGGAACACGGCACCTGTAATTGCATGGTTTTCCCAGGAATTTAAAGCAGGCTCATTTACCTGACCCCCGCAACTCCCTGGAGAGTTCTGACCCACTTTCAGCGGCTCCAGAGACCTGCTGCAGCACTGTGCTAATAAAACCATTAGCAGTTAGGAGCACAAGGGTCTCTCATCACATATAGCTCAACATGTCAGACACATCATTGCCAAGACTGTTCCTTAGAGTTGGGATTCTGAGGGAGTGAGGAAAAGCAGCAGCGAGAGAGAGGAGTCACCTAGCAGGAAGCCTGGGGAAGGATAAACCTACTAGGGAAGACAGCAGCAGTCAGGGGAGGGCAGGGACCAAGCCCTGGTGCTCTGCAGTGTGCCAAGCAGTACAGATCTAAAGGAGACTGATCAAGGGGAGGCAGTTGTTCCCAGGGTTGGGGCTAAGAGTCCATAGGGAGGGATGCACTGGGAAGGTCCAAGGTCACACATCTGAACTAAGGGATGGAGCTGGCACCACTGGACTGAGGTTCACACTCATATACTACACCTCAGGAAATTTTGCTACAATACTGGAGTAAGAAACCAAAGCTTGAGGGGCATATGCAATGAGAGGAGGGTCTGGAGATGTGCTAAAACCCACAGACTCTCATCCTATGTGTTCCATGAAGAAGCCTTTAGGAGCAGAGCAAAATGAGCACCATGCCTCTGTGTTTGTGTGTCTATCCCTGAAGTACATGTTCTCCTGGACAGCAAACTCTTGCTCAGTCTTCAAAGGCCCAATCCCATTATATTTTGTGTAGCTTGTCTTCTGTATGTAATGACAGAGGGAAGAGTATTGTGTTTTTGGTGGAGAGAAAAGCACATGGCAACCTGGGAAAAAAACACTCTTCCCTTAAGAAGCTAAAACCAGGCTTTTTGCCGGGTGTGGTGGCACATGCCTTTAATCCCAGTACTCGGGGGGCAGAGGCAGGTGGATTTCTGTGAGTTCAAGGCCAGCCTGGTCTGCATAGTGAGTTCCAGGACAGCTAGGGCTAGAGAGACCCTGTTTCAAAAAGACAAAAAAAACAAAAAACAAAAAAAAACACCAAACAACAGAAAAAAACCCAGGCTTTTCAGCCAGGCATAATGGCAGATGCCTTGGAAGGTGGAAACAAGAGGGTCAGGAGTTCAGTCATCCTTGACTACAGAGCCAGCTTTGGTCCAGCCTGGGATACACAAGACCCTATCTCAAGCAAAACAAAACAAAAAACAAAACCAAACCAAAAAAAAACCAGTGGAGTTGGAGAAATGGCTTAGTGGTTAAGAGCACTGGCTATTCTTGCAAGGACCCAGGTTTGGTTCTTAGTACCATAGAGTGGCTAACAACCATCTCTAACTCCAGTTTCTGGGATCCAGCGCCATCTTCTGGCCTCCATGGGCATTGCACAATGTGGTACACTTACATATATGCAGGCAAAATACCCATACACATAAAATAAAAATTTTTAAATGTTAAAAAAAAAAAAAAGACCACCACCACTACAATAAAAATGCTGGGCATGGTGGCACATGCTTGCACTCCCAGCACTGAGGAGGCTGAGTCAGGAGGGTAGACAAAAGTTGGAAGCCAGTCTGGGCTACAGAGACCCTCTCTCAAAAAACAGAGAAACAAAAACAAAATCAAACAAAATAGGCCTTTTAGGGTCTAGTGAGATGGCTCAAATAATAAAAGTGCTTGCCACCAAACTTGATGATTTGAGTTTGGTTCCTGGGACCCACATGGAAGGAGAAAACTGAGTTCCGTAAGTTATCCTTTAATGTTCACATGCACACTGTGACATGTTTTTACATGCAAATAAATAAATGTAATAAAAATTGTTTTTTTTTTTTTTTTTAAAAGAGGGCTTTCAGTGTGGTAGTGGCAAAAAAAGGACCAGGGAGTATCAAGAATAAGGCCATACAAGACTCCATGGAGCCGGATAAGCCACTACAGGATGCTGAAGACCATGGAAGGTCTGTGATGAGTTCTATGGCAAGGGTGATGGTTCTGCTCTGCCATGAGAACACTTGCTATCTGCCAGACTCTCTGTTCACTGTTTCAGCTATTCCTTAGTGTGGCCCATGCTCACATGTGAGATGCTAGGAGCTGAGTGGTCTGGTCATCAGCACACAAAAGACAAGTAAGGACTAGAGTTCTGCCAGAGGCAGAGGTTCAGAGAACTGATGGGACTTAGTGATGGGTGGGGGAATGTCTGGTCTGAGCACCTGGGGAAATGGAGGGCTATTGGCCTACTTCATTTGACAGCTGGCTGCATGAAGATCACTTGCAAAGGTGATGTAGGTATGGTTGACATAGAGACCTGGCTCAGAGTGCCAGGTCAGTATAGCCTGGGATGGAGGTTATGAAGTGAACAAGAGCTGAGATCACCCAAGGAGGTGAAATATAAAGGAATCCTGGGACCCCAAAAGTAAAGGGTAGAGAGGGCAAAGTGTATTCCTGATGATACAGTAGGAGGCCCAGTGAGACAAACTGGCTGGGCAGCCTCATGGGAAGAAGCTTTCCTTGTACATGCCCACCCTACCACTGTACATCATGCCTAGAGACATCAGTTTCCATGTTGTGAAGTCAGCTAGCCAGTTCCTGCTTCTCACTGCCAGGAAATTCTCCCTGGTTCTCCTGTTCAGAGAACACTTATACTCAGGGATCCCAGTTAGGCCTGGAATAAGTGCTGCTAACCCTACTTTCAGGGGAAGGGAAGGTCTGCTTAAGGCCAAGATGCCTTGTGAAGAGGGCTATGCAAGCCAGGTCCTAGTTCCAGGGCCTCCATCTAAGGCAATGGCCTTAGTGGGACCAATACACAAAACCCCTACTATCACCCCTTATATGATAAGTAGTTCACCAGCTCCAATTTGCACCTGCAAAAGGAAAAAAAAAAAAATGGCTCCAGGGTAGAGGCTACTTGGGAGCCTGAAGGAGCTTGCAGGTTCCCCTTAACCACTCAATCTGTCTAGCTACAGCCTGGGACTTAAGACCAGGGGACAGGCCACAATGAGCAGCATTGGCTTGCTTTCCTCTCTAATGGCCCTTCTCTTATGGAAACATCTGTGTAGGGGACACCTGACATTCCCCTCCTACATTTACTCATCGACAGTTGCTGAGAACTTACCCTGTGATTAGGGATATACAGAGATATTACAAATCAAGGCTAGCAAGATGGTCTGATGGGTAGAGGCATTTGCCACCAAACCTGATGACTTGAGTTCAGTCCCTGAGACCCACATGGTAGAAGGAGAGCACGGAGATAAACAAACCTGGACCCTACCTTTATAATCTCCTGTTATCAGACAAGAGCCTTCAGTTGCCCAAGAGGTAGGCCAAGTCTCTCTGAGAAAAGGAGACCTTAAGGCTGGTAGGAGTTGCTCAGTCTAGTGCACAGAGGAAAACAGTAGGGAGGCAGGATGTTTTTAATTTTCACTGGCTTGGCTGCTATTTCTCCTTTTCTTTTTTTTTGGTTGCAGGGGTTGGAGGGCAGGGTGGGTTTTGAGACAGGGTCTTGCCAAGTAGCCCAGGCTGGATCAAATGTGGCAGTGATCCTCTTGCCTCAGCCTCCTTAGTGCTGAGATTGCAGGCACCACACCACGCTTTCTGTGCCTGTTTCTGTGCTGAGGATACACAAGCTGTGGGTCCTCTTGGAGTTCAAAGAAGCAGAATGCTAAAGTAGTGACTACAGCTGAGTGGAAAATTCCATGATAGATATGCCCAGGGGGTTAATGGGAAGGTAGATGCAGGCATCCAACTCATCAAGGATGAGGGAAAGAAGACAGTTCAGGGAGGTTTTCCTGAAGCCAATATGGAGCCAGATCCTGAAGAGCAATGTGTTAGCCAGACAGGAGGAAGTAGAGAGGCAGATAGCACAAGACAAAGGGAAGGTGGAAGAAAGAGCACAGCTACTGGTCCTGACTGAGGCAAACTGCAAGGAAGACTCCCACCAGCTCTTAGCCTATGTAGGTGAAACAGGCTGGAGAGACAGCTCCATCTTTAAGGTTGCTATAGTTAAATGAGGTCAGTCAGCTGTACTTCCTCTATCAGTGCACATGTTTAAAAGGAAAAATGAAAAGTCACTAAACCCAGATTTCATGAGGTCCCCTGGAAACAGATCTTTCTGGTGGATACAAATCTTTGAGTCCTATTCAGAAGGTTTTGACTCTCTGGGCCAAAAGCAAATAAGAAACAAAGTTCATTAGATAACCAGTTCCTCTTTGCATGAACAGTGGGATTTTGGGAGCACCACACCATCTATACAAGGGTCTCACAGGACAGGCATCAAGGTTCCTTGGCCACTTGTTCCCTTATTCTACCTGTACCATCAGGTCCTCACCTGATATTGGCTCCAGTCAATGTTCAGAGAGAGAGTCAGGAAGTCGGGGATGCTCAATGGGGCATCAACGTAGTCCTGAGAACAGAATAACACTGTGAGATGCAACTGGCCAGCTGAAGAGGTTGTGATGACAGCAGGTCACAGCTTTAAGGCTGTGGCCACTAGAGGTAGAACATCCCTCCACAGTGCTTGCTTGCCTTCTCTGGGCCAGAGGCTACTCTGGGATTTTCTCTGAAGCTATTTTCTCTGACAGGATGACTAGTTGTACATGGTTTCCCTTTAAAAAGAAACGCAGGACCCAAGTTTAATTTTCCTGCTCATACCTGCTTCCAGTTAAAGATCAGCCCTTCAGCCATGTAATCTCGATCCTTATATTCCTTGAAAAATTCACAGCCTGGAAAAGAAGGCAAAATTATAGCACTTCCTGTCCTGGTGCAAAGGCTCCTGAGACATAGCCCTGGCTAACCTTCAGCCCTGGGTGCTAGAGAACTGAGGGGGCTACCAGCTCACCTAACTCTCCATAGAGGTGACCCTGGGAGGCCGAAACTGACTGACAGGGTGAGATCAAGAACAGGAAACTGACTGACAAGGTGAGATCAAGAACAGGAGTGATGCCAGTCCTCACCCTGGATTTTCATCTTCACAAGTTCCCATCTGTCCTCATACTTCATCTGTGTTCCCTGGTCACTAGAGGCTTCTTCTTCACTGCAGGTCCCTTTACATCTTACACATTTCCATTTTGTCTTTTTGAGACAGGGTCTCCCTGTAGCCACAGCTGGCCTGGAACTATGTAGACCAGGCTGGCCTTGATCTCACAGAGATCCGCCTGCCTATGCCTCCTGAGTGCTGGGATTAAAGACATACGCCACCACACCTGGCATCTTACAAGGTTCTAGGGCCAGCTCCAGCAGATAAAGTGGGGCTCAGAATAGGAGTTCCAGAAATACTCTTTCAGCAACCCACTTTCTTAGAGGATAAGCTGTTCTTAATCTCTACAACAGGAGCAGCATCCCCAACCTACAGGCTTCTGTGAAGGCCTTCCGTGTCCTTACTTTCAGAGAGGACATGAACAGTGCCTGCAAGCCAACAGGTGCTCAAGGAATACTGGTACCACCATCCCAGCAGGAAAAGGGTACTTTCTGCATCATTTATTCAAAATCCCTAAGAAATTCCACTATGTCAAGGAACAGAGGGAAGAACAATGGAGAAGCAGCTTTGGCAGCATGACCAACAACAAACTGCAGCCTATGCCTGGGAATAAGCTGGTTAATGGCATCACTCTGGTTTCCCTATTTGTGGGATGGTTGTTTTAGACTGAAATCCAATAATACACATAGGACAGCTGGACAGCTGCACAGCTGCCTGGGTACATAAAGAATTCAAATGGTAACACACCACTAATATCACATGGCTCCTGTGACAGAAGTCCTCAGAGCCAGTCCCTTGGCCAGAGATGAGGCTTGACTCTGGATTATGGTCTGCCTTTGCTGAGTGACCAGACCACAGCATTCTGTATGGCCTGGGTAGTCACCAGTCACCGGGCTCCTGTGGCATAAGTTAAGTTGCAGGATGGGGAAGGTACTTGGGAACAATTTCTTGAAGTTACTCTCAATTCCTCAACTAGTGTCCATGTAAACTTCAGAGGGCATGTGGTTTGGCCACACCAAGTCCAGTGAGATTCTGGAAGGCAAAAGAATTCTCAATTCTGTGAAAGACACAAGCCACATTCACATGGAACTCCACAATTCTTGGGCCTGCCTCAGGGCTGTGGAGAGGAAGGTGTGGGGCGTACCCCACGTGCCCAGCTCAGCTTTCAGTTCACATACTAATCCCCTAGGCCTCAATGTGCCAACTAAGAAGTCAGATCATCTTCAGTCATAATACTTCAATCTATTCTTGGCTTCCTTACCAAGAGAAAGAACAATTATAAATATCAGATAAAGGTCCTGAGCTTATGAGTCCAGGCTAAGAGGAGACACCAATTACCTCACAGAGCCCTGTGAAGTACTCTGCTTTTCCCAACCCTGGCCGCTTAGATCAACTCTGCAGGCCCCAGGATGAGTTAGACACAGCCTATGATGCACACACTGTTTTTATGAGAAGTTGAAAGAATTAAGATAGATTTGATACCCAGGGCAGTGTCTGATGCTCATTACCAGATGAACAAACTTCTCAACCCACTAATAGGCAAGAGGGGATGGACAAAAAGCAGGCAACAGCGCAACTCACTCAGAAGAAAACAAATTAGACTTGTGCAGTGGGTTTGGCCCCATCTATTGTGGTGGTCTGAAGGAAGTATTAGAAATATTTCCATTTCCAGTCTAAGCTAAAGATACCATTCTCAGTTCCTGTATGAGCCTTACCAAGCTCAACTGAGAGTACTTAAAGGCCATCAAGACATTTTATGACGTTGGATATGGGCAATTTTATTTTTCTTTTTATAATGTGATAGAGGCATGAATAAAAAATTCAAGAACAAGCACATCAAGTAAGAAGTGCTTCTTTTTTCCCCTTAACCCCTGTCATTCTATATTTGGCTTTCTGAGTTTTGCTTTTCTCTGTACTCTCCCCAACATACACAATCAACAGATGAAATATATAAAAATTTGGGTAAAAATGGGGTAAAATTCCAACAGACCTTAATATTTTGGCATCTTTCCTGCTCTTTGTTGGTAAGCATTTTTTTTTCTTTATAAAACTGGAAACATCAACTAACTAATTTTGTATCCTGCTCCCCACTTTTTGTTGCTGTTAAAAATAGAGTCTCACTATGTAGCCCTGGCTGGGCTAGAACTTACTATGTAGATCAGGCTGACCTTAAACTTGAAATTGATTCTCCTGACTCTGCATCCTGAGTGCTTGGATTACAGGTGTGCACCACCAGGCCCAGCCTCTTGCTCACTATACTGAGCATTGTTCTATAACTATGCAATATTTCATTCTATGGCCAGAGTACCATCATTTACTTAATTCTTATTCTGGTTAATAAAAATATGCCCCCGATTTTGCTACTACAGACAGACATCATGATGAACACCTAAGCCAGATATGCTGCAACTCAATAATAGATTATATGTTATAATAACAAAGGGTGTTAACATTTGAAGACTCTTGTAATAAGCTGCCAAACTATACTGCACTATTTACTATTCAAATGAAGCAGTGATACTTAAGACTTCTAGCAAGACTTCTTTTCCTAAACATGACCTTTGTGGAACTCAAAATAAACAAGGAAATTGATGCCTGGCTCATCAGGTAATACATCTTTTTTTTTCCCACACAGAGTAGCTGTTGGTAGCACCCTGGTAAGCCTCTTCCTCGGAGTAGGAAGCTGGGTCTGAAAACAACTTACAGAGTCATCAACAGATCCAGCACTGGATGCTTCTGCACTGTGTAGCAGCACTGCCAAGTCCAGAGGTACCACTATAACCTGCATCAGCAAGAGAAGCTTCCCCAAGCCCTTCTTTCTACAGTCTTCTTTAGAACCATTATTTACTGAGTCCACTAGGGATAGATCTGTTACTTCACTGTGAAACAAGTGTCATTATTCTTACGTTACAAAGGATGAAATCAATGCTCAGAAGGGTTAAAGGGCTGGTTCAAGGACACATGGTGCTAGGGCTGGGAGTCATGCTTCAGTCCTACAAGGGCACCAAACACTAAGATGGCAGAAGAGAGCACCATGATATTCTGTGGAGGCCACTGTGAGGGTGCTAGGTCATCAGGGGTGGGCCTGACCCACCACCAACTGTCTAATGAGGACTCTCTCACAAGATAGCTGAATTTGCAGTTCTAAATGAGGCTCTTGAAGCCAGCCTGTGCTGCTGTTGGCTATGTAGCTCCAAAAATGAGAAGGTGAGGTCCAAGCCAAGGCTGAAAGATGATGTCAGAGCTGAGAAATGGGAGAGAAGTTTTGAGGAGGAAGGGTACTACCTGATCTGACTGACAAAGCCTGGCACCAATGCTCAGTGACCAGGCCAGGAAGGTGGAGAACCAGAGCACTGCACACTATACTAACACAGCTCCAGTCTCTAGAATGAGAATGTAGCCTAGCCACAGGACACACAAGCTTGTGTGGCACAGATGAAAGTGGCTGTGTGGACACCAAAGTGCCCTGCAATACAGGAGGTCACTGTAGAGTTACTGGGGACAGGACACTTTTTGTTCTGCCCCATAAACAACTTTGTCTGGGGTAATGTCCATAAATACTCCAAGACATCCATGTGAAGCTCCACACATGTGGCAGAGCAGTATGGCTGACAGATTTCCAACATATCATTTCCTCCCACATAGCGCTTTAGGTGCACAGACCATGTGGATTTGCAAGATTAATCTTTACAATAAACTTTTCCAAGTCCCAACTGGAGACTCAGAGAGGTGAAGCAACTTCCTTGAAGTTGTAGCTAATGAGTGCCAAGGCCATGTCTCAATCCCTGACCACCACTTTCTAGGTAAACACTGTTCTACCCTCAGCATAAGCGCCTGTGCTCTTGGGCCCAAGTGTCCCTGTTGGCTGACACAGCTCCTCCTGGAAAACTCCAAAGGATGCTGGTACACCTAGGGCACAGAAAGTTAGTTCCTAATCTCCAAGGCTCCCTCCTCCCCACAGGTCTGGGAAGTCTATCACTCGATTAGCAAAGTGCTCCCTACCTGGATATGGGATGGAGAGGAGAGTGAAGTCGGCATAACGCTGGGCTTTGTCCACTTTTTCAGAGGAGGTCACACTACAAGACATAACAATGTGTTAGATATCCCAACACATGCACGCATGCACACATGCACGCACTCAAACTATTCCCCAAATGAGTGTTATAATTACTTAGAATGAACTTCTGCTAAAAGGCTATTTGTCAGACTTAGGCATGACTCCCCTCAACAGTAAATAGTTAACTCTAACTTCCCTGTCTGCTTCTCCAACATCTCAAGTGAGAAAGGTCTTTTTCACTTTAACAACACAGCAAACCTCAACAGTACCTGAGACTGGAAGACTACCTTCCATATCAGCACCATGGAGACATGAGGTGCAACCTAGAGAACAGTTGGAGACAAAGCCAAATAACCCTACTCTAATAGTCACTAAGGCCACTTCTAAACAGTGTGAACAAGTAGCTGAGTGGTGGCACACACCTGTCATCCAAGCACTTCAGAGGCTGAGCCAGGGAGATCATCACAAATTCAAGGCCACCATGGACTACATAGTGAGTTCAAGGCTAGCAGGGGCAACATATCAAGACCCTGTCTCAAAAACCAAAACAACAAACAAAAAGCAAAATAAGAATAAACAAAATGAGCTGGGTGTGGTATGGGCATGGTGGTGCACGTCTTTAGTCCCAGCACTCCTGGCAGAGGCAGGCAGATCTCTGTGAGTTCAAGGCCAGCCTGGTCTACATAGCAAGTTCTAGGTCAGCTAGGGCTACAGGGAGACCTTGTCTCAAGAAAAGAAAAATAAGTCCCTCAAGACCCTGAAAATAACAAATACAAAAATAACAGGGGTAAAGAAGATGTCTCAGTTAGTAAAATGCCTGCTATGTGAGCAAGGACCCAGATTTGAATCCGAAGCATTCATGTAAAAAGTTGCAAGTAACGATGGCACATACCTGCATTTCTACCACTAGGGAAGCAAACAGGAGAATGCCTGGGCTTGTTGCCGAGCTAGTCCAGCCGAACTGGTGAGCTCCAGGTTAAAGACCTTGACTCAAAAAAAGTGAAGGGTGATGGGAAATCCTGATGTTGACCTCTGGCCTCCACATGCATGTGCACCAGCACACACACAAAAATAAAAAAGATGGAGAGTGACTGAGGAAAACACCAAATGTTGACCCCTCACACATGTGCACACGTGAGCACACGTGCGCGCACACCGCCCCCCGCCAAATAAACAACAAATAAACTAGGTCCACAACTGGCCAAAGTGTAGAGAATAAGACTGCAGAGTGTGGGTCCCTAGACAGAATTCCTATATTAAACTTCACCTACACAGGGCTCAGAGGCCATTGTGGAAGAGGCAGCAGAAAGACTGTAAGAGCCAGGGGAGGAGGTACATGACCAAAAGGAAAGTCTTCCAGGCTCCTGGGAACTTGCTCCTATGAACTTACAGCAATGGTGACAGCATGCACAAGATCCATGCAAACTCAATCAGCAAAAAACCAGCAGAGCTGATCACTGTTGTGTGAGGGAGAGCTGATCTATAAGGAGTGATGCTAGAAAGGCTGACAGGCTCCAGTGGATGAACTCACACTGAAGGACATGTGCACAAACTTGACTCAATAGGCCTTAACATATATGACAAAATGCTTAAAGTACTGTGGGTGGGCTATGGTGGGGGGGGTGCAGCTATGGAAGGGGACTAAATATGATTAAGATGTTATTACATGAAATCCACAAAAAATTCAATACATACATTTTTTTTGGTCTTTTTGAGACAGGGTCTCCCTGTAGCCACAGCTGGCCTGAAACTCACTATGCAGACCAGGCTGGCCTCAAAATCACAGAGATCTGCCTGCCTTTGCCTCCCGACTGCTGGGACTAAAGGTATGTGTCACCTGGCTCAATAAATACATTAAAAAAAACTGGATGAACAAATAGTACCTGAAAAGAAGCAAAGGATCACCTTGACAAAGGCTATAGGAATGCTCAAATATTCACTAACAGGATGAATTCCGATTTTAGCTTAACTATACATTATTTTCTAAAACAACAGTCCTAGTTAGTTTTTACTACAAACTTGATACAACCTAGAGTCATCTGGGAAGAGGGAGTCTCAATTGAGTGATTTTCCAGATCAGACTGGCCTGAAGTTACGTCTAAGAGTGAATTGATGATTGATGTTGGAGGGCCAAGCCCACTATGGGTGGCAGCATTCCTAGGCAGATAGCAAGTTAGAACATAAGACAGAGAGTAACATTCCTCCATGGTTTCTGCTTCAGCTCCTCTTTGAACTTTTGACCTGACTTCCCCCAACAATGGACTGTGACCTGGAAGTGTGAGTGGAAATAAACCCTTTCCTCCCATAATTTTTTTAATCATGCTGTTTATCACAGCAACAGAAACAAAACTAGAACAACTACCATTTAGGGTTATTAAAAAACAGTATTAAAAACATTAAGAAGCTGAGTGTGGTATCACATGCCTGTAATCCCAACACTTGGGAGATGATGGGAAGAGGATCAGGAGTTCAAGGTTATCCTTAGCTATATATCAAATCTGAGGCAAACCTGGGCTACACAAAACCTTATTTCAAAAAAACCAGAAAACAAACAAACAAACCCAGAAGTATTAAAGTCTTGGATCAAGTTCTTACTACAATTTCATTACCTTAACCAAGGTTCCATTTTATTATTGTTTTTGAGATAGCTGTAGCCCCAGCTGATCTGGAATTTGTTATGTAGTCCAGGCTGGCCTTGATCCCACAGAGATCTACCTGCCTCTGCTTTGAGTGCTGGACTTAAAGGCATGTGCTACCATATCCAGCAGGTTCCTTTTTAAAAAAATAAAAAAAATTATTTATTATTTTTATGTGTATGCATGTATTACCTGCTTGTATGTAAGTGCACCCATGTCATAAAATGCCTGTGGAGGGCAGAAAAGGCTGTCAGATCCCCTGGAATTGGAGTTATAGACAATTGTTAGCTGCCATGTGGGTGCTGGAATTTGAAATGTTCTTCTACAAGGACAGCCAGTGTTCTTAACCACTGAGCCATCTTTCTCCAGCTCCAGGTTTTTCTTTTTCTTTTTTTTTTTTTTAAAAAGCTTTACCTTAACATGCTAAAATTTGGTCCGTATGACAATTTTACTAGTAGCAGTTACTGAAGCAAAAATTGGATATAAACTAAATTTTAGGTTCCATTTTGAAAGAGATTCTAATGTATCAGAGATGACACAGAACAAACAGCTAAAGGTAAAAAATAGGTGTCTAATCAAGAGACAGCAAAGCACTAGGCAATTCCCTGTAACTAATGTGGGATCTGGAGCAAATTACTTAGCCTCTCTGTATTTTGGTTTGTCTAAGAAAGAGGAGACATCAGGGTCTGTTGCATAGGACTATTTGAAAATGTAGTGAGAGGTTGCACACAGGGCCCTTGCACCAGCCCAGCATGCCAGAATTGCTCTGTACTATGGCTAGCCCTGCACACTGTGAACACATAGCCTGAACCTGCTTTACATCAGATGCCGTGTACTCACTTCAAGCCAAACTTCACCTTCTTGTTCTCCACCATCAGGTCACAGATGTACTTGACTGACAGGTATCGAAGAAGTCTGATGTCATAACCTCTTACTTTATCAAAAAGATGTGTGTCACCACTTCTGAAATAAAGAAGGTGCAACCATGTTCATTTGGGAGTCTGGGGTAGGAACTACTTCAGGGAAGTATGGACGAGAACTTGTGCTCCTTTCTCCAGGAGCAATGGGAATGATGGGAGTAGGGAAGGTGACTTTTGAAGAGATTATCTCCATCTCTGGGACATGTTTCAAAGAGGAGCAATTTGCAGCCAGAATGGGAAAGGGCTTTCTGGCACTGCTTGACATTAAGCCAGAAGACTTGAGATAATCTCAGTTCTAAAAGGCAGTGAGCTGGTGTTTGAGAATTTTTAGCTTCGAGTTGATCTTCATTTCCCTCTTTTCCCCCATTTAGGACCATACTTAGCTGTATGCCTTATGAATGTAACAGATTGAAATTCTTGAACGGATAAGATTTTGGAGCTATTTTATCAGCTGATTGTGAAATACTAGCAAGTGCATAACCTCTACTTATCAGGTCTATGAAGTGAGAAGGAAGGAAAAAACCTTGGAATCCCCAGGCTACCTTCTGATCAGCCATGCAGATAAATAAGGCAGTGGGAGAGAATAAATAGCCATGGCTGCATGCTTAATTCCTACTGCTTGACACTGTAGCAGCCAGTCTCCTCTCTAAGAACAGTGTATGCTGTAGATGATTTGGCCAAGGCAGAAGTCACCAGACCTCAGGGGAAGCCAGACATTCCTAAGTACAAGCCAGAGCCACTACATCAGTGCTAACGGGAGAAACGGGGGATGGCAAGGCACCCTTCCACAAACTGAGCCACACTGTGAAGCAGCTGATCCTACTAGGGTGTTCATGTGCATTCCAGAGATGCCTGATGCCACTTAAAGACTTCCCATGAGGTACCAACCACACAAAGGAGAGTTATGCCCTGTAGGCCTGTTCTTTAAAAATCATTTGAAAGGGGGTTGAAAAAGTATTAACTAGCTCATTTTTTTTTTTCTTTAAAGGGGTCCAGTGGTACATGTCTATAATCCCAGAACTTGGGAAGTAGTGAGAGGAGGATCATGAATTCAAGGTCATCCTTGGCTGCACAGCAAGTTTGAAGCCAGGATGGCCTACATGAGATATTGTCTCAAAAGTTCAAAATATAGGGCTGCAGAGATGGATCAGTGGTTAAGGGTACTGGTTGCTCTCGCAGAGGACCTGGGTTTGATCCACATGGCAACTAACAACTGTTTGTAACTCCAGTTCCAGGAGATCTGACACTCTCTTCTGACCTCTAAAGGTACTGCACAACATGAATGCACTTACATACATGCAGGCAATACACTCATAAACATAAAATAAAAATAATAAATAAAACTTTTTTTTTTGGTCTTTTTGAGATAGGGTCTCCCTGTACCCTGCTGTCCTGGAACTCATTATGTAGACCAGGCTGGCCTTGAACTCACAGAGATCCGCCTGCCTCTGCCTCCCAAGTGCTGGGACTACAGGCATGCGCCACCACGCCTGGCTAATAAAACATTTTTAAAAATTCAAAATATAGCTAGGCGTGATAGTATACGCCTTTAATCCCAGCAATGGGGAGGCAGAGGCAAGCAGATCTCTCTTGAGTTCCAGGCCAATTGGGGCTACAGAAAGACCCTGTCTCAAACAGACCAAAAGAAAAAGAAAAAAATAAAAATGTAGAGCCATGTACGGTGGTTTTATGAGACCACAATTCAACTGTCACATATGTGCATATACAAATAAAAGAAAGTATGTATGGGTCAAAATGCAGTTGTGCGACTTCCAGTTGCTACAGGAGGACTGTACCCCTACCCTGTACTTCAGTGATAAATGTGCTATGTACGTGACACCTGGCAGCCCGGCTGCATACTAGACACTGTGAAACCAATGTAGACAACTGGTGCCTACCTTAGACCTGCAGTACAGAAACCCTGAGATAGTGATGTGCTGTGATCCTGGCTGCAGACTGCTGTGGTAGTCGACAGTGTTGGGATGAAGCTAATGAGTGGACTTCAACAGTGCTCTTTCCCGGATGTGGACTTGGGATGTGGACTTGGGAGACAGGAGCAAAAAGTCAATCCATTCACCTAACCAGAAATGAATGTCCACTGCCAGAAGAACATGGCTGCTACCAGCCAGTCACCCATCCCCAACATGAGCCCGTCTACCATAACCCAGCACTGACCGAAGAGCACAGTCGTCCTCCGTGACATCCTCCACATCTGCCCAGGCATCATCTGCTCCCCCTGCCAAGAAACCAGCCTGTCAGCATCAAGGCTGGTAGCACAGGGCTCCACCCAGAGGTGTCCTTACCAGCCTCCTTCCCTGCGGGGCCAAGCACAAGTTAAGCTGACCTGCCCCTACCCCAGGGGTAGCCCTCATATCTCCATTAGCACTACATGCTCATCTGTCCGGCAGTCTGCTTTACCCCTCAAGTGAATGCCTGGTTCCTACTGAGAGGAATACCCTGGTCTCCACCCAGACTGCTCACACATTCTAGTCACATCACTGTGGCCATGGCAGGGCTAGTCCCTATGACTAGGTTCTTAATGCTAGAAAAGGCTGTTCAATATTCACCTGAGAAAAAATAGTTGTATCCAGAGCGTCCGTACAGCTCCCCCCATCCAGCCAGTGTGGCCGACCTACAAATATGCTAGGAGACAAAGAACATTTTCAGAGTCAGATGGTTTCTGAAGCATGCAGACTGAAGGAATGCATGTAGCTCCTTACCAGCACCAAGGCTACCACAGTCAGCCCAAAGGAAGCCTAGGACTTAGCCTGTAGCCTCTATCAAAGGGTCTGGCTCCCAAATTCAATGGGAATTCAAATACTACACTGTTACTATGTATCATGTGCTGGGCACAGTACTGTTAAGTGACACCAGCTTCTCACTGAACAAGGCCATAGGAAGGTATGGCAGGCAGCAAGGATCATTGCTATTTCATGGATAAAGAAAAGGAAAGCTGTCCTAGGGAGGTTAAGAGATGTAAAGAGTCACAGAATGGGGACAGGCTGGGAACTGATCCAAGCCCACCTACCTCTAAAGCCGTGTGTTTATTTTTTGAACTTTTTAGCATAAAAGGAAGCAAGCAACTTTTAAATAGTGAGAGGCAATTAAAGGAGAAATATTTTGGGGTTTTTTTTTTTTTTTTTTTGTCTTTCAGAGACAAGGACTCTGTAACTCCAGTTGGCTTAGAACTCGCTACATAGACCAGGCTGGCCCCAAACACACAAAGATCCACCTGCCTCTGCCTCCCAAGTGGGGGGCTTAATTTTTTAAAAGGAAATTATTAAGGCAGGCATGGTTATGTGTGGCTGTATTCCCAGTATAAAAGCAGAAGCAGGGCCATCAAGAGTTCATGGCCAGCCTCAACTACAGAGTGGGTTTGAGGTCAGCCTAGGCTTCATGAGACCCTATCTCAACAAAACAAAACAAAACAATCAAGGACACATAGTAGCTATCAAGGACACATAGTAGCTATCATTGGATTTTTTTTTTTTTTTTTTTTGCAGGGGCTGCTAGAGATAGGATCCAGTGCCTTCTACATGCTAGGGAAATGCTCTACCACTAAACTAAATCCCCATCCTCCTTGCTTACTTTTACTTTCTTCTTCATCACAGAAGGGATAATTCTGAGAGTTTAAATTCTAAAAGCCAACAACATCTTTTTCTTTAAATTTATTATCATGAATCTGTACATGATGTGTGGACGTGTGACACAGCATGTACATGGAGGTCAGAGGACAACTTTATGGAGTTGATTCTCTTCATCCATGTTTATGTGGGTTCTGGGGATTGAAAGCCTGTCTAGCTTGTGAGGCAAGCACTTTCACCTACTGAGCCATCTTACTGGCCATGAACTACGTATCTACTTTAAAAGCTGTACCTTTAAGTAAACAGTATTCACTGAAATCAAGCAGTGTTAGAAGAATGGAAGATGTCTAGTGACAGGGAAGCAAACCAACCTAGTTTATCTGAAGACTGGGAAAAAGTGCCCCATTAAGTTAGAGAGCAGGGAACCATGAGGCAACAGAGCAGATGAAGCATACTTCTGAATGGGTCACACAATCTGGCAGTCTAAGTGGGTCTCTGAAAGATTACAAAATGTTGTCTATAGTGTCCTCTTTATCTTCCTATGAGGTAACAGAAGAAAATAATTTGTTGTTGCAGGAAAGGGGAACCACTAGGTCAGCTGTCTGGTTCTCTCTGCAAATGAGAAGCAGGTAGAAGAGAAGCATCCTGGGCATCACCCAGGGCAGGCTGGGTGCTATCCTGTGCTGTGGCCTATTCATGTATCTGCTCTCCCCATGCTTCAGTTCCAAAAGTGCTGTTTTGTCTCCCAGGACCTTGCCAGGGAACCACTACTGTTTCCACAGTCATTATCTTTCCACAGAGCATGCATTTGTATGAGACTGTCCCAGAAGCCCATGGGAAAGGACTAGGGCTGGGATCCTGCTGGTCTAAGCAGCATACATTCTGGTGGGGGCCCCATCACTCTTTCTGGATCTAGCAGCATCTGAAAAATCTGTTGAAAATTGTTATGTTGGGTATGGTAGTATAGGCCTGTAATCTCCTATGCTCTCAGTATTGGGGAGGTGGATACAGGAGGATTGAGAGGTTAAATCTTACCTGGACTACAAAGTAAAATCTTGTCTCACAATAAAATAAAAGGCAATCAAAAGTAAAGTGCTTTTTGTATAAGCACGAGGATCTGAGTTTAGATCCCTAACACCCCCATAAAGAGCCAGGCATGGTATTGCAGCTAGGGCTGGGAAGTGGAGATAGGCATTTATCTTTGAGCCCACTAGCTAGCCAGCATAGTCAAATGGGTGAGCTCCAGGTTCATGAGAGAGGCTGTCTCAAAAAATAAGGCAGAGGGTTGGATTCCCAGTGCCCACATGGTGGCTAACAACCAACAACCTTGTATAACTCCAGTTCCAGGGGATCCAATGCCTCTTCTGGTTTCCATAGGCATTGTATGACATGGGTATACTTACATGCAGGCAAAATACTCATACACATGAAACAAAAAAAAAGATAGCAAGGAATTGAATAATTGAATAATGACAATGTTGACTCCTGGCTTCCAAACATACACATGCACACACATAGACACACTAAATAAACAAATGATAACCTTAGTGGCTCAAGCTTATAATCCTAGCACTTAGTAGAGTAGGTAAGAGTACTGAATTTGTTTCCTTGTTCCTTTTTTTTTTTTGGTGTTTTTGAGACAGGGTCTCCCTGTAGTCCCAGCTGGCCTAGAACTCACTATGTAGACCAGGCTGGCCTCAAACTCAGAGATCCAGAGATCTGCCTGCCTCTGCCTCCCAAGTGCTGGGATTAAAGGCGTGCACCACCATGCCCAGCCCTCCTTCCTTTACAGGCCTGATAAGCAGAGTGAATTTACTTGCTAGTATTTTACTATCAGCTGATTAAGTAGCTCTAAAGAGTCATCTGTTCCAGAATTTCAATCTGTTCTGGCATACAGCTAAAAAATAGTCCCAAATGGGAGAAAAAGGGGAGGTAGAGATCAACTCTAGGAAGTTAAAGACTCTATAAGGAAGGCTGAGGTAGGAGGAACGCGAGACTATTTTCAAAAAGGAATCAGGAGGGGCCTGGAGAGATGGCTCAGCAGTTAAGAGCATTGGCTGCTCTTGCAGAAGACCTGGGTTTGATTCTCAGCACCCACATGGTGACTAGCCACTGTCCATAACTCCAGTTCCAGGGGATCCAATGCCCTCTTCTGACTTTTGTGGGCTTTACACAACATGGGTACACTTATATACATGCAGGCAATACACTCAAACACAAAAAAATACAGCCAAGTGTGGTGGTGCACACCTTTAGTCACAGCACTCGGGAGGCAGAGGCAGGCGAATCTCTGTGAGTTGAAGGCCAGCCTGGTCTACAGAGTGAATTCCAGGACAGTGGAGCTGGGGATACAAGGAGACCCTGTCTCAAAAAGACCAAAATAAATTAAATTAAATAGAAAAAAAAAATCAGGAGTTGCTTGGCGTGGTATTTTCCAAATGCATTCAACAAGATTTCTTATTCATTGTCTTCAGACAAAACAGAAACAACAGACAGGACAAAGCTGTGCTTGGGTCTTTGTATAGGATTTCTCAGAGTTCAAATTACGTCAATTGATGCACACATGAATCTCTATCAGAAGTTTGGCTTAATCTAAGTATTTCTCATTGTTTGTTTTGAGACAGGGTCTTTTGTAGCCCAGGATGATCCTCAACTCCTTGATGCTCCTGTATCTACCTCAGAAGGTATTAGGATCACAGGCACACACCACCATACCTGGCTCAAGTATTAGCTCTCTTCTTGTGTAAATTTGGTTAAGTTTAGCCACTCTGAACCTTTATTTCATTTGGTGTTAAGGGAATATCTTTATACTAAGACAGTAAGCTGGGAAGGGGTGGTGGTAGTGGTGAAGAGATGGTTCAGTGGTTAAGAGCACTGGCTATTCTTGCAGATGGCCCAGGTTCAGTTCCCAGTATCCACATGGTGGCTAACAACCATCTGTAACTCCAGTTCCATGGGATATGATGCTCTCTTCTCACCTCCATGTGAAGTGCACAACACAGGTGTACTTACATACATGCAGGCAATACACTCATAAAATAAAAATAAATAAAATATTTAAAAAATAAAAGATAGTAAGCTAGGTAAAATGAGATACTATGGAGCCACCTTAACAGTACCCCTGAGCATATACACTGCAGGGGTCAAGATTTTTGTCTGCTTACATGCTGATAGATCTCAAGTCCTGAAACAATGCCTGTCACATCGTACACACTCAGTAAATACTTGGCTAATTACATGACTGAATAATGAACAAACAGTATTTATGTGATTTAATTTACTTTCTAAACCTATAATATACGTAGATTATTGTCTCCATTTTATAAAAGAATAAACTGAGGCCATATACAGGCAGTTTAGTTCTAGAACTATAGAGTAGATATACTCTGGTGTTATATCCCTTCCCTCCCCCAAATCATCCCTGAATCAGAACTTGTCTGTTTCTCTGGCCTGTTTCCCACACCAGTCACTCAGTAGCCAATTGTCCCATCCTTGGCTGGTAGAGAATAAAAATATCCTACAACTTGGCATGAAGTCAGCGGCCCAAAAAAGGGGGACACCAATTGTGCCTGCGGGCGGGCCTTACCTTGCCTTTGAACAGGATCACCGGGCAGACAAACCGCCCTCGGCACCTGGCCATCTTGCTGCGGTTGATGAGGTCTTGCAGTTTGCTCACCTGCACAGTACTCTGAAACCTAAGACACAGGCAGGAGAGGCAGGTCAGCCTTGCTCCTCAATGGACACTCATGTATGTGTGCTTATTCACAAAAGGGGTTTATATATATGTGTAAGTATTGTTACTGGAATTTTTTGTTTGAGCAAGGTCTTACTATGTAGGTAAGGCAGGCCTTGAATTCACCATGTAGCCCAGACTGGTCTTAAACTCACTATGGAATCTAAGTTGGCCTCAAACTTATAGCAATCCTTCTACCTCAGCCTACCAAGTGCTGAGATTACAGGCATGCTCCATCTACCATGCCAAATTTTGCTCACTGAAAATTTAGCAAATGCCATTACTCCTCAATTTTAGATTTTAATATATTAAGTTTTTCTGGGAAAAATGCTAATTATAGGTTCTAAAATCTAAGTGTGTTGGATAGCTTTAGTGTCAACCTGGGTTGAAGGAGCCTCCATTGGGGAATTGCCTTCATTGGGCTGGCCTATGGCCATGTCCATGGGGCATCTTGATTGCTGAGTGATGTGGGAGGGCCCAGCCCACTGTAGGTGGTGCCACCCCTGGGCAGGTGGGCCTGTGTTGCATAAGAAAGCAGGCTGAGCAGGGGCCAGGGGAGCAAGCCAGTAAGCAGTGTTCCTCCATGGCCTGTGCTCCAGCTCCTGCTTCCAGGTTCCAGCCCTGAGTTCCTACCTTGGGCTCCCTGACGAACTGTGACCTGGGAGCTGTAAGCTGAATAAACCCTTTCCTCCCCAAGTTGGTACTGGTCAGAGTATTTTGTCACAGCAATGAAGAGACAAACTAGGATACTAAGTCACCTTGATTTCAGAATCTTTACAATGAAAAAGATGGAAAAAAAAAAAAGTACTAACAAGCATGGTGGTACATGCTTGTAATGTCAGTACTCAAAAGGCTGAGGCAGGAGGATTACTGAAAGTCAAGGCCAGTCAGGTAGTATAACCCTATCTCAAAACAAAACAATAAAAAAGTAAGCTATATTAAAGGCATGGTATGTAAAGGCAGAAATATACACAGGACAATGCATACTGATTATGCCTAGGGTGTCCAGCATTTCACTTCCTAGGTAAGACCTGGTGCCCTGGGGACCCTTTGGAAACCTTACTAGGCCATTTCTATGGTCTTTCAGGGAGCAGGATATGAAGATTATGGGCCACATGGCTGTGATATCCAACCATCTTCAGTAGTTAAACAGTCAACAGGGAATGTTAGAATCTCAAGGATGACAGAAGCACTATCACGGCACATAACATACTGGATTTGGAAAGGGAATTCCTGGGCCTCGAAAGAGTACAGTTTAGAAATGAGCTTCAGTCAGGCATAGGGCACATATCTTAATCCCAACACTCAGAAGGCAGAGGTAGGAAGACTGTGGAAAATTTAAGACCATCCTGGACTACCCAGAAAGTTCCTGGCCAGAAAAGTCTACATAGTGAGACCCTGTGTCAAAATACCAAACCAGCTGGAGCTAGGAGTGTGGCATACACGAGCCCTTGGGTTCGACCTCTAGCTATGAATTCAAGGCCAGCCTAGGTCAATGTGAGAACCTGTCTCAAAAAACAACACCCCTCTCAAGAAAAAGCATACATATAAAACCCCAAAACATAAACCACCAAAGGAAATAAGCTCTAAATAACACTTCAAAAAAAAAGAAAAGAGGTGTGTGGGGAGGGTCACACTCATAGATCCCTCTATCAAACCTTAGAAAAAAACCTTACCTAACCCAGTCAGTACTTCTGGCAGAGAGAGACACACTGCATGTGCGTGTATATGTGTGTGTGTATGTATGTGTAGAAAAGAGGATCTGTGGTGCTTGCTGGCCAGCCAGTCTAACCAACTGGTAGATGCCAGGCTTAGTGAGAGATCCTGTCTCAAGAGTGGAATGTGACAGTAGAATTGGTGTAACCTCTGGCCTCCACAAATGCGCACGTGTGCACTTACACACATGCAGACAATACATTCAAACACATAAAATAAAAATAAATTATTATTATTTTTTTGGTCTTTTTGAGACAGGGTATCCCTGTAGCCCCAGCTGTCCTGGAACTCACTATGTAGACCAGGCTGGCCTTGAACTCACAGAGATCTGCCTGCCTCTGCCTCCTGAGTGCTGGGATTTAAAGGCGTGTGCCACCACACCCTGCTCAAATTATTTTTTTTTAAATTTTTATTTTATGTGTTTGAGTGCATTGCCTGCATGTATATGAGTGCACCCGTGCCATGCAATGCCTTGGAGGTCAGAAGAGGGCTTTAGATTCCCCTGGAACTGGAGCTAAGGACGTTTCGTAGCTGCCATGTGGGCGCTGGGAATCGAACCAAGGTTCTCTGCAAGAGCAGTCAGCGCTCTTAACTGCTGGCCATCTTTCCAGCCCCCAAAATAATTTTTTTTTTTTAAAAAAGAGCTCTACAGTGATCACTTAGAAGGAAGGCAAGACACCCACATTCCCTCCTTAAAAGAACTGAGCTTTTGGGTCAAGCCTTAGAGAACAAAGTTTAGTCTTTTCCACACCCTAATCCTTCTAGTGAGCCTATATAACCTCTCAGGGACACATGCACCTGAATATACGGTTTCAGGATGGGTAGGTCTGCTACAACCACATATCTATGATTCCTTCAAAGTGAACCTGAGTGTTTTTGTGGTTTAAAAAAAAAAACAAAACAAAATCAGCTGGGTGTGGTGGCTCATGCCTTTAATCCCAGCACTTGGGAGGCAGAGGCTGGTGGATCTCTGTGAGTGCAAGGCCAGCCTGGTCTACATAGTGAGTTTCAGGACAGCTGGGGCTACAGGGAGACCATGTCTCAAAAAGACCAAAAAACAAACAAACAATAAAACTCCCCAAAACAAAAACAAACAAAAAAAACCCAAAATCAAAATAGCCTTAAACCAAGAATGGTGGTACATGCCTGTAATCCCAGCATTTATGAGGCAGAAGTAGAAGGACTGCCACAAGTTCAAAGTCAGCTGCATCGACATAATGAGTTCCAGGTCATCAAGGACTACATACTAATACCCTGCCTCATAAAAATAAATAAATAAATAAATAAAAGCAGCAAAGCAGTCTTGGAAACAAAGTGGGCATGGTGGCAGATGCCTACAATCCTGCACTT
This sequence comes from Nannospalax galili, assembly GCF_000622305.1. NCBI lineage: Eukaryota > Metazoa > Chordata > Mammalia > Rodentia > Spalacidae > Nannospalax > Nannospalax galili. The sequence goes on along the minus strand of NW_008357033.1, from coordinate 4,096,766 downwards.
AGGCGGTGAAGGCAGGAAGATCACAAATTTGAGGCCAGCATGACCTGTAGGAAAGACTGATTCAAAACAACCACAGAAAACCCCATAGAAACACCAAAAAAATCTACTGCTGAATTCTGTTTTGAGACAGGGGCTCATGGCCTCAAACTCACTATGTAGCTGAGGCTGGCGCCCCTAAGCCTCTTGCTTCTACCGCCCAAGTGCTGGAGTTACAGGTTTGCAACACCATGCCCAGCTCTCCCACTGCTCAATTTTTAAGAAAAATCTGTCTCTAAAGGTTCCTGATCCTAACCACTGTTTGAGACTACAATTACTACCAAAGGGAAGTGTTTGAAACTGAAGTAAAAAAAAAAAAAAAAAAAAATCAAGACCTTTGTATTCATGAATTCACAGCAACTGTGGTTGCCCACACACAGTCAAAATTCCAGCATGGATGGGGACTCATGAGGCCTCATCCCTAGCTGAGGAGCAATTGGCAGTAGATGGAAGGAGAGCCCATTTTCTTTAGGGGTATGGGCCCTGATAGGGTGTCCAAGGTTCAATAGATGGTTGCACAACCAAGCGTATATGGGCAGCAGTAAATGAACTCAGTGGGTTATTTTAAAACTTATTTGGGGGCTGGAGAGATGACTCAGTGGCTGCTCTCTGGCTACTCTTGCAGAGGAACTGGGTTCAATTCCCAGCACCCACATGGCAGCTAACAACCATCTGTAACTCCAGTTCCAAGGGGATCCAATACCCTCTTTTGTCATCCTCAGGCACTAATGACATGGGTGCCCTTACATACATGCAGGCATAACACTCATACCATAAAATAAAATAATAAACATTTAAAAAAATTTTATTTTACTTTTATGAGTGTTTTTGCCTGCATGCATGTAGGTGCATCACGGTGTGCAATGCCCACAGAGGCCAGAAAGGGCACTGAATCCCCTGGAACTGGAGCTATGGGTGGTTGTGAACCATCATGTAGATGCAGGGAACTGAACTTTGGGCCTGTGCAAGAGCAGCCAGTGCTCTTAACCACTGAGTCATTTCTCCAGCCCTGACTAAGTGGGTTAAAAAAAAAAGAAAGAAAAGAAAATGAGCCAGGCATGGTGGTGCACACCTGTAGTCCCAACACTTGGGAGGCAGAGGCAGGCAGATCTCTGTGAGTTCAAGGCCAGCCTGGTCTACATAGTGAGTTCCAGGACAGCTGGGGCTACAGGGAGACCCTGCTTCAAAAAGACCAAAAAAAGAAAGAAAAAAGAAAATGAGCTGGGCATGGTAGCACATGCCTTTAATCCCAGCACTCGGGAGGCAAAGGCAGGTGGCTCAAAAAGAAAAAGAAAAAGAGGACATGAAGTTGAGAAGGGGATACAGCAGGAGTGAGATGCAGTGGGAGGGGGTCTGGGAAGAGTTGGAGGTAGGAAAAGGGGTGGATATGAGCAAAATACGTTGTAAACATGGTATGAAATTCTCAAAGGATACATTTTACAAGTATTTTTAAAATATCATATGCCAGGCCTACTAGTGCACACCTGCAATCTCAGTAACTTGGCAGGCCAATGCAGGAGGATCCCAAGTCCAAGGCCTGTCTGAGCTTGAGTGAGTTCAAGGCCAGCATGGGCAAATTAGCAAAACTGAGTCCCAAAACATGTTAAAAAGAGGCTAGGGATAACAGCTTAGTGGTATGCCACTTGTCTACCATGTGTGAGCCCTAGGTTCAATCCTGAGAACCTTATTTAAAAAAAAAAAAAGGGTGGGAAGAAGGGGTATGTCTTCAAAGAAAAGCCAGGGTCAATAGTTTGATGAGTTTGAGAGAAGAAAAATTCAACAAAACAAAGGGGTTATTCCTCCCTTGGAACTCCTCCTTCTCTTAGAGGCACTTTTCACTTTTTTCCTCTGTAAATCAATATTCACTTTGCAACAAATAAATTTTTATAAAAGGGTATAAAAGGATTAACACTTTCCATAGTATATTGTTCTGTGAGGTCTGATTTAAGATGTAATTTTTGTTAAGTAAAATGTTTTTCTTATGGCAAACCTTAAGAGGCCAGGGTGCCTTTTCCAAGTGCCCAGATACAGGATGGCACTGACTCACCAGCAAACCCTGTAGCTCAGAAGCCAGATACTACTGCCCTGCCTATAACAGAAAAAGGCACCTCAGGGGGCTGGAGAGATGGCTCAGGAGTTAAGAACACTAGCTGTTCTTGCAGAAGACCAGGGTTCGAATCCCAGCACCCATATGGCAGCTAACTGTCCGTAACTCCACTTCTAGGGGATCCGACAGCCTCTTCAGTCCTCCCCGGGCACTGCACGACACAGGTGCACTTACCTACATGCAGGGAATACATGCACACACACACACACAAAAAAAAAAATATTTTTTAAAAAGGCACCTCAATCTAAGACACTTGATCCTTTTGAGACAGGGTCTCCCTGTAGGCCCAGCTGGCCTAGAATTCACTATATAGACCAGGCTGGCCTTGAACTCACAGAGCTCAGTGGGCCTCTGCCTCCCAAGTGCTGGGATTAAAGGCATGAGCCACCATGCCTGGCCCCCCACTATCTTCTTAAACTCAGATTCCAACAATTCCAAACAGAACACAGCTCCCAGTGGCCCTCTTCCCACCTTTTCACATATATTGCTAGTACAGTCCAGCCACTTCTCAGCAAGCTCTCACCAGCAGCTCCCTTTGAACCCTTAACATTTTCAAATAGCATCCATGGGTCAAATATGGTGGCACATGAGGGGAGTGTAAACAAGTGGATCAGGAGTTCAAAATCAGTTGATCACACAGTGAGTTTGAAGTTAGCTTGGGCTACATGAGAGCTTGTCTCAACAAAACAGAAGAGCAGGGGGCTAGAGTGATGGTTTAGTGGTTAAAAGTCCTTTGCTGTGTAACCATGAGGACCTAAGTTCAGATCCGAGCACCCACATAACAAGCTGGGCACAATCTCACTGTGGAGAGCAGAGACAGTATTTCTGGGGCTTAGTGGCTGGCAGCCTAGCTGAAAAATGAGATGTCCAGGTTCACAGAGAGTAAGGTAGAGTGACAGATACTCACCCTTCTTCCCTAGCCTTCACACTTTGGCGTGGCACATGTATTCACCACCATCCCCCTGCATGCACTAATGCCATACATTTTTTTAAAAAAGGCCAGAAAAACAGAGCTGGTATGGTAGTGTACATTTGTACCCCTAGCTCTTAGGAGGTGGAGGTAGAAATGACAGGTGTTCAAGGTCAACTCCATGTGGAGATCAAGGCCAGACTGGGCTAAATGAGATTGCCTCAAAAACCAAAAACAGCCGGGCCACGGTGCTACATACATTTAATCCCAGCTCCCGGGAGGCAAAGGCAGGCAAATCTCTGTGAGATGGAGGTCAATATGGTCTACATAGCAAGTTCCAGGCTGGGTAGAGCTGGTGGCTCCTGTTCAAAAAAGATCAAAAACCAAAAGAAAGAAAACGAAACAAAAAATTACCTTCTGTAACTAACTGTAGGGTGTACATCTTCTTCTGGACTCTGGGAGCACCTGCACTCTTGTGCACCTTCCTCCACACAAAGACACAGATACACATAATAAAATAAAATCTTCAAAAAAACCAAAAAGCAACAACAACAAAAAAACAATAAAAATAAACCCGATTCTCCAGGTTAAGTTCTTGCATTCAGCAAACTGTAAAACTAATTGATGTGGTGGCCCATGTTTGAAATCCCATCATTCAGGAGGCTAAAGCAAGAGTTCCAGACCAGCCTGGGCTACACAGTGAGACAATGTCTCACAGAAACTAAAACCAAAAAATAAGTCACCAAGATAGAGAACACACCAGCCAAGTATTTCCCTATAAAATTAGGGCTCTGGGTTAATTTTTGTTTTTTTAAATTAAAAAAAATTTTTTTTGACATAGGGTCTCACTGTATACCCCAGACTCAAAATCCTGCTGCAGACCCACCAAGTACAGGGATTATGTCTGGATTCTGAGCTGTGCTTTTTTTTTTTGGTCTTTTTGAGAGAGGGTCTTCCTGTAGCCCCAGCTGGCCTGGCACTCACTATGTAGATCAGGCTGGCCTTGCATTCACAGAGATCTGCCTGCCTCTGCCACAAAGCACTGGGATTAAAGGCCTGTGCCACTGTGCCTGCTTTCTGAGCTGCCTTTTAACATAAGGACACTGGTGTTCTTAAGTTAGCTAGTGGTTAATTTGCCTGGTTCCCCTACTCAAAGAAACAGTTCAGTTTGTGTTCTCACTAGTTCCTGTTTTTATTTTCATTATCACTTGCCAATGAACTGTCTGGCATATGACCCTCAGACTCCAGTAGATTTAAGCTTACATATTTATGCCTGCAATATGCACACTGACATTTCTGCAAGATGTGACTGAGTGGGGAGATTTCATTTTTTTCTTTATTGTCTTTTTTTTTTTTTTTGGTCTTTTTGAGACAGGGTCTCCCTATAGCCCCAGCTGTCCTGGAACTCACTATATAGATCAGGCTGGCCTTGAACTCAGAGATCTGCCTGCCTCTGCCTCCCGAGTGCTGGGATTAAAGGCGTGCAACACCATGCCCGGCTTTATTGTCTTTTTTTTTTTAAATTTTTTTTTTAATGTGTATCAGTGTATTGCCTGCATGTAGATAAGTGCACCCATGTCGTGCAATGCCCATGAGGGCAGAAGATGCCGTCGGATCCCCTGGAACTGGAGTTACGGACAGTTGTTAGCTGCCATGTGGGTGCTGGGATTCTAATCGGGGTCTTCTGCAAGAACAACCAGTGTTCTTAACCGATGAGCCATCTCTCCAGCCCCTCATTTGGTATTTTTTTAATGTGGTGTTGGGGACTGAATCTAGGGCTAAATCTCTAGCCCCTCTTGTGGTACTTAATTACTTGACTGGATTTTATTCTTCATGGTTATCACTTATACACAAAATTATCTACAAAGCCCAATGTGGCAAAAATGACTATAATCCCAAAACTTTCCAGGCATAGGCAGGAAGTCTGGGGTGCATAAAAGGAACAACCAGCCTAGTTTGGGAATGTGGCACTGGTTCAGGAAAGCTTTCCCTAAGAATTTATGTCACAACAATATTTTCTTCTCTATTTAAAACTAGTTGTTTTATCATTATTTTACTTTGAAAAAAAAAAAGAGGGGGGGCTGGAGAGATGTCTCAGCAGTTAAGAACACTGGTTGTTCTTGCAGAAGACCTGGGTTCGAATCCCAGCACCCACATGGTAGCTAACAACTGTCCGTAACTCCAGTCCCAGGGGCTCCGACAGCCTCTTCGGACCTCCACGGGCATTGCACAACACGGGTGCACTTCATACACGCAGGCATAACACTTATACACACAAAAAATAAAAATAATAAGCCAGGTGTGGTGGCGCATGCCTTTAATTCCAGCAGAGGCAGGTGGATCCCTGTGAGTTCAAGGCCAGCCTGGTCTGAAGAGTGAGTTCCAGGACAGCTGGGGCTACAGGGAGACCTTGTCTCAAAAAGGCCAAAATAAATAGATAAAATAAATAAAAATAATAAATAAAAAAATTTTTAAAAAAGAGACAGGGTCTCCTGTAGCCCCATCTGACCTGGAACTCACTATGTAGACCAGGCTACCCTCAATCTCACAGAGATCTATCTCCAGAGTCCTGGAATTCAAGGCATGTGTCACCATGCCTGGCATTATTATTTTACTTTTAAGTTTACTTTTTATCTGTGTTTATGTGAGAGAATGCAGGTGCATATGTACCATAGCGTGTAAGTCAGAACAATTTTGGGAAGTTGGTTCTTACCTTCTACCTCTTAAATTTTTATTTATTATTTTATTTTATGTGTATGAGTGTATTGCCTGCATGTATGTGAGTGCACCTGTGTCATGCAATGCCACAGAGGTCAGAAGAGGGCTTCGGATTCCCCTGGAACTGGAGTTAAGGATGGTTTGTAGCAGCCATGTGGGTGCTGGGAATTGAACCCAGGTCCTCTGCAAGAGCAGTCAGTGCTCTTAACCGCTGAGCCATCTCTCCAGCCTCTCTACCTCGTTTTTGACAAAGATCCTCTCCTGTTAGTTTTGTTGCTATGCTGGTCCATTCTCCCTTCCCACCTCATTAGAGTGGTGCTGGAGTTACAGATGTGAATTCCCACATTTGACTTTTTTATGTGGGTTCAGGGGATCGAACTCAGGTTGTCAGGGCTGACTGAGGAGGGCTTTCACCAGCTGAGCCATCCTGATGGCTCTGTTTTAATTTTTAAGATGATTTCAGACTATAGCCCAGGCAGGCCTGCAACTCACATCAAACCTTCTGTCTCAGAGTCCTGAGTGAATTGGCACTCCTGGAGTCCATGGTTTTAATATTATCCGTTGTACCTCACCTGTACTTCCTTAGCTCTGGCTCTCTGTAACTGCTATTGACTGCTATTGCTTATGTACTGGTCTCTGTTATGCACCAGGCCTACTGGTAAGGCTTTCACCTATGTGGTTTGCCACTGGATTCTTAGGGTCTACCACACAGAGGAAATTCAGTGACCACTCATGCACAAACCATGTCTTAACTGTTCAGAGAAAACCCTCTGGCCTTCTTGGACAGACGATGGATAGATTTGGAGAGGTTCATTAACTAGACCAAGCCACTTCTTAAATCTAGTTATTCCATGCTTAACTTCTTCTTAGTGTCATAGTAACACTTAATTCAAATATATAAAGCAGTAAACAATTGCATTTCTTCTTATCCATTATACCCAAGTTCTGTTCCATTCAACAAATAGCACCTTCAGGGGGCTGGAGAGATGGCTCAGTGGATAAGAGCACTGGTTATTCTTTCAGAAGAGGCAGGTTTGAATCCCAGCACCCACATGGCAACTAACAACTGTCCATAACTCCAGTTCCAGGGGATTTGACGCCCTCTACTGTCCTCCACAGGCACTGCATGACATGGGTACACTTACATACATATGTAGGCAAAACACACATTAAAAAAAAAAAAAAACCTCTTCAATATAACTTAAAGGTCTTGCAAGGAATGAAAAGTACCAATTCCAAAGCACGGCACAATGGCATGTACCTGTACTCCCAGTTATTTGGGAGGCTCAGGCAAGAGGATTTAGAGCTCAAGGTGAGCTTGAGTAACTTAGCCAAGATCTCATCTCAAAAAGCCAAAAGGCTAGGGTATGTAGCTGAGGGGCAGAGTGTTTGCCTACCACGTTCAAAGATCTGGATTTGAACTCCAGCACCACAAAAGATGTAACAAGACCAAATTCCAATACCCTCCTAGGGTTGCATAGTGGTCCTTTCCTGGAAAGTGAGCTCCTCATAGACAAGATGTCATTAAAAGAAGCAAAGGCAGATAGTCATTCAGTTTATTGTCCCAGATACCTTGGCCAATGGCAAGATGCCTCTCTGAGCTTTGACTTTTCTCTCTATAGAATAGGGGTGATACTGTCTTTTTCACTGGGTGACTGCAGGACTTAGCCTGTGAAACCCTAACACCTGCCAACCCAGCAGACAATCAACAAATAATTTTTCCCTCTCTCTAAGTGTCTCATGTAGTTCAGGACTATTGCAGACTCATTATGTAGTTAATGACCTTGAAAAAAAAAACAAAACTGCACATTTTTGTGTGCATGTGTGAGTAGGTTTGTATATGTCACAGTGTACTTGTGGAAGTCAGACAAAAATTTGTGCGAGTCAGTTCTCTCCTTCTATCATGTAGGTTCCAGGAATCTAACATTTCATCAAGCTTGGTAGCAGGTGTCAGCCATCTCACTGGCTCCGACCTTGAACTCTGATCTTCCTGCCTCCAGCTCTAGAGAGCTGGAATTATAGGCATGCATCACCATGACCAGTGCTAAGTTATGCCAGTGCTAAGTTATGCTAACCAAGCACTCTAAAAACTGAGTTACATCCAGAGGCCCTAGTTTCCTTCTTTTGAAGAACTAGAACAAGCACTGAACTTGTTTCCTTCAGGACAAGCAAGGCTGAGCTCTTCACATTGTGCTATTGAGGCTGGCCTGCAGACCTGAGAGCTTGTTAGAAATCTTGAATCTTGGCCCACCCCTGAAGTTCTGAATCTGATTCTGCAATATAACAAGATCCACTGGTGAGTTGCACACAAAGCCCAGGTGCTGAGCTGAGTTTAATATCAGAATACAAGCAGGGCACAGAGACATGTGCAAGACTGGAAAAGTGGAAAGAGCAAAGAGGAAAAACCTCCCAAAACTCTTCAGAAAGTGCAGTTTGAGCAAGGCATAGAGGTGCACACTTTTGGTAAATGTAAGCAGACAGTTCGAATTCAAGGCCAGCCTTGGTTACATATAGGGGGAAAAAAAAAGGGAGAGGAGGAGGAGGAAGGAAAGAAACCATAGCTGATAGGATTATAAACTGGAAGGAGGAGCTGGGAAGAGAACTGTAACAAAGGGGCTATCACCAACTCAGTTCTTTAGACTTAGAGATGCCCAGAGAAAATGGGATGCAATTTCTAGTATCCCCACTTCACAGGTAAGGAAACCAAGGCGTCATCCTTAAACTCTTCTGCCCAGGCTGTTATTCTGCTAAGCCTTCTATGGCTCCCTGCAGATGACTATGGCATCTAGAGAGTTCTGCGAATGTGGAAACTGGTTTAGAAAGCCCAAGAGGTACCCCAGAATTTGTGCTCAGGGGTTACTGACAGAAACCACTAACACCCAAATACCCAAATATGGCCCAGAAGCCCATACTCCTTGGCCTGATAATTAAGATCTGACATGAGCAGGGTGGCTCATGCCTGTAATCCTAGTACTTAGGAATTTTCATATTTAGGCCAGGATGGACTACATAGTGAGTTCCAGAACAGTCTAAGCTACAGAGTGAAACCTTGTCTCAAAAAGTAAACAAAACAAAACAACAAACCAAACAGAGGTGGGGGGCAAGGGAAAGAAAGGAAGAAAAAGACTATACAAAAGCTAGTCCCTAAGGAAAGCCGGGCGTGGTGGTGCATGTCTTTAATCCCAGCACTCCGGAGGCAGAGAGGCAGGTGGATCTCTGTGAGTTCGAGGCCAGTCTGGTCTACATAGTGAGTTCCAGGCCAGCTGAGACTACAGGGAGACCCTGTGTCAAAAAGACCAAAAAAACCCAAACAAAACAAAACAAAAAAAACCTCTTAAGCCTGTCTTGAGAGCTGGCTTGGCCGGGGAGGAAGCAAGAGGATCAGAAGTTCAAAATCATCCTTTGGCATAGTGAGTTCAAGGCCAACCAGGGCTGTATGATACCTCATGTCAACAACACCCCCTGCCCCAAACCTGTCTTGACATGTCAGACCTTCTACCCACACTCTCTAAAGACAAAAAATGAGGGCTCTGAAGTTGTTCAGAGTTGAAGTGAGATATCAGCTGTCCTAGATCAATGAGGTCTAATGTAGGAGTGAAAGAGAAATCCAGGGCTGTGACTCCCTATGCTGTGCCACACTGCCAATCCAACTTATCAAACCCTGAAGTAAATAAAGATGCCAATAAACTCAACACTACCTGGGGAAAGAGAGTCTGCCCTGCCCAGCTACAAAATTTTTGGCTCTGGGATAAAATTTTAAGGCTGACCCAGACATGCATACTATGATGCTCACGTGTCTTTCTCCTTCTCAGCACTCTCATACTCCAGGAACACGATGTGCCGGGGGTAGTGGCCGCAGATATCCCCATTCACATTTGGAATCACGCTGAAACAGTAGTCACGGCCAAATAGCTCCAGACATCTCTTCTCAATGCGTTCAACCTGCAGAGGAGACTTGAGCATGAAGAAGATTCTTGGGTCTGAGGGTGAGAGTTAAGTGACCCATGTCATGGAGAGGTCACTAGGAGTTAAGTGACATGTGCCTTTGTGATTATCATTCAATGCTTGGAAGACTGAGGATTCTGGGTCATGGGCTCTTCATGTTCATTAAATCATATGTGGTATGCTTCAGGAAGGTTCCTGAATCCCCCTCAACACTTTGTGTAAGACTATATGCAATCTGCATTGGAGAGAGTCTACGATTCATAAAACATAAAACCTTTTTCTAGGTGTGATATCACATGCCTGTTATCCAGCACTTTGGAGACTGAGGCAGAAGGGCTGAGAAATTCAAAGCCATCCAAGGCTACATACTAAGACCTTGTTTCAAAATACAAAGCAACAAGAACCCTTGCCTTGGGTTACTATAACTAGCACTAACCCATTATGTTTTTATGACATGAGATTCTTCCCTATTCCACAGCCCCAGTCTACTGGTCAGCCAGGCACGGTGGTACACACCTGCAATCTTAGTATATGGGAGGCTGAAGCAGGAGGATGTCAAGTTTGAGGCCAGTCTAGGCTATATATACCAAGACCCTGCCTCCACAACCCCTAGCTAAATAAAGACCTGCTAGTCAGTATAATCAATAGAAGGTGCAGACAGCTGCTTCTTTACACACCATCTGCTTATTAAAACAGAACACATGGCTTCCCCTAACATTGCTCTTCTTCACAGTTCAGAAAAAAGCCTATTAGAAAAAAAAAAGTCTATAACACATCAAGAACTTTGTAAGAGGAGCTGGAGAGATGGCTCATCAGTTAAGAATACTTGGTGTTTGGCTGGGCGTGGTGGCGCATGCCTTTAATCCCAGCACTCCAGAGGTGGAGGCAGAGAGGCAGGTAGATCTCTGTGAGTTCAAAGCCAGTCTGGTCTACTTAGTGATTTCCAGGACAGCTGGGGCTACAGGGAAACCCTGTCTCAAAAAGACTAGAAAAAAAAAAAGAGAATACTTGCTGTTCTTCCTGAGGACCCAGGTTCAATTCCCAGCATCCACATGGTGTTAATAACCCTCTGTAACTCCAGTTCCAGGGGACCCAACATCCTCTTCTAGCACCTTACATAAACGCAGGTAAAACACTCATATACATAAAAAATTGAAAAAAGAACTTTGTAAGAGATCATGAGGTCTGGGGAGGCGAGTCAGCTGTGGTGAAAGTCAAGTTTAACATATAACAATCTTCACAGATTTAAGAGGGAAAAGGGACCCATCAAAATCACTTACTTCCTATAACCACTTAAAAGACCCTCGTTGAAGTCTGGGTGATGACTCACACATGTAACCACTGCACTGGGAAGGCTGAGGCAGAAGGATCCTCAGTTACAAACCATCCTGGGCTACATAGTGAATTTGAGGCCAGGCAGAGTCACACAGAAAGACCATGCTCCTAAGAGTTCCTGCCTAGAAGGCACAAAGCACTGAGTTCAATCCCAAGCACTGCATAAAACAGGCATGATACACTTGTAACCCCGGTAATTGGGAGGTGGAGGCAGGAGGATCAGGAGTGCAAGACCAGCCTTGGCTTGGCTATATAAGGATTTTACAGCCAGCCCATCTGAGACCCGGTCTCAATGAACAAACAGTAAATTCTAGGGTCGACCCCTAGAAATTATGACTTAGGAGAGTCTAAGGGTAGAGCCAAAGAATTGTTTAAGAAGTATCCCAAATAATGCCAACCATACTCTGAAAGGTACTTGGTTATGTGGTGAGTGAGGATGCCCCACGGTTACTGGTCTTCCCTCTAGGTTACATCAGAGACTAACCAGAAGATGTCACATAAAGCATGTCCCAGCCTAGGCAACCTCCAGAGACAAACCAGTTTTGTGGCCCAGGATGGAGAAGAACCCCTTAGGAAAAACCTAATGTTAAAAGGGCACAGGAATGAGAAAGAGTAGAGTCGGCCAGTGCTGAGTGGGGTACACTTTCCAGCTCTGGTGATTAGAGGAGAGGGGAATCCCAGGTGGGTAAAGAAAAGGGGAACAGAGTTATTTTTTATAAACGGAACAGAAAGGGAGTGTAGGTTGTCCTCCTACTTTACAGGGGAAGGAAAGGGATGGGTTTAAGTCACGCTGACACCTTATAAGGAGGTGACAAGCTCAGCTGCTCTGCTGGTTCCGTAATGCCACGCTATTCCAGGCTCCTCATTCTGATCTCTGGTCTAGAGGAATCTCTTCCTCATTTTTACTTCGATCCCGGAGGTTTTGATCTGACAGCAACCCCTCTAGGCCCACCAAGTAGGATCCTCTTCTGGTTCCTCCTGCTGTAACCTTTGCACCTGCCCCGCAGATTCGACCCTTGACCTCGACCTCCAAACTTTCTTCAGGCAAAAGACCTCGTTCCTTGGTTCCCTTCTGAGTCTCGTTCCTCCTCTTTGGTTTTGAACCCGACTTTACTCTTCGGGTCCACAGCCTGCATAAGTTCCCTCTCTTCCACTGCAAGGAGGACCCCCTCCCGCCTTTCCTCCCAAGCCTGAGCTCAGTCTTCCCTCCGTAACTCCTCCGGCCAGGGCCCAGCTCGCCGTGGGTCTGCGGCTCACCTTAGAGCCGCTCGTGCCGCTGCCGTCCTTGGCCCGATACTGAGTCCGGGAGAACTCCTCCAGCAGCTCCCCGAGCCCCAGCTCCTGAGGCGGCGGGTTGCCAGAAGAGGCGGACGACCCCGCCGAAGCGGCGGCGGCGGTCCGAGCGCCGGCCATGCCCAACCGCGCGTCCCCTCAGGGCGCCTTCACCCGGCCCATGGCACCTGTAGGTCTGACTCTGGCTCTAGAACCTCGCGAACTGCCTCAGCTACCGCCTTCTTCTTCTTCCACTTCCGGCCCCGCCCCGCTTTCCGGATGTTTATTTCGGCGGCGACCAATCAGAGACCGGGACTCGCGTCCTGCCCACAATTCCCCGGCCCACCCCTGACGCGGAGCGATCTAAAGGGGCTTGCGAAGGGGTCGCCGCCACGCGCAGACGCAGCGCTCCGTCCCAGGGGTTTCCCCGCGGGAAGCTGGGCTAGACCATCGTGGCTGTCGACGGGGGTAAGTGGGAACCAAAAGGGACGGAGGAAGGAGCCAACGGAAGCCGCTACCAAAATGACAGTGGCGCCTAATAGTGAAACGGCATCTCATAGAGCACTTTTCTTCTGCTGCTCCTCACATCCCTGCGAATATAGTGTATTCTGTCATCGCCCCTATTTATTGAAGATGTTTGGAAACTGCCTTATTCTTTTTACTTTAAAAGGATTTTTTTTTTTCTTCTTCCAGCTGGTCTTAGTGGTGCACTCCAGTAGGCGAATACTGAAGAGGAGTTTGAAGCCAGGCCGAGCTGCACCTTAAAAAAAAAAAAACAAAAAAAAAAAAACATGGGCTGGAGAGATGGCTCAGTGGCTAAGAGCACTGACCCGGGGTCGCTTCACAGCATCCACATGAGGGCGACGAATCGTCTTTAACTCCAGTTCCAGAGGAGTCCGACGCCCTCTTCTGACCTCTGCGGCACTGCATGACACAGGTGCACTCACATACATGTAGGCAATACACTCATACACATAAAATAAAAATAATAAAATAGTTTTAAAAAAGTATTTCAAATGTTTGTAGAAATGTAGATAATATTATTATAATCCCTCGTGTATTTGTGAGCTGCTTTCAGTGTCGATCAACACATGATGCCAATCTCTCCTGCTTAATCAATCCTTCCCTGGCTAAGGAACTACTTTTTGTTTGTGTCAGAGAATTATTATCAGCCATGGCATTATTTTATTTATCTGTGAATGCTTAAGTATTAGTTTTTAATGGATCAGTTACAGAGGATCTCAAATGGAAGTCTGAAGATCCTGGAACTTGCATTTTCAGAAGCTGTGTTCTCTGTCTTCCAGATGTCAGTTTTTAGGAGGCAAGATCCAGGACATCAATTATTGTGTATCTGGAAAGAATTGTCCATTTGGCTATCAGTCTGCCAGTTGTCAGAGGTGACCATTTGGTGTGGTCAGCCAGCCTCTTGCTTAGGCTATAGCCTATAAGAAACATCTCAAAATGGAATTAGTGCTATCAAAACTCCGTTAGATTTTCAATTGTTATAACAGCAAAATACACATCACAACCCCTTGCTGACCATCAGTAACTCCCTCCTCCCAACTAGGTGATTTCTGCCCTGACTTCTAGTATAATAGATTAGTTTTGCCTGTTTTGAACTTTAGTCAAATACAACCACAACATGAACATTTTTATATTTGGTCACTTGTCTTTAACATAATGTCTTTAAGCTAGTCTAAGTGAGCAGGATGACACACACTTGTGATCACAGTGCTCAAGAAGCTGAGGCAAGAAGTTCAAGGCCAGTGAGACCCTGTCTTTCCATTGCTGTGATAAAAGCACTTACCAAAACCAACTTGGGGATGAAAGGGTTTATTTTATCTTACATCTCCCAGGTCACAGTTCATCAGTGAGGGAAGTCAAGCCAGGGTAGGAACTCAGGGCTGGAACTTGCAGGCAAGAGCTGAAGCACAGACCATGGAGGACTGCTGTTTACAGGCTTGCTCCCCTGGTCTGTGGTTAGCCTGCTTTCTTATACAACACAAGACCACCTGCCCAGGGGTGGCACTGCCCACGGTGGGGTGATCCCTCCTACATCACTCAACAATCAAGAAAATGCCCCACAGACAAGGCCACAGAGTAATCCAATAGGAAATACCTCAGTTGAGATTCCCTCTACCCAGGTATGTCAAGTTGAAAACTAAAGCTATCCAGCACAGATCCTATCTCAAAAAAATGTTCTGATGAATTATTTTATAGATATCTTTGGTAAGTCTATCAATCATCTATCATCGCTATCATATCTATCTATCTATCTATCTATCTATCTATCTATCATCTGTCTATCATCTATCTATCTTAGGTATATGCCAAGGAGTGAAACTGGAAGGCTTCATGGTGAGTTATGTATAATTCTACAAGAGTTTCCCAGTGGTTATGTTCATTTATGCTCTTTTCTATAACATAGGAGAGTTCTAATTGGTCTGCATCCTTGCTACCATGTGATGATTTTATTTTTGGTAGCTCTTTTCTTAAATTCCATTTAATTATTTGTGTGTGTTTGTGCCACAGCATGCATGTGGAGGTCAGAGAACAACTTGTAGGAGTCAGTTTTTTCTTTCTACCATATAGATCCTGGAAATCAAACTCAGGTCATCATGCTTGGCAACAAGTGCTTTCACATAATGAATTAGCTCAACAGTCCTAGTTTTAGTAATTCTGATGAGAATGTAGTGATATCTTATTGGGCTTTAACAATTCTTCCTTCTTCCTTTCCTCTTCCCCACCCCCCTCCCTTCCTTCTTTCTTTCAATAGGGTCTCCTGTAGCCCAGGATGGCCTGGAGTTCCCTGTGTAGCTGAGGATGTCCTTAAACTTCCAGTTCTCCTGCCTCTACCTCTTGACTAGATTACAAGTGTGCCCCACCTTTTCTGGTTGGTGCATGTCTGAAGAGCCTTAGGAGATGAGCCCAGGGCTTCAAGCATGCTAGGCAAGTACTCTACCAACTGAACTATATCCCCATCCCCCTCCTTTTTCTTTTAATTATGTAGACAGTTCTCACTATGTTGCCTAAACTGGCCCCGGACTCCTGCCATCCAGTAATTCTCCTGCCTCAGTCCCAAGATGGGACTATTGGGCAGGTGCCAACCCAGCCCAAGATCAACTTTATTGAAATCTAGAATACAGACAAGTGAGTACACCCACTCTTGTACCTGTTGATGAGTGTTGCCAATTACAAAATCCCTACCATCAAGATACTGAGCACTTGGATCACCCCAGAAACGTCCCTCAGTCCCCTTCCAGTTAACCTCACTCAACTCTATCCTCAGACAACCACTTTCTGTCACTGGAAGTTTCTATAAATGGAATCAGACAATGTGTGCTCTTCTGCATCTGGCTTCTTCAGCAGAGTTAATTTGAGTTTTAATTTACATGTCCCTGATTAATGAAGCTGATCACCTTTTCCAAATTTATGGCTGATTTGAACATGCTCTCTTGGGTGCTTGTAAATCTCTTTTGCCTGTTGTAGTTTCCTCCTCTGCCTCCTCTTCCTCTTCCTCTTCTTTTTCATTTGTTTTGTTTGGGGGAGTGGTGGGCAGAGCCTCACTTTGTATTCCAGATTGGCATGGAATTCACTATGTAGCTTAGGCTAGGCTTGACTTTTTGACAATCCTCCTGCCTCAGCCTCACTAGCGCTGGGATTCTGTGCAAAAGCCATCTGTGCTGGATAGCTTTAGTGTCAACTTGACACACTTGGGTTGAGGGATCCTCAATCGGGAAATTGCCTCTATTGGACTGGCCTGTGGCCATGTCTGAGGGGCATCTTCTTGATGAGTGATGTGGGAGGGCCCAGCCCACTGTGGGTGGTGCCACCCTTGGGCAGGTGGGCCTGTGTTGCATAAGAAAGCAGGCTGAGCAGGGGCCAGGGGAGCAAGCCAGTAAGCAGCGGTCCTCCATGGTCTGTGCTCCAACTCCTGCCTCCAGGTTCCTGCCCTGAGTTCCTACCTTGGGCTCCCTGATGAACTGCGTGTGACCTGGGAGATATAAGACAAATAAACCCTTTCCTCCCCAAGTTGGTACTGGTCAGAGTGTTTTGTCACAGCAATGAAGAACAAACTAGGACACCATCTCACACAGCTATGTATTTTCCTTATTGATTTATAAAAGACATTTGAATATTGTAGATATGAGTTATTGATGAATTACATGTATTATAGAGAGTATCTCTCATTCTCTGTGTTGCTATTACTATTTTCTTATTATTATGTGCATGTGCCTATGTGTACATGTATTATGGCATGAATGTGGCAGTCAGACAACAAATTTGTGGAGCTGGTTCTCCCACCTTTATGGAGATTCCAAGAATTGAACTTAGGTTTACTGTAAGGCTTCCTCAGCAAACACCTTTACTTTGAGCCATTTCAATGGCCTCTGGATTGCATTTTTACTCTGTGTCTATTATATTTTGATTTTCTTTTTTTAATTTTTAAAAAATTTTATGTGTATGTGTGTGTGGCCTTCATGTATGTGAGTGCACCTGTGTCGTGCAATTCCTCGGAGGTCTGAAGAGGCTGTCAGAGCCCCTGGGATGGCTCAGTGTGTAACAGTGCTTACTCCAAGCCTGAAGACCTGAGTTTAATCCCCAGAAGTCATATGATAAAAGGAGAGAACTGACTCCCAGCATGCACACACACACACACACACACACACACACACAAAATTAAAGAACCCAAGGTGTTGGATCCCCTGGGACTGGAGTTACGACAGTTGTTAGCTGCTATGTGGGTGCTGGGATTTGAACCCAGGTCTTCTGCAAGAACAGCCACTGTTCTTAACCCCTGAGCCATCTCTCCAGCCCCTTAAGGACAGTTTTTAGCCACCATGTGGGTGCTGGGAATTGAACCTGGGTCCTCTGCAAGAGCAGTCAGTGCTCTTAACCGCTGAGCCATCTCTTCAGTCCCTATATTTTGGTTTTCTGAAACAGGGATTGTTGTAGCCCAGGCTGTCCTTGAAATCACTAGGTAGCTGAGGATGAACTTGAACTACTGATTCTTTTGCCTTCACTTCCCAAACACTAGGATTACAGGTGTGCATCATCACCCCAGGGATTCTTTTCATTCTTTTAATGTATTTTTGGTAAAATGACACATTTTTTTTTTTGGTAAAATGACACACTTTTTTTTTTCCTTTTTTTAAAATTCAACAAGTGCCACTATCATTCCCTGGATGACCTCCAACTTGTATGGTCCTCTTGTTCCTGCCTCCCCGGTGCAGGGATTATAAGCATGTACCGCCATGCTTGACCAGGAAATTGATTAAGTACCATTGAGTTTGCTCACTTGTTTTCATTCATGTTGATTGTTTGTGTGACAAGATTAAGAAATCTTTGCCACTTAGGGATGTGGCTCAGCACTTGTTTAGCATGATGGAGATCCTGGGTTCAATCCTCAGCATCATAAAAATAAAATTATACACATGGGGGGGGGCTTTGCTTATTACAAGGTCCTAAAGATATTTTCCTGGGTCTTAGAGTGTAGCTCAGTGGTATGTGTGAGACCCTGGGTTCAATTCCTAGTGCTCCCATACACATGTACACATCCAGAAGATATTTTCCTGTTTTTCTTTTAGAAAAACATTTTGCTCACCTCCCTCTGCTTCCCTGGGCCTGCACAACCTGCAGGTCTCTCTCCAGGGTAAGTCGATCTTGTCCTCCCCGCCTTGACTCCTCCAGCCTCATTCACCCTTCCATCTCGCCCTGGGTTCTGTCCCATTCCTTGTCTTGGAACCCCAGACATGGGGGCGGGGAGGAAGGAAGAGAACAACCACCACTGCTTCCCGATCCTTTGCATCCAGACCAACCCAGTTCCTCCCTGCAGTCCCCAGGAGCCCTTGGGGGCCTATTCCTGCCCCCATCTCCCTTTGCATTTCTGGGTGGCATGGCTACCAGCTGCTCTAGATCAGCTTCTTGCCTGGACCCTGCTCCCAGGCCAGTCCAACCCCTAAATTCCTGAGGCCAAAATCTTTCCTGGAGGGATCCAGACCTTAGGAGAAAGCCT
>NW_008357033.1:4074248-4077850 GCF_000622305.1 Nannospalax galili | reverse complement strand
ATGAAAAATTTAAGAAAACGCAAGAATGGAATATGCAGGAATTGTGTGACATCATAAACAGACCAACCTTATGAATCATAGGCATACAGGAGGGAGAAGAATCCCAAGATAATGGCATGGACCAGATCTTCAACAGAATCGTGGAAGAAAATTTCCCAAAATTAAAGAAAGACATGCCCATACAAATAAGAAGCATATAGGACACCAAACGGACAGGACCAGAAAAGAAACTCTCCATGGCACATCACCCATGGCACATCATAGTAAAAACATTAAACATACAAAACAAAGAGACAATTCTGAAAGCTGCAAAAGAGAAACAAGTCACATATAAAGGAAAACCCATTAGGATTACAGTTGACTTTTCAGTGCAAACTGTGAAAGCCAGAAGAGCCTGGAGCAAAGTATTCCCAGTTTTAAATGACCAGATATGCCAACCCAGATTACTATACCCAGCCAAAATGTCTATTATAGTCAAAGGGGAAAGAAAAATCGTCCATGACATAAATAGGCTGAAGGAATTCATGCCCACAAAACCAGCCCTTCAGAGAGTGAAGAAAAGAATGACTATACCCAAGGGGTTACAGAAAGAAATTCAATGAAAGTATAACTGGAAAAGTACAGCTATATCAATAATGTAAACAGAAATAAAAATGACAGGATTCAGTACTCATCTTTCATTAATAAATTTAAATATTAATGGACTGAACTTCCCAGTCAAAAGACACAGACTAGGTGAATGGATTAAGAAACAACCTGGGCTGGGCGTGGTGGCATACACCTTTAATCCCAGCACTTGGGAGGCGGAGGCAGGCAGATCTCTGTGAGTTCAAGGCCAGCCTGATCTACATAGTGAGTTCCAGGACAGCTGGGGCTACAAGGAGACCCTGTTTCAAAAAGACCAAAAAAAAAAAAAAAAAAAAAAAAGAAGCAAAAACCCATCTTTTTGTTGTCTCCAAGAAACTCATCTCACTTTCAATGGAAGACACTATCTTGAAGTGAAAGGATAGAAAAAAATATACTAAGCAAATGTTACTGAGAAAAAAGCAGGTGTAGCAATTCTAATATCTGACAAAATAGACTTTAAAACTAATCAGAAGAGATAAAGAGGGCCACTACATTCTGATCAAAGGAACAATAAATCAAGAAGATATTACAATCATGAACATATATTCACCAAACTCTGGTGCACCCAACTTCATAAAAAAAAATACTACAGGACTTTAAGACCCAAATTAACCCCAACTCATTAATAGTAGGGGACTTCAATACCCCACTGTCTCCATTAGATAGGTCAACAGGGCAGAGAGTTAACAGAGAGACATCTGAATTAAACAATACCATATATCAAATGGACTTTACAGACATCTACCAAGTATCCCACCCAAGCATCAAAGGACATACTTTCTACTCAGCACCCCATGGAAACTTCTCCAAAATCGACCATATACTGGGGCACAAAACAAAGCTCAACAAATACAAAAAGATTGAAATAACTCTATGCATTCTATCAGATCACAATGCAATAAAGCTTACAGTCAACACCGGAAGAAGCCCTAATCACCACATGAAGACATGGAGATTAAATAACACACTCCTAAATGATGATTGGGTCAAAAGAGAAGTTAAGAAATAAAAGTATTCCTGGAACTAAATGAAAAGGACAATACAACACAACAAAACCTCTGGGACATATTGATAGCAGTCCTTAGGGGAAGTTTATAGCTCTAAATGCCTACCTTAAAAAAAAAAAAACAGAAAGAACACAAATAAAGGTTAACATTGCAACTCAAGACACTTGAAAAGCAACAACAAATGAAACCCAAACCCAGCAGACAAGAAAAACATAACAAAAATCAGAGCAGAAATGAATGAAATTGAAACAAAGAAAAGAATACAAAGAATCAACAATTCCAAGAGCTGGTTCTTTGAAAAGATTAACAAGATTGACAGACCGCTAGTCCAGTTAACCAAAGAAAGAAAGAGCACCTCCAAATCAACAAAATCAGAGATGAAAGGGGAAACATCACAAGAGACACCAGAAAGATACAGAACATTATAAGGGAATACTTTAAAACCTATATGCTACTAAATTTGAAAAACCTAAAAGAAATGGATACCTATCTAAAGGCATGGGAACCACCAAAACTAAACCAAGAAGAGATTAACAGCTTGAACAGTTCGGATGGGTATCTAAAAGTATGGGAACCACCAAAACTAAACCAAGAAGAGATTAACAGCTTAAACAGACCCATAACACAAAAACAAATTGAAACAGTAATACAAAACCTCCTGACTAAAAAAAGCCTAGGACCAGATGAATTTATAGCAGAATTCTATCAGACATTTGAAGAAGATCTGCATCCAATACTACTCAATTTATTCAGAAAAATAGAAATGGAGGGAGAACTTCCAAATTCCTTCTATGAAGGCAGCACCACTCTAATACCAAAGTCAGGTAAAGATACAACCACAAAAGAAAACTATAGACCCATATCCTTAATGAACATAGATGCAAAAATTCTTAACAAGATACTTGCAAACCACATACAGACACACATCAAGAAGATCATCCACTATGATCAAGTCGGCTTTACCCCAGAGATACAGGGATGGTTCAATTATGTAAGTCCATAAACATCACAAACCATATAAATGGACTCAAAGACAAGAACCACATGGTCATCTCAATAGTTGTAGAGAAGGCCTTTGACAAAATTCAACATGCATTTATGTTCAAAGTCCTAGAGGGAATTGGACTGGAAGGAACATACCTCAACATAATTAAAGCCATATATAACGAACCCACAGCCAACATCATTCTAAATAGAGAAAAACCGGAAGCATTTCCATAGAAATCAGGAACCAGACAAGGCTGTCCACTATCTCCACTTCTCTTTAACATAGTGCTTGAACTTCTTGATAGGAGTAATACAAGAGAAGGAAATTAAAGGAGTAATAATTGGAAGAGATCAAATTATCCCTTTTTTCAGACGATATGATAGTATATTTAAGAGATGCCAAAAATTCCACCAGAAGACTCCTGGAAATTGTTAACACATTCAATAAAGTGGCAGGTTACAAAATTAACATACAAAGGTCTGTAGCCTTTCTATATACCAATAACAAGCAATCAGAGAAAGAGCACATGAAAATACTCCTCTTCACAATAGCTGCAAAAAAATAAAATATCTCAGAATAAAGCACACCAAAGATATTAAAGACCTCTACAATGAAAATTTTAAATCTTTAAAGAATGAGATTGAGGAAGACATCAGAAGATGGAAGGACCTCCCATGCTCATGGATTAGATTAACTAATATCGTGAAAATGACCACCCTACCAAAAGCCATTTATGGATTCAATGCAATGCTAATCAAAATCCCCATGACATTTCTCACAGAATTGGAAAAAAATATCCTAAGATTCATATGGAAGCACAAACAGACCTCGGACAGCCAAACAACACTGAGCACTAAGAGCAATGCTGGGGGGATTACTATACCAGATTTTAAGCTGTATTACAGAGCTGTAGTCATAAAAACAACATGGTACTGGCACAAAAATAGACCCATAGATCAATTGAACAAAATTGAATACCC
>NW_008357033.1:4073882-4074157 GCF_000622305.1 Nannospalax galili | reverse complement strand
CAAATGGTGCTGGCAAAACTGGATCTCCACCTGTAGAAAAATGAAACTAAACCCCTATCTTTCACCTTGCACAAAAGTCAATTTCAAGTGGATCAAAAACCTCAATGTAAAGCCTGAAACTCTGAAACTGTTAGAAGAAAACGTTGGCAAAAACCTACAAGATATAGTTGTAGGAAAGGATTTTCCAAACCGGACATGAATTGCTCAGGAAACAAAGGCAAGAATTAACAAGTGGGACCTCAATAAACTAAAAAGCTTCTGCACATCAAAGGAGG
>NW_008357033.1:4073233-4073712 GCF_000622305.1 Nannospalax galili | reverse complement strand
TTAAGATTTCATCTTACCCCAGTCAGACTGGCTAAGATCAAGAGAACAAATGATACCAAATGTTGGAGAGGATGCGGGGAAAGGGGAACACTCATCCACTGCTGGTGGGGCTGCAAACTTGTTCAACCCCTGTGGAAAACAGTGTGAAGAACTCTTAAAAAAGTACAAATGAACCTACCTTTTGACCCAGTTATACCACTCCCTGGCATATACCCCAAAACTCATCCAGTTGCAGAGACACTTGTACATCCATGTTTGTTGCTGTTCTTTTCACAATAGCTAAGAGATGGAAGCAACCTAAGTGTCCCTCAATTGACGAGTGGATAATGAAAATGTGGTTCTTTTATATGATGGCGTTTTACTCAGCAGTAAAGAAAGATGAAATCATGAAACTTGCAGGTAAATGAATGGAACTAGAAACTGTTATACTAAGTGAAATAAGAGACTCAGAAAAAAAATCGACATATATTCTCCCTCAT
>NW_008357033.1:4072238-4072665 GCF_000622305.1 Nannospalax galili | reverse complement strand
TTAAAAATATCAGACTGGTGAAACTAACCTTCTTGGATGTTTAACAGACATACTTTGAGGCCTATAATAATTTGGTCAGAGGGACATGGAGGACACTTTTTGCTCCTTGCTCTCCTAGGTTGACTAGTCCCAGGGGACTATGAGCATCTCTAAAAATGTCCTATAATGGTGGTGGGTCACCTGTCCTCTTGATCACAGAGGCCAAAGAGACCCCACCAGACGGACTTGAACCAGTGTCCAGTCTACAAAGAGGAGGGTCAACACAGAGGAATCATTTTCTCCATGCTTCCAAGTGAAGCCAGCCATGATTCATGATTGAGCAGGACCTTTGACTTATCTTCGCATAGGTGGAATTGGTAAAAGAAAGGAACCAGGGGCTCCTCCCAAGCCCATGTGACCCCTGAGGAACAGATCCTCAAATGACCTT
>NW_008357033.1:4067775-4071261 GCF_000622305.1 Nannospalax galili | reverse complement strand
GAAGTGTGTGTCTAGTTGAATAAGATGGTTTGGGATGTTCTGTGTGATACACACACACACACACACACACACACACACAAAATCAACAAAATTTTAAAAATGTATTATATTTGAGGAGGAAGCATGGAAATTTACGTCATGCTAATTAGTAGAGATGATAAACAATACCACTGAAATCTACCCGGTGACTTTATAGACATACACAGGCGCCAAGGATCCAAGTGCATCCGATTATGGCTAGTAATAATCAGATACATACACATTAGAGATGCATTTGCCAACATCTCAGTGTTAGTAGCAAAAACGAGTCTTTCTGCAAGGAACAATATATTCTAAAATGAAATGGAGATTTTTTTTTTTTTTGGTCTTTTTGAGACCTGTAGCCCCAGCCGTTCTGGAACTCACTATGTAGACCAGGCTGTCCTTGAACCCACAGAGATCTGCCTGCCTCTGCCTCCTGAGTGCTGGGATTAAAGGCATGTGCCACAATGTCTGGCTAGAGATCTTTTTTAAAGGTTAAAAACTCATTCAATTTTATGTTGTACAGGGGTTATACTGAGTTCAATATTGTATAACTGTATTAATTCAACTGTGAGCCTAGAAACTTACAGCCACTTGTGAAAGAGATATACTCTTGCTCTGGAGTGTGTTACTGAATATGTTAAAGCTGTAATGAAATGCTTCTTCTAATCATGTAGTTATTAAAAATTAAAAAATCATTTTAATTATATTTAGGTGTATGATGAATCACCTGGATTTTTTCTATAACTTAAGGTTTTTTTTTTTTGTCTTTTTTTGAAGCAGGATCTCCCTGTAGCCCCAGCTGTTCTGGAAGTCACTATGTAGACCAGGCTGGCCTTGAACTCACAGAGATCCCACCTGTCTCTGCCTTCCAAGTGCTGGGACTACAGGCATGCGCCACCATGCTCACTTAAGTGTTTTTAAATATATTTTTTATTTTTTTAATGAGTTTTGAGAAATATTTGTTTTGCTTTTTATTTCTATGTGTGTGTCTGTGTGTGGGTGAGTGCAATGCCCATGGAGGTCTAAAGAGGGTTTCAGATCACCTGGAGCTAGAGTTACAAACTGTTGTGAGTCCTCTGACATGGGGGCTGGGAATTGAACTCAGATCCTTCAGATGAAGCAGCAAGCAATCTCTTCAGCCTCATTTTGTTTTTATATTTGAAACAAGGTCTCACTATGTAGGCCAGGATGACCTTGAATCCCCAATCCTTCAGCTTCAGCTCTGAGCTTGGGTATTAAAGATGTATTCTTCCACATGGGGCTTCCCAAGGTCTTCCTTCTTTTCTCCCTTCCTTTCTTTCCCCTTCCTTCCTTCCTTCCTTCCTTCCTTCCTTCCTTCCTTCCTTCCTTCCTTCCTTCCTTCCTCTTTTTTCTTTTTCTTTTTCTTTTTTAGACAGAGACTCATAGTACAGGCTGGCCTGGAACTTACTGAGTAGGCCAGGCAGGACTTCAACTCTCAGTCTTCTTGCCTTAGCCTCCTGGATATTGGGATTATAGGTATGTGCCACCATGCCCAGCTCCTGATAGTTTTCTAAAATAGATTTATTTATTATTTATATATTTTTGAGATAGGGTCTTATGTATTCCAGGCTAGCCTCAAATTCACTATGTAGCTGAGGATTACCTTGAACTCCTGATCCTCCTGCCTTCACTTTCTGAGTACTGGGATTCCAGGCATATGCTACTACACCTGGTTTATGCAGAACCAGAGCTGGTAAGCATTCTACCAACTGAGCCATGTTCTATGCAAAGTAGAAGTAAAAGATAATTTTTTTTTTGCCTTCCTACCTTCTTCCTGCCTTCCTGCCTTTCTCCTTTCCCTTCTTTATATTTATTTATTTATTTATTTATTTGAGCAAGGTCTCACCCTGTAGCCCAGCCTCTCAGGGCTCTTGCCTTTCTGAGAGCTGAGAGTTCAGATGAGTGCCACTATGCCGGGCAAAAGTGATTTGTTTTGATAAATTGAGATGTCCTAAATTTAATTGCATAGGCCTGAGGGTGGAAAGGAGGGTAGATGAGGGAGGTTGATAAATTAACAGCTACAGGATAAAAACAACCAAAAGACCATTTTCTTTACATTCCAAACTACACTTGAAACCTTGATTTAAAAACCACAGGCACCTGATACCTAGACGCCACCACAACCTGTTGAAAAGCTACAGCCCATCCAGAAACCATGGCTTCTCTTGTTATGAACTGCCCTTCTTTCAAAGTTCTGTTTTGTGTAATTTCACTTTTTTTTTTTACATAGACAAAATAAAAGTTTTTTGTTGGAGGTACAATGGAACCTTTTGGGGAGGATTTATTCATTTTTGTTTTATGTGTATGAGTGGTTTGCTTGCATGTATGTAAGTGCACCCATGTGTGCAATGCCTGAGGAGGCCAGAAGAAGGCATTAGGTCCACTGGAACAGGAGTTACAGACATTTGTTAGCCATCATGTGGATGATAAGAACCTGACCCAGGACCTCTGCAAAAGCAGCTAGTGCTCTTAACTGCTGAGTCATTTCTCCAGTCTCTAGCTCTCACTGGTCTCAAATTTCCCTGTGTAGCCAATCTACAACCCTGAACTTCTGATCCTCTTAAAGTTTACTCCCAAGTGTTGGGGCTACAGGTGTGTACCACCACAGCTGGTTTTATGTGGTACTGGGGATGGAACCCAGGGCTTCCTGCATGCTAGGCAATCACTTTACCAATTTAGCTACATTCCCAGCCTACATTTTTTTTCTTTTTGGTGACTGTCATGGAATAATCAGAGAACAATAGCCAGTCAGGTAAGGAGAGGGTATTTAATGTTACCCTAGTAGTCTGACCTAACAGATCCTTCCATAAAGGAGTTGGCCCCTTGTTCAAGTTTTGGGCAGTTTTTATACTCGTATATAAGGAATGCAAGCAAAATGCACATAGCATATACTTGATAAATAAGATAACCTAGGGTTGCAAAGGTAATAGAAATGCAAAGGTTACAAGAATGTGATAGCTTTGAAAAACAAAGACTTCTACCCTGGGATAACCAGAGGGCATAGGGGAAGATTCCTGTTCACTTCTGCATTTCTATTTCCAGGCTCCAGAGTTCTTAATTACCATCACATTGCAAAAGTATATGATAAACCCTTCAATTTCTATAATAAGACAAGGTTATAGCTCAGGATGGGCTTGAACTCTTAATCTTCCTACCTTAGCTTTTGAGTACTAGGAATGCCGGCTTGCACCATCATTCCTGACACAGTGGGCATTTCCAACTGCTGTCTATCCGGACTGCTGGGAGTTGTAAAAAACTGTCCCAGGACATGGCTTTTTTGTAGCCAGCATGTGAAGGGCTCAGCAAGTCCTTTTATTTCAGAGATGCTTGTTTCAAAAGTTCTGGTGTTGTACCTCATCCACTGGACCCCAAAAAGACCACAGAGGACCCAACACACCAAAATGCAAAAGCAAAGGTTTATGGTTTATTCGGGCTTAAGCT
>NW_008357033.1:4066247-4067316 GCF_000622305.1 Nannospalax galili | reverse complement strand
ACCCCAACTAACTGCTCTTTTAGCTTCTGTAAAATGCTTTTCTAGTAACTGGGGAACCCAATCATGGGTTCTGGTCGGCAGGCTCACAGGTATCTGGGGGGATCATGCTAAGGGGCATATAGACTTGTTGCCTCTGAACCAAAAGTTGGATGATGCCTAACCTGTCCTTCATGAACTGTTCTAATCTATTGAGGATGCATGGCCCAAAGGTGAGTATTAGAAATAAAACTATAAGGGAACCTAAGAGGGTGGAGATGAGGGTTGTCAACCAGGGAGATTGGTTGAACCAGGACTCAAACCATCCCTGTCTGGCCTCTTGTTCTAGTCTCCTCTGTTCCAACCCTTCTCTTATTTTGACCATGTTATCCTTTATTAATCCTGAGTGGTCCCTATAAAAACAGCATTCTTCTCTTAGGGTGGCACATAGGCCACCCTGCTATAAGAACAGGAGGTCTAATCCCCTACAATTTTTCAGGGCTAGCTCAGCCAGCGAGCTCAGGGAGTCTTATAGGTGAGTAATTGACTCCTCAACTTGTCGGAGATCTGAATCTAAGCTGGCTCTGAGCTGGGAATAATGCTGATCTTGTCTTGCCATGGCTGTGGCTCCTGTCCCTATCTCAGCAGCAATCCCTGTCCCAATGAGGAGACTTAAGGTTACTGCAGTTATTGGCTCCCTTCTAAGCTTAGTGAGGCTGGTAGTTCTTGGGCCTTTTAGACTAGTATAGAGGGTTAAGAAATCTTCATGAGTGTCATAGGTGATTCTAGGCAAGAGTCTGATAATAACATAGAAACCAGATGTTCTCTGCAGGACTTCCCGATTTACACAGGCTGTTAGTCCCGTGGTGCAGGCCCACCAGGTGTCATTGTGAGGCAGGAGGAACTGTCCCCTCCCTGTGACATTAAGGGGGAGGATGGTGTTGCAGAGGCTAGTATAGGTCAGTGAGACCTGGCCAACACAGGTCCCAATGCCAGTTACCTGAGATAGGGTAAGAGAAACATTTGATAGCCATCTGCATTCTGTGTAATCCACGAGGGAGAACGTTCCTTGTACAGCAATTCCCTCATAATA
>NW_008357033.1:4065497-4066036 GCF_000622305.1 Nannospalax galili | reverse complement strand
CAGGTTGGGGTAGTGGCAGGAGGGGGAGGAATAGGATCTGCCCTTGAGGACTCAAGAGCCTGAGTTGTTGGTGCAGGAGTATAGGTTTGGGCATTGGGAGGTTCGGGAGGGGGTTTAGCTGGAGAAGATTTATGAGAATCATCTGGGGGGGATTTAGGACTCGGTTGGGTCCCAGTGCATGGATGACCAGTTGGAGGAGGAGTTGAATGGTAAAGAGGGCCCCAGGGTCTCTCCCTGCAGGGTCTAAGTTCTCTTGTTTATTTTTAATAGTCTTTCCCTCTGCAGTAAGGAGGCCCCTCTCTTGATAGATGGCCCCATGAATATGGGCAGTGGCAAATGCATATCTGCTGTGTAGATGTTGAGTCTCTTTCCTTTACCCATCTTTAGGGCTTTGGTAAGCGTGATCAGTTCAGCTTTTTGGGCCGATGTACCTATTGGCAGTAGCTTGGCCCAAATGACTCTCGAGGTGGCTGTGACCACTCCCCCAGCATGCCTTTTACCATTTCTGATGAAGCTGCTTCCATCCGTGTACCAGGTTT
>NW_008357033.1:4058923-4065338 GCF_000622305.1 Nannospalax galili | reverse complement strand
TTGCCACAAGCAGGTCCTGTCCCAGGGTTAACTTGTTAGCATCCTTAACCAGCAGGGCCACTGCTGCTATAATTCGCAGGCAGGGGGGCCCATCCAGCTGCTACAGGGTCTAATTTCTTTGATAGGTATGCAGTAGGTCTCTTTCAGGGGCCTACTCTCTGGGTGAGGACCCCTTTCACAATACCTTTATGTTCATCCACATATAGACAGAAAGGTTTACTTATGTCTGGTAGTCCTAGGGCAGGGGCCTCTAAGAGCTTGTGTTTTAGGGTTTCAAAGACCTCTTGCCTTTCCTGCGTCCAGTTGAAGTCCTGTCCTTCTTTGGTAGCCTCATATAGGGGTTTGCAATTTTGGCAACCCCCAAAATCCAGAGGCAGCAGAACCCCACAGTACCCAGGAACTCTCTCACCTGTTTTCTGGAGGTCGGTGCAGGTATCTTTAGCACAGTCTCTTTGCGGGCCTTAGCCAACCACCGCTGCCCCTCCTTGAGGATGTACTCTAGGTAAGTCACTTCTTGCAGACATATCTGAGCTTTTTTTGCTGAGGCCCAGTATCCCAAGTCCCCAAGTATGTGGAGTAAGTCCTCTGTCCCCTCCAGGCAGGACTTCTGGTCTGGTGCCGTGATCAATAAGTCATCTACATATTGTAACAGGCTTATGTCGGGGTGTTGGGCTCTGTACTCACCCAGATCTTCATGCAGGGCCTCATCGAATATAGTTGGAGAATTTTTAAACCCTTGAGGCAGTCGCGTCCAGGCAGCTGGCCACTGATTCCTGCCTCCGGATCATGCCATTTGAAGGCAAAGTAGGGATGACTGCTGGGAGCTAGTGGCGGGCTGAAGAAGGTGCCCTTGAGGTCCAGAACTGTATACCATTGCCAATCTGGAGGCAGGGTACTGAGTAACATATAAGGGTTGGGGACAGTGGGATGAATGTCAATGACTCTCTTGTTCACCTCCGTCAAATCTTGTACCTGTCTATAGTCCCCAGATTGGGGCTTTTTGACAGACAGGAGTGGGGTGTTCCAGGCAGACTGGGTTGTTCTCAGCACCCCCAGTTCCATTAATCTTCTGATATGTGGAGTAATCCCACGTTTTGCCTCTAGGGGCATAGGATACTGGTGCACGTTAACAGGGTCCGCTGCTGCTTTGAGTTTAACATATATAGGAGGCCTGTGTCCTCCCAGACCCATACCCCCTGTTTCAGGTGTTCCGGGCAGACTGGGTCGTTCTCAGAACCCCTAGTTCCATTAATCTTCTGATATGTGGAGTAATTCCACATTTTGCCTCTAGGGGCATAGGATACTGGCACACTTTAACAGGGTCCGCCCCTGCTTTGAGTTCAACATATACAGGAGGCCTGTGTCCTGCCAGACCCATACCCCCTGTTTCTGTCCAGGCTTGGGGAAATTTTTGGAGCCAATCTGATATATCAGGGTTTGGTTGGATCAGCTCCTGATGGAGTCTATATTCCTCAGTCAGGTCATTGGTGACTAGAACCTGAACTGGTGCCCCATTGTGAAGCAGGGTGGCTCCTTTAGCTGTGAAGTGGATTTGTGCCCTCATCTTTGACAATAAGTCTCTGCCCAGAAGTGGGTAGGGACATTCTGGGTACTAGAAACGAGTGGGATACCTGGCCCTTCCCTAAATCTACCATTCTTCAGGTAGTCCATGAGTAGGGTTTTGTTCTTGTGGCCCCCTGTACCCATGTAGTTCTGGAGGACACTGGCCCTCTTGGCTCCAATAGAACCGAATTCCAGGCACCAGTATCCACCATAAATTCAATTGGTTTCCCCTCTATTTTCAGGGTTACCCTGGGTTCAGGGAGGGGACCTGAACCCCGTCTCCCCTAGTCACTGTCTTCACCCCCAATTAGAGCCGGTAATACCTTAGCTGATTGCTTGTTCTTCTTGGGGCAGTCCTTCACCCAGTGCCCTTCCTTCTTATAGTACACACACTGGTTTTTCCCTACCTTATTTCGTGGTCTGGATCCCACCGATGAGCTCCTTCCATACTGGGGGTTGGTTGCCAATAATATCTCTCTGAGGTCCTTCTTGTGGTGGGCCTGTTGTCTCTCCAGGACCCTGGTCAGGCTTGCTTCCTGTCTTTTTTCTTTTCTTTCCTCTCTTTGTTCTGCTGTCTCCCTTCTATTATAAACCTTTTCCACCACTGCTATTAAGTCCCTAAGGTTCTTTTCTCCTAGTCTATCTAAAGACTGTAACTTTCTCTTGATGTCAGGGGTTGCCTGGTTAATGAAAGCAAACATCACAGTTTGAGCTGATTCCTCTGCTTCTGGGTCATATGGAGTGAACCGCTGGAAGGCATCTTGTAACCTCTCTAAGTATGAGGCTGGGCTCTCTTTGGGCCCCTGTCTGACATCATAAACCTTAGACATATTGGCGAGCTTTCGAGCCACCATTTTGAGACCTGCTAACAGAGTCTGACAGTAGACCAGGAGCCTCTCCTTACCTTCTGCCTTGTTGTAGTCCCAGTTGGGATGGCTAGGGGGAAAGCTGTCATTAATGATGGCTTGGTCTGTGGTAGGGTCCCTGGTGGGGCCAGGAACCAATTTCTGGGCTGTCTCCCGGATTCTGTTTTAATTTCCAATATACATGACATGGGGATAACACAATCCTATATATTTATAGATTCACCAGTATGGATTCAGTGCACACTTTTGGAATAAGTGAAGGTTTTTATCACATATTTCATGTGTTTAAGGTTCTTCTCAGTTTGGATTAATTTAAAGATTTTTCAAGTTTTTGTTACAGTTGTAGGACATCAGTATAAATTTTGGAGTGTTTTCTCAGTTTTAAATATTCATTGAAGTCTTTCTCAATTACTTAGGTTGTAGGACCCTAGGACCCTCTTCATTAACCCGCTACCCCCCAATCCCTCCAGACCCCTTCACAGGGTGGCTTCTCAGGGTTAGGCGGCAGGGCCTGCACTCACGGCGCCATTGGCGGGGGGCCCATCTGAAAGGAGTAGTATGGGGGAAAGATGTAGTTATCCTCCATGCCTCCCTGAAGAATGGGTTTCTCTTCCACCTTTGGTCTGAGAGAGAGGACCTGCAGAGGTGGAGAAGGAGCAGTTGGATTAATCGGGGGAAGGAAGGACTTGACCCAGGCGTTGGGTCCATAGGGTCGTTTGATGAGGCCTCACCAGGCCACGATATATGGGATCTGGTCCTGGTGACCCATCTGTAGGCGGAAGATGTGGTCCTCTCCCCTGGAAATCAAACTCAGGTTAAAAGTCCCTTCAGGGGGCCATCCAACATTGAAGGAGGGCCAATCAACTGAACATAAAGTTGTCCATTTTTTTTCTTTGCATCTACACTATTGTTATGGACAATTGTCTTAATTCCCCCCAGTGGACTAGTGTAAGATCTAGAGGGGAAGATGGGGTGTTGCCCATAGTAGTTATCAGTCCCATCCATTTCTTCTACAAAGAAATTAGAATGAAGATCAAAACACAAGAATGACACAGACAAACAGAGGGCCCAGATTAAACTACCATGGCTTTCAGATGCTCTGGACTCTTAGCAGTGTGAGTTCCCTGGTTCGATTATGCCAAAGACCGTACGGATAGGACAGGTGTGTCCCAACAGGGTTGTGAGGTCCTCTGAGGTTTCAGATGGACTAGTGTCCTGGTGGGGTGTCCGGTGGGGAACACCCACTCTGACGAGCATGGGGACATCTCCTGAATCCTCCAGGTCACCTTGCTAGCATTCCAGTGACAAAAAACTGAGATCAGATGGCCGCAACCAAAGGGAAAGTATAGAAAAGACAGGCAGACAAAAAGACAGGCAGACAAACACAGTTTTACAAAAACTTACCCGGCTGGTTGATCACAAACCTTTTGGGGTTGGTTCCTCTTGGGGAGGTCACTGGGGGGATCCTGGATGAGCCCCCAAGTGTTGTACATCATCCACTGGACCCCAAAAAGACCACCAAGGACCCAACACACCGAAATGCAAAAGCAGTGGTTCATGGTTTATTCAGGCTTAAGCTCGGGCTTTCCGACCTCAACAACTCCATGGATCTGTGCTGAGAGCCCAGAGTAAGGGACAGTGGAGACTTTTATAGGTTTTACACAAAGAGAGGAGGGGGATACCGAAGATACATTTTGGTTGGTTCAAGGAGCCCGCAAGCATGCACCAACATAATTTTAAACTGATTGGATGTATAAGATGCAGCTCTGGAAGTTTCTTATTGGTAGGTGCTATTCTAAGGGATGTGGAATGTGCTGACTGTTATCTGTGGGGCCAGGAGTCTCCGTTTTTACCTTATAGGGCAGTTTTCATGCCCAGGCTTGCTTAATCTATAGTTTCCTGGAAGGGGTGAGGGAATAGCAGGTGGGATCCAGGGCATGCCAGGGCATGTCTAGGCATGTCTAAAGCAGCAGCCAAGCATTTTACAGAAGCTAAAAGAGCAATTAGTGGGGGTCTGGAGGGATTGGGGGGTAGCGGGTGAATGAAGAGGGTCTCAGGGTTCTATAGTTTAATATTTTTCAAGAGGATAATTAATTCAAAGAAATCCATTGAAAAAGTGTCACCTTTGTTATAAATCAAAGGCAAAATGTGGTCACAATGGTCACATGTAAACATAAATGTCATTTCACAGGATCTTTCTTTCCATTAAGATTCAAACAAGGAGCCAGCTACGGTTTCTCACACATGAAATTCCAACCCTTGAAAGATTGAGGGAAGGAAATTGCTGTGAGTTCAGTCTGTGCTATAAGATGGATTTTAGGATAGCCTGGGCTATGAAGTAAGACTCTATCTTCAACAAAACAGAATTCAAATAAGGCTTTCCTTTATAAGCTTTCATTCTGGACTCCTGTAGCTGCCACCATTTGCCTAGTAAGAAGCAAGATTCATCACACTGACCTTTATGAACTTTCTTTTTTGGTCTTTTTGAGACAGGGTCTCCCTGTAGCCCCAGGTGGCCTGGAACTCACTTTGTAGACCAGGCTGGCCTTGAACTCACAGAGATCCACCTGCCTCTGCCTCCCAAGTGCTGGGATTAAAGGCATGTGCTACCACAGCCAGCCTTCATGAACTCCTTTTAAAGGAAGGAGTGACAGTAGCCAAAAAAGATGTTGCAACTGGAGGCAGCGGACAAGAATATTGCAGCCACGAGCGTCTTTCAAATCTTTAGTCTAGTGAAGGATCGGTTCACTTGCAGACATTTGTACAGGGTGACCAGTGTCTCTGAAGCTACCTCTGCCTGCCTCCATACCATGCCTGCACTGAAACTGATAGGTAAAAATGTTGGAGAGAGTGGTGGTGGATGGATGGAGGCACCGAGGCACAGATGGAATTCTCAGCGGGATACAGCTTTATTTCGCACGGGGCACCTTTCCCTCAGGGAAGGGAAAGATGTCAGGGAAGGGCAGGGAAGGGAAAGATATCAGGGAAGGGCAGGGAAGGGAAAGATGTCGGGGAAAGGAAAGATGTCACCCGAGGGTGTGTGAGCTGGGATTTAATATATGGGGGTTTGAGGGTGAAGAGGGGGGAATTGTTGGGGGGAGAAATCAGGGAGGGGGAAGCAGGGGGAGGGGGAAGCAGGTAGGATTAGGGTGTGGAATCAGGGAGGGGGAAGCAGGTAGGATTAGGGTGTGGAAGTGTCTTCTTTTCCTCTTAAGATAAGAGGAACTCTGCTTATCTTTGGAGGTCAGAGGAAAGGCAGGCTGCTTCTTAGCAGAGTTTGTTTCCCTTGACTTCAAAGGTCAAGGTGAGGTCCCCGTTGTGGAGGGGGGAAATTGCTGCTGTTTGGAACCCTAACATTTCAGCCTTTTGTGTTATAGGATAGGGGGCGCCGTTGTCATCTTGCTACTTCCTGCTGGACAGGGTCGACGTGGGGGGTAGGCTGGTTTAGGGGTCCAGTAGGCAGCAGGGGTTGTCTCTCCGTGCATCTGAACAGGGTCCTCGATGGTTGACAGGCGTTTGTATACATGTGAAGGGAAGGAAAGTAACAACTGATTAATATTAGTATGTGTTAGTTTTCGGATTTGGTCCTGAAAATATCTGACAAGGCAAGGAGCAATGGCTATCATCAAAGTGATAGAAAGCAGAGGGCCCAATAAGGGCAGAAGCCAAGGAGTTAGTCCTGTAAAAATGTCCCATTGAGATGACTGTTGGTACTGGGAATTTTTAAGTGAAAGATTTTTTGCTACCTGTTTTTCTATATCATGTTCGACCTTACCGGATTGGTTGATAAAATAACAGCATTCTTCACCCAGAAAAATACAGGTTCCCCCTTTTTCTGCAGTTAATAGATCCAGGCCTTGCCTGTTCTGGGAGGATAATTGTTGTAGGAACTGGATTGACTGGGCTGTAGTTTCCACTGTTGAAGTGAGCTCCTGTCTGAGGTCCTCCATTTCTTGAGAAAGATGCTGGGTTGAGATCAGCGTGTG
>NW_008357033.1:4047900-4055742 GCF_000622305.1 Nannospalax galili | reverse complement strand
TCCCAGTGTTTGGCCAAACAGAGTTATTATCTAGTTTGTACTGAGGCCAGGAAGTGGTGCACAAGAATTTTAGGTGTTTTGATCTGAAAGCGAAAGAAGAGTTAAAGACCTCAGCTGGTGGGTGGGGGAACGAAAAGGAAGATTACAAGAGAGAGAGTGAGAGAGGGGGGGAGAGTGGGAGAGTGGGAGAGAGAGAAAGCAGGAAGAGAAAGGTTTGGCTTAGGTCACGTAAAAACAAGAACGAGAAGAATCAGGCAACAAAAGAAAAGTGTCTTTTTTTTTGTTGCAGATTCAAGTTAAATTCCCAAACCCCAGGGCAGCTTCCTGCAATCACTGGGGAGGGGAAATATGAGTTGTGCGTGTCCCTGCCAGTGACCACAGCGTCCCATAGTCAAAGGCAGGGCAGAACCTCCCACACACTGGTGTGATTTCGAGAGAGTAAAAATGAGTTAGGAGAGGTTCTGCAATGTTGTGCACGACCAGCCAGTAGGAGCCAAAGTATAAGGAAACAAGGTAGTGGGCCCAGAGGCTGAGATGGACTGGGAATGGAGAAGAATGGAGAGCTACCATTCTACCAGGAACTGATGAGAGAGAGAGAGAGAGAGAGAGAGAGAGAGAGAGAGAGAGAGAGAGAGAGAGAGAGAAAGGATGAGATGTTAGGGGAAAGCAAAAGATGGCAGGAGTGAGGAAGGGAAGGGAGCTGAGTTAGGGAAAAGGATTTGAGTGCGACGGGGAGGCAGGTCTGACTCCCAGGCGGACGTGGACAGGCACAGTAACCGTGCCGGGCAATTCAACGGTTGCGGAAACCAATGCTGTCCAGTGGCCTTGAGTGAGGTCCGGCAGTGACCGAATTTGATTGGAAAGGAGATGAAAAGAAAACTGGTGGAGAGTAGTGAAGGGGAAAGGGGAGAGAGATAGAGAGGGAGAGAGAGCTGAAAGGAATGGGAACGGGGAGAGAGATAGAGGGTGGAAGTGTACCTTAATGCCGAATCTGTGGTGTTTGCAGCGGCCGATAATGACAAGCGAGTCCGAAATTTTTACGTGCAAGGTCCCTTGAAGTAAGAGCCGGATTTTGGCACCATCTGATAGGTAAAAATGTTGGGAGGGTGTGGTGGATGGATGGAGGAGGCAGCGAGGCACAGATGGAATTCTCAGCAGGATACAGCTTTATTTCACACGGGGCACCTTTCCCTCGGGGAAGGGAAAGATGTCAGGGAAGGGCAGGGGAGGGAAAGATGTCGGGGAAAGGAAAGACGTCAGCCCACAGGCTGTGAGCTAGGACTTTATATATGGGGGCTTTAGGGTGTAGAAGGGGGGAATGTTTGGGGGAGAAATCAGGGAGGGGGAAGCAGGAAAAGCAGGTAGGATTAGGGTCTGGAAGTGTTTACTTTTTCCCTCTTAAGATAAGAGAAAAGCTGTTGTGATAAACAACTTCTAAAATCTCTGGTTAACAGGTAGAATCTGCTTATCTTATCTTTGGAGATCAGAGGAAAGGCAGGCTGCTTCTTAGCAGAGTTTGTTTCCCTTGACTTCAAAGGTCAAGGTGAGGTCCCTGTTGTGGAGGGGGGAAACTGCTGCTGTTTGGAACCCTAACAGAAACCATTCCAAGATCAGGCCTAGCTCAAAGGACTGGAGGACAGGTGGCCTGCAAAGCTCACAGCTGGGGAAGTTACAGACACCTACTGAGTACTGTGCCCCTGGGGCTGACAAGAAAGCATGTACTGTGGCTGGCTCAGCAGTAATACTCTAGTTTAGTGGAACAT
Source organism: Nannospalax galili (assembly GCF_000622305.1). Taxonomy (NCBI): domain Eukaryota; kingdom Metazoa; phylum Chordata; class Mammalia; order Rodentia; family Spalacidae; genus Nannospalax; species Nannospalax galili. Next base: position 4,053,979 of record NW_008357033.1, on the reverse strand, counting down.
TTGCTTGTGGACATGGCCAGATACTTTAAAGTTGGAGGGCATTATTTTGTGTCTAATAAACTATATCCAGAAAAACTTTGCTCTTGTTTGTTTTTGAAACAAAGTCTTATTCTGTAGCTCAGGTTGGCCAAAACTCAAGATTATCCTACTGCCTTAGCCTCCCAGCTGCTGGGATTACAGGTTTGAGTGACCACAGTTTTTTGCCTCTCATTGAAATATTTATTTATTTATTTATTAATTATGTGTATGAGTGTTTTGGCTGTATATATGTATGTGCACCATATGCATATAATGCCTGTGGAGGCCAGAAGACAGCATCAGCTCCTCTGGAATGGGAATTAAGATGATTGTGAGTGGCCATGTGGGTTCTGGGAACTGAACCCAGGTCCTCTGCAAGGGCAGCCAGTGCTCCCAATCCCCGAGACATCACTCCAGTCCCTATTTGTTTGTTTTTTGAGCAGAAAACTTAAAACAATGAGAACCCACAGCTAAGGATATTCATGTACACTTGTAATCCCAGCATTCCAGAGGCTGAGACAAAAGAATTGAAAGTTTCAGGCCAGCCCTGGCTACATAACAAGATACTGTCTGGAAAAAAAATTTCAACAAGGTTTAAACTTGCATATAGTGTATCTACTAAATTTCTAACTCTCATTTCATAGTGATTCTTTTTTTTTCTTCTGGTTTTGGGGTTTTCATTTGTTTTGCTTATTTGTTTTGAGACAGAATCTCATGTAGTACAGGCTAGCCTCAAACTCCGTAAGTAGTCAATAATGGCCTTGAACTTCTGATCTTCCTGCTGAGATCATAGGCATGCACCATCAGGCCCAGTTTATGTAGTACTGTGGATCAAACTCAAGGCTCCATACATACTAGGCAAGTGTTATGGAAAAATCAGAGACCCACGGCCGAAGTCAGGTGAGGAGGGGAAGTTTAATTTGACACTAGCAGGACTGACACCATGAATCAAAGGTGTCAGACCCCTGTTCAAGTTTTGGAGGGTTTTTATACTCAAGTGAGGAGTGCAAGCAAAAGGTTCATAGCATATATATGGTAATTAAGTAAGATAACAGAGGCAGGCAAAGGTAATAGAAATGCAAAGGTTACAGGAATACAAAAGTCTTAGGCAACAAAGATTTCTATACAGGAATGTGATAGCTTTGGAAAATGAAGACTTGTAACTATAACTACAGGGGCAGAGGAAGATTCCTGTTCACTTCCCCATTCCCTGAGTTCTTAATTACCATCACATTGCAAAATCCTTTAGCACCTGATAAGCTCTACTCCCATAATACAAGCACTCTACCAACTGAGCACTCTCCCTCCTTTCCTCCTTCCTTCCCTCCTTCCCTTCTTTCTCCCCCTTCCCCCCTCCTCTCCAGGGTCTCACTATGTAGCCCTGGCTGGCCTGGAACTTGCTGTGAAGACCAGGCTGGCTTCAAACTCACTGAGATCTACCTGCCTCTGCCTGCCTCCTGAGTGCTGGGATTAAAGGCATGAACACCAAGCCCAGCTTATGTCCTTGTTCTTCTTTTTTTGTGTGGTGTGTGCACATGTGCAGGCCATAGTTTGACATACAGTGTCTTCCTCTATTAGTCTCCATCCTGTGCTTTGAGACAGAGTCTCTCACTGAACCTGAAACTTGCTGTTTCAGCTAGGCTAGCTGGCCAGTGCACTCCTTGGATCTGCCTGTCTCCATTGCCCCTGCTCTGGGGTTACAGAAACACACTGCTATGCCTGGCTTTTGTATGGGTGCTGGGGATTCAAACTCTGGTCCTTATGTTTGAACAGGAAGTACTTTACCGTCTGACCCATCTCCCCAGCTCCTTTTTTCTTTTTAATCCTTATTTTTTGAAGAAACAAAATAATTTCCTATAGAATTTTCTACTTCCTGGTCGTGACTTTGGCACCCCATGATGTACATCATTTTGCTTGTTTCTCTGTCTCTTGTAAAGACCATAAAGCAGATGCTTTATCTAGAGGGGACACATGTCTAGAGGTCTGTACAAGGACTTTACAAGGATGTGTCTGACATTTTCCCACCTCATGCCCTATTTCTGATGTTGATGCCAATCACAGACTCAGGTGCTCTCAGCCTGATTCAGCCCTTATAAAGGTCTCTGTCATTAGAACACTACTGATAACACAAATGTCACAGGGGGCTGGTAATATGGTAAAGGAGCTTGCCACCAAGGCTGACAACCTGAGTTCAATCCCTGGGATCCACATAGTAGGAGAGAACCAACTTTAGCAAGTTATCCTCTGACCTTCACACGTGTACACACACATATACACAGCGAATCAAAATATAATTTGTAAGTCAAAATGGATGCGGCCAAATCAAATATAGTCTTAGAGATTTAATTTTAAAAAATTTTGATTTTAGGTGTATGAGTATTTTGCCTGCATGTAAGTAAGTGTGCCATGTATGTGTGGTGCCCTTGGAGGGCAAAAGAGGTTATTGGATCCTGACAGTTATTAACCTCGATGTGGGTGCTGTGGATCAAATCTGGGACCTCTGCAAGATTAGCAAGTGCTCTTAACTGCTGAGCCATTTCTCTAACCTCTTAGAGATTTTACTGTTTGGGGTAAACTGCCACACAGACATCGTGTGAGGAAGTGAATCTACCAGTGAGAACACTTTTCTGGAACCTAACAATATCTTGCAAGGTTTGAGAAATACTAGATTGGCCAGTTTGCCTCTTGCCTTGGACATTTCAAAGGACTGACAAAATTCATAACCACCATTCATGGGGCCAAGTTCCAACTGCTGAATTTGCCTTGGTCTTGCCCAGCTGCCCCCAAAGATGCCCAAATGTACTAGCTACTTCTTGTTCTAAGAATCCAAGGTTACCTTCTCTTGGTAGAATTGCTGGTTCTTTAAAAAACAATTCCTGGGGGCCAGTGAAATGGCTCAGTGGGTAAAGGTACTTGCTGGGAAAGTCTAGCCACATGAGTTTAATCCCTGGAACCCATGTAAAGGTGAATGGAGAAAACCAATTCATAGTTCTCCTCTGACTACCACACATGCACCATGGCACGTGCATACCCCTCTTATCACATGTACACACATTACACAACATGCACACACAAACAATAATAAAAATTTTAAAAAGAACACATTATCATCTATTATTGAGTATTTGATTGCTCTGAAATACATAATGGCAAAGCAGGATAAAATCTTGATTTTTCTGTTTTAAAAATTTTTTTAAATTATTTTTATTTTATGTGTATGAGTGTATTGCCTGTATGCATGTAAGTGTACCAGTGTCATGCAATACTCATGGAGGTCAGAAGAGGGCACATTGGGTTCCCTGAAATTGGAGTTGCAGTTATTAACTGCCATGTGGGTGCTGGGAATCAAACATAGGTCCTCTGCAAGAGCAGTCAGTGCTCTTAACAACTGAACCCTCTCTCCAGCCCTGACCTTTTATATATTTATTTATTTTGGTCTTTTTGAGACAGGGTCTCCCTGTAGCCCCAGCTGGTCTGGAACTCACCATGTAGACCAGGCTTGCCTGCCTTGAACTCCTAGAGATCTTCCTGCATCTGCCTCCCAAATGCTGGGATTAAAGGCGTATGCTACCATGCCCAGCCTTTACCTGTTTTTTGGTCTTTTTGAGACAGGGTCTCCCTGTAGCCCCAGCTGTCCTGGAACTCACTATGTAGACCAGGCTGGCCTTGAACTCACAGAGATCCACCTGCCTCTGCCTCCTGAATGCTGGGATTAAAGGTGTGTGCCACCACACCCAGCCCATTACCTGTTTTTTAAATAGTATAATCAAGACCTGATCCTTTGCATGCAGACCAATATGTGGGACTCTGACTCCTCTAACTGCTTCTTTCTGCTTCTGTAATTTGCTTGGCTTAAAAGATTTTACCTCTGCCATAAAATGCAAGAGTCAGAATGCACTGACTCCATTTTGGCTAGCTGTTTCAAGCAAGCCTGGGCATGTAAAAGCCTTATAAGGTAGAAACAGAAACCTCTGGCCCTACAGATAACAGTCAGCACATTCCAATGCCCTAAAGACCGCTCCTACCAATAAGAATCCTTCTCATACTCAGAACATAGGACCATCCAATCATTTTAAAGTGCATCTGGCGCGTGTGCGCGCACACGCACGCACAGGCTTCAGCAAAACTCCCTATAAAAAGCTTGCCCTACCCTTGTTCAGGGCTCTCAGTATGGATCTGCTGCATCAGTGAAACCTGAGGGGCCGAGCTTAAGCCCAAATAAAGGCTCTTTGCTGTTGCATACACTCCGGACTCCTTGGCAGTCATTGGGGGTTGCGAGATCTGGGTGTAACAAATCCAGTTCCTCCTTAAGGTCCCCAGGAGCCCTCTGGGCCTGGTCCCACCCTCAGCTCTCTTTACTTCCCTGGGATGCACAGCCACTGGTATCCTGATGCCAGCACCTATCCTGGGTAAATCCAGGGGTACCCACCACACCTTGACTTCCCCAACCCCTTTCACACTTCCAGCTCCTCCAATGTGTCTCCCCTCCTAGTCTGGGTACTGGCCCATTTCTTGTCTTGGCACCCCAGACACTAGGGCTAACCTTCCCTCAGAGCCACCACTGCTTCCTGATCATTTGTATCCAGAACAACCCAGTTCCTCCCAGTAGTTCCCAGGAGGCCTCTTGGCCTGGTCCTGCCCCCACCTACCTTTGCTTCCCTTAGTGGCTCAGCCACCAACTTCCTGGTGCTAGCATCTTTCCTGGGTGGGTCCCCAGTGGCCCAGCGCACCTTGACTCCCCCAGTCTCATTCACCCAGCTCCCCTCCTAGACTGGGTACTGGCCCATTTCTTGTCTTGGAATCACAGCCTCCTGTACTGACTTCTAGGCCCAGAATCCCCACTGCTTCATAATCCATTGCATCAAGACCAACCCAGCTCCTCCCAGTAGAACCTAGGAGCCCTTGGGCCTGGTCCCGCCCACACCTCCCTTTACATTCCTGGGTAGTACAGCCACTAGCTTCCTGAGACCAGCAGCTTTCCTGGGCCCTGCTCCCAGGCCAGCCCAGCCCCCAAATTCCTGAGGGCAGCATCTTTCCTGGAGGGATCTAGACCTCAGGAGAAAGCCTGAGAGCATCTGAACCTCATCTGAGTTGAGCCTCTGTGGGAACTCCTGAAGATGAAAGCAATTTGGCCACTCCAATATAAAATCAAAAAAGAGAACCTGAAGCCTAGAGGAACCAGCTTTTCATGCCCAAAAAGTAAACCACAAAAACACATAAAGTTTACAAAAGAAGTGGACCTAAACTTAATAAAGGAAGGCTTGAGTCTTACACAAGAATCAGAAACTACAAAAGAAATTCACATGTTAAAGTCACAGAGAAAAAATAATAACATGAAAAACCAAAATAATATATCACCACCAAGTAAGTACCAATAGTCCTCTAGAGGAGTACAGTGAGAACCCCCTAGAGATAACACGGGACATGGAACTCAAAAGAAAAGTTATAAACTTGATAAAAGAATTCAGTGAATTTAAAGAACACACAAAGAAATCAAAGAACTGAAGGAAGATAGGGATAAACTTCTGAATGAATTCAGAAAAGAGTTAGAAATATTGAAGACTACTTGGGCTGAAATGACGAAGGGAGTGAAACACTCAGTAGGCCAATTATAAATGACAGGAAAAAGCTTCACCTATAGGATGAATGAAAGGGAAAACAGAATATCAAGACTGGAAGATAGAGTGGACAAATTAGATCACTCAAGCAAAATTAAGAAAAAGGAAAACACAAGATTGGAATATGCAAGAATTGTGTGACACTATAAAAAGACCAAACTTACAAATCATAGTCATACAGGAAGGAGAAGAATCTCAAGATAATGGTATGGACCAGATCTTTAACAGGATTGTAGAAGAAAATCTCCCAAACTTAAAGACATGCCCATACAAATACAAGAAGCATACAGAACACCAAACAGACAGGACCAGAAAAGAAACTCTTCACGGCACATCATAGTAAAAACAGTAAACGTACAGAATAAAGAAACAATACTGAAAGCTACAAAAGAAAAACAAGTCACATATAAAGGAAAACCCATCAGATTACATTTGACTCTTCG
>NW_008357033.1:4046145-4047505 GCF_000622305.1 Nannospalax galili | reverse complement strand
TCAAAAGATACAGACTAGTTGAATGGATTAAGAAAACAAAACACATCTTTTTGTTGTCTGCAAGAAACTCATCTCACTTCCAAGGACAGGCACTACCTTAAGATGAAAGCATGGAAAAAATATACTAAGCACATGGTACTAAGAAAAAAGGAGGCATTGCAATTCTAATATCTGATAAAATAGATGAAACTAAAACTAATCAGAAGAGATAAAGAGGGCCACTTCATTTTGATCAAAGGAATAATAAACTAAAAAGATAGTACAATCATGAACATATATTCACCAAACTCTGATGCACCCAACTTCATAAAAACAGTACTACAGGACATTAAGACCCAGATTAATCCCAACTCATTATTAGTAGGGGACTCAATACCCCATTGTCTCCATTAGTTAGGTCAACAGAAGAAAGAATTAACAGAGAGGCATATAAATTAAACAATACATCAAATGGACCTAACAGACATCTACCGAGTATTTCACCCAAGCACCAAAGAATATACTTTCTATTCAGTGTCCCATGGAACCTTCTCCAAAATCGACCATATACTGGGGCACAAAACAAACGTCAACAAATACAAAAAGATTGAAATAATTCCATGCATTCTATCAGATCACAAATCAATAAAGCTTAAAATCAACATTGGAAGAAACCCTACTCACCACATGAACACATGGAGATTAAACAACACACTCCTGAATGATGAATGGGTCAAAGAAGATATTAAGAAAGAAATAAAAGTATTCCTGGAACTAAATGAAAAAGACAGTACAATACAAAACCTCTGGGACACGTTGAAAGCAGCCCTTAGAGGAGAGTTTATAGCTCTAAGTACCTACATTAAAAAATCAGAAAGAGGGACTGGAGAGATGGCTCAGCAGTTAAGAACACTGACTGCTCTTGCAGAGGACCTGGGTTCAATTCCTAGCACCCACATGGCAGCTACAAACCGTCCTTAACTCCAGTTCCAGGGGAATTGGAAGCCCTCTTCTGACCTCCGCAGCATTGCACAACATGGGTGCACTCACATACATGCAGGCAATACACTCGTACACAAAATAAAAAATAATAAATAAAATATTAAACCCTATATGCTATTAAATTTGAAAACCTAAAAGAAATGGATGGGTATCTAAAAGCATGGGAACCAGCAAAACTAAACCAAGAAGAGATTAACATCTTAAGCAGACCCATAACACAAAAAGAAATTTGAAACAGTAATAAAAAACCTTCTGACTAAAAAAAGCCCATGACCAGATGGATTTACAGTAGAATTCTATCAGACATTTAAAGAAGATCTACATCCAATACTACTTAATTTATTCACAAAGATAGAAGGAAGTTGGAAGTTCTCCCTCT
>NW_008357033.1:4044539-4045762 GCF_000622305.1 Nannospalax galili | reverse complement strand
TGGCTCAGTGGTTAAGAACACTGGTTGTTCTTGCAGAAGACCTGAGTTAGAATCCCAGCACCCACATGGCAGCTAACAATTATTCTTTAACTCCAGTTCCAGGTGATCTGACAGCCTCTTCTGTCCTCCGAAGGCATTGCATGACATGGGTGCACTTACATACATGAATACACTCATACACATAAAATAAAAATAATAAATAAAATACTAAAAAAATAAAGGAGCTGGACTTGGTGGCACATGCCTTTAATCCCAGCACTTGGGAGGCAGAGGCAGGCAGATCTTTGTGAGTTTGAGGCCAGCCTGCTCTACATAGTGAGTTCCAGGACAGCTGGGGCTACAAGGAGACCCTGTCTCAAAAAGAAAAAAAAAAGACAAAAAAATAAGGAATACTAATTAGAAAAGATCAAATTATCCCTTTTTGCAGATGATATGATATTTTATCTAAGAGACACCAAAAATTCTACCAGAAAACTCCTAGAAATTATTAACACATTCAGTAAAGTGGCAGGTTACAAAATTAATCTACAAAAGTCTGTAGCCTTTCTATATACCAATAACAAGCAATCAGAGAAAGAGTACATGGAAACACTCCCCTTCACAATAGCTGCAAAAAAAAAAATCTTGGAATAAACCTGACCAAAGACATTAAAGACTTCTACAGTGAAAATTTCAAATCTTTAAAGAAAGAGATTGAGGTAGTCATCAGAAGATGGAAGGACCTCCCATGCTCATGGATTGGAAGAATTAATATTGTGAAAATGACCATCCTACCAAAAGCCATTTATAGATTCAATGCAATACTAATAAAACCCCCATGACATTTTTCACGGATTGGTAAAAAGCATTCTAAAATTCATATGGAAGCACAAAAGACCTCAGATAGCCAAAGCAACCCTGAGCACTAAGAGCAATGCTGGTGGGATTATTATACCAGATATTAAACTGTGTTACAGAGCTACAGTCCTAAAAACAACATGGTACTGGCACAAAAATAGACCCATAGATCAAGGGAATAAAATTGAAGACCCAAATATGAGTAAATGTAGTTTCAGCCACCTGATATTTGACAAAGGGGTCAAGAATATTCACTGGAGGAAAGACAGCATGTTCAGCAAATGGTGCTGCAAAACTGGATCTCCACCTGTAGAAGAATGAAACTAAACCCCTGTCAACCTGCACAAAAGTCAATTCCAAATGGATCAAAGACCTCAATGTAAAGC
>NW_008357033.1:4033373-4044240 GCF_000622305.1 Nannospalax galili | reverse complement strand
AATTAAAAGATGGGCTAAGGAACTGAACAGAGAGTTCTCAAAAGAAGAAATAAAGATGGCTAAGAAGCATCTTAAAAAGTGTTCCACATCACTAGTAATTAGGGAAATGTAAATTAAAAACATTTTAAGATTTCATCTTACCCCAGTCAGACTGGCTAAGATCAAGAGAGCAAATGAGACCAAATGTTGGCGAGGATGTGGGGAAAGGGAAACACTCATCCACTGCTGGTGGGGCTGCAAACTTGTTCAAACCCTATGGAAAGCAGTGTGGAGAACCCTTAAAAAACTACAAATGAACTAGAAACTGTTATACTAACTGAAGTAACACAGACTCAGAAAAACAAAACAAAAACAAACAACAAAAACCAACATATGTTCTCCTTCATATGTGGATCTTAGCACCAAATCTTTATAAGCATGTATCCAGAAATAACTATAGGAACCAGGATAATGAAAAGGAACCAGGAAGGTAAAGGAAAAGAAAGAATCTGAAAGAGAAGAACAGCAGGAAACAGGTGTTAATAAGGGAGATATGGATAAAAATGGGGTTATTTTAAGGGGTGGAGGGAAGGTTATACAAGGAATCTAGGGGATAAAGGGTAAAAAGGAGCTCAAGAGAGGGGGACTGTAGGAGAAGGGTACTATTAAGGGAGAAATGGGAAAAATTGGGGCATCTTAAATGGGGAAACCATGGTGGAAGGGTTAGACAATGCGAGAGATACATAATGCCTAGCTAGTTTTAAAAAACCAGAGGGAACCATATTAGTACAACAACCTACAAATTATACATACAACTAGATCAAAGAATATAATATGTCTAGGTAAGGTTTATCTGAGAATGTTTGGTCTTTGCCCAAGCTTTATCTACATGGCACAAAGTAATTAAAGTACCAGACTGATGGAACTAACCTTCTGGGATGTTTAGCAGCCATACTTTGAGGCCTATACTAACTTGGTAAGAGGGACATAGAGGACAGTTTTTGCTCCTTGCCCTCCTAGGTCAACTAAGTTCAGTGGACTATGAGAATCTCTCAAAATGTCCTGTAACTGTGGTGAGTCACCTGTCCCCTTGATCAAGGAGGCCGTGGAAACCCCATCAGATGGACCTGAACCAGTGTCCAGTCTACAAAGTGGAGAGTCAACACAGAGGAAACATTTCCTCCATGCTTCCAAGTGAATCCAGCCATGGTCGAGTAGGACCTTAGGTGGAACTGGTAAAAGAAAGGAGCCAGGGGCTTCTCCCAAGCCCATGTTACCCCTGAGGAACAGATCCTCAAACAACCTGAAGAGTAAAATTAGGTTTATCTGGGCCAATTGTAGGGTCTTAAACACCCAAAAGGAAAGTATAACCAAAGATTAAATGGGTCAATATAATTTTTTGAGTCTATATGTATAGCTAAAGGCTACATAACAAGAAACAATGCCAGACAGGAGATACCTTCCTTTGAGTTGTTGGCTGGGGTGGCCCAAGAGACTCCAAGACAGTAACCCAGCATAGAATTGGGAAAATGAACAGCAGACTCCAATCTTATCTAAAGGAAGATTGACCACTGATTGCTTCTAGATGAGGAACAGCTGATCTCTCTAAAACAAGGCTCTCTAGATAGGCTGACTAGATTAAGTGGATAGAGAAGCATGAGGGAATGGCTGGGGGTGCTGAAAACACGGTGGACAATAACAGGGATGACAGAGTATATGGGCTCCAAAGGGGGTGGGGGAGGCCTATGGGAGAGTGCCATTTGGGAAGTGGGTGTATAGATGCATAAGATTGTTTGGGATGTTCTGTATGATATACACACTCAAAAAAAAATCAACAAAATTTTAAAAATGACATATTTGAGGAGGAAGCATAAAAATTTACTTCATGTTAATTAGTAGAGGTGATAAATATTACCATTGAAATATACCTGACTTTATATCCATACTCAGGTGCCAAGGATCCGAGTGTAACTGACTGTGACTAGTAATAATCAGATACATAGAGATTAGAGACACATGTGCAAACATCTAAGCGTTAGTAGCATTAAAAGTGTAGGAAGAAGCACGTTTTAAAGTGAAATGGAGATCTTTTTAAAGGGTAAAAACTCATTCAATTAAAAACTCATTCAATTTTATATCTTACAGGGTTCATACTGAGTTCAAAATTGTATAACTGTATTAATCCAACAGTAACCAAAAAATTTTATAGCCACTTTTGAAAGAGGTGTATCTTTGCTCTGGAAATTGTTATTGAATATGTTAAAGCTGTAATGAAATGCTTCCTCTAATCATGTGGTTATTAAATAAAATTTTTTAAAAAGAAAAAAATAGTATAACCAAGAAAGATTTGTTTTGTTTTGTTTTGGTTTGGTTTATTGAGGCAAGGTCTCACTCTGTAGCCCAGACTGTCCTAGAATTCAGTATGTAGCATACACTGGCCTTGAATCTATAGTGATCCTCCTTCCTCAGTTTTCTGAGTGCTGGGATTACAGATATGAGCCACCAAAACAGGTTAGGATTTTATTTTTTAGCATTATAACAAACAAATATTTTTAATGGTTTTAATTTGAATCGTGTCCTAATTAGTTTCAGCTGTCACCTTGACACTTGGGGTCATCTAAGGGATGACCCTGAGAGATTGCCCAGCTCCAATTGGCCTGTGACCACGTCTGTGAGACATTGTGTTAATTGATGATTGATGTGGAAGGGCCCAGTCCACTATGGGCAGTGCCATTTCTGCTTAGGTGGTCCTGGGCTTTATAAGAAAACTAGCTGAAGGCTGGAGAAATGGCTCAGTGGTTAGGAGCACTTATTGCTCTTGCAGAGTATCTACATTGTGGCTAACAACTGTCTGTAACTTCAGTTCCAGGGAGATCTGACACCCTTTTCTGGCCTCCACAGGCATTGCATGCATGGGTGCACTTACATGCAGGCAGGCAAAACATACATACACATAAGATACATACAAAAAAATTTCAAAAGAAAGCTAGCTGAGCATAAGTCTGGTAACAAGCTAGAGAGTGAACCAGTAAGCACTGTTTCTCCATGGTTTCTGTTAGGGTTCAGATCTGCAGCAGCCCCCTCCCCAACAGGGCCTCAGGGTTTTGCAAGCCCCTGAGAATGCAGGAACTAAGTTAATGAGCACCCTGGTCTTTGAAGACAAGATAAGCAGATTCTCTGCACCTTTTGGTCAAAGACAGCTTGCTTCTCCTTTGATGATCTTGGAAGCAGAACAGGCTCCTGCACTCTATTTCCCCCTGATAAGTTTTACAATGTATAGACTCCTTACCCCACAACTCGGATCCTGGTTGATGAAAGGGGACAGAAGGGGGCAGTTTTAACAGAAGCTGTTCTGATAAGCCCTGGACTCCTTCTCTCCTGCCTAACTTAAAAAAAAATCTTCCAGCCTTCTGCATCCCCCAAAGACCCCCCTATAAAGGCCACCAGCCCACAACCTATAGGCTGACAACTTCCCTATCCTGAAGGGAATTGTCCTGTGTGCTATTCCTCTGCTAATAAACTCTATCCAGCTGGAGTTTTGTCTGTGTCCTGGTACTTTCTCCCGATTGACCTGATTCATCTATCAGTTTCTACTTCAGTTCCAGCTTGAGCTCCTTGATGATTCCCTTGATGATGGATTGTGACCTGGAAGTATAAGCTGAAACAAAGCCCTTTCCTCCCCAAGTTGGTTTTGCTCAGTGTTTTGTCACAGCAACAGAGATGCAAAGTAAAACACTGTAATAAAACACCCTGACCAAAAGCAACTTGGAGAGGAAAGGGTTTATTTGATCTTGCAGGTCACAGCCCATCCTTGAAGAGTGCCATATAAGTTTGGGGGATTGAACCCAGAACCCCTACCTTACTCAAAACTAGTTTTCATGTTTAAAAAGATTCAAGCATTTTTACTCTTTGTAAATATACGTGTGTGTGTGTATTTTTCTAATTATTCAGTATAATTTGGATAAAAAGCTGTTTTCAAATTTGCCTATTAATATATGAATCCAATGAATTAGAGTAAAAGGCCCTATAACATGCTTCAATGTTTAACAATGTAACTCTAACACTATTTTCTTTAGATAGAGATTCCCAAAGATTTGGGCTAAATCATCTTATCCAAATTATACAAAAGATCAATCTAGAATAGCAACAATATTCATAATATTTGATACTTTAAGTACTGATGTTCCTTGATTAAATGATTAAGGTATTCTATGTAGGGCCTGTGTTGGATAAGAAAGCAGGCTGAGCAGGGGCCAGGGGAGCAAACCATTAAGCAGCGTTCCTCCATGGCCTGTGCACATTTTATTAATAGAAGGAAATGGACAACACTACAATGACTCCTTCTAGAGTCCCATTTCCATTTCTAATCATTAAAATAAAAATAAATATTTGGTCATGCTTACAAGACCTATAAAATTCCAATTTCTAACAGGTTCGATCTCTTGTTTCTTTTAATGTTATTAATGTTGGGTATATAAATGAAGAATTCTTGTTAAAAGAAAGTTTAACAGATACTATATTGTTATGTAATTTCTTCTATTTTTTTTTTTTACAGTTTTTGAAACCAGAACATTTATTTTATGACTGATTGCTGAAATCCTCAAGATGAGCTGGATGCTCCAACAGCCGCCCTGTTGGGTTTTGGTGTTGTTCCTTCACAGAATCCATGTCTGAATCTGTGATAGACAATTTTCAGGTGCCTCATCTGCCTAGTCCTGGTAGTGCTTTGGCACTCCAGTTACACTTCCTCTTGCGCTTGGCGGGGTAGCCACATTTGCCACAGGTTGACTTCTGAAGGTGGTAGGCCTTAGAGCCACAGTGGTGGCACAAAGTGTATGTCTTATTGAGACACTTTCCAAACAATGACATTCCTTTCATCATCTTGCTTCTGCCCCCAAGGCCAAAGAGACCAGAAGAAGAGGCATTCTTCTATGTTTTTCATTTACTTTTCCAAAATAAATCTGGTATGATACCAATATAATAAAATAGATCAAGTTATTATCCACAGATAAGAGCTAGTAGAGTTAGAAATAGTCACTCTACATGAGGTTATAGCTAAAAGATCTAACCAATAAAAAGAAAAACCAAATTAGAAGATGATAGATTTGTTTAAATACTCCAAATATAAGTAAAATAGTTCATAGAGTACAAATAACTACAAATACAGGGGGAAACATAGTCAATCTCATTTTGAGTTTTTTTTCCAATGTTTGTTTCCTTAATCTGTTACCTTTACTCCATTAGGCCAAGCAATGTTCTTGATTATTTTAAGTACAATAATCCTATTATATGTCACATGCAAATGTTATGTCAGAGGACAAAAGAAACAAAAAAGTCAGATCAGGATCATGATGGCTGATAGTTTTGATATGATCCAGGAGTTTCTTCCTTATTGGCTTTACCAGCTGTTCCTCTCTCCTGAAGACTGCTCTTCCTGCCTGCTACTCAGCCTCATCTACATCAGATCCTTGGAAGCCTTTCCTAGGAACACTGGAGTAAACATGCGACCCTGCATGCACAAAATGTCGTGTTTGACCAACAGGGGAAACTGTGAAAGAAAATTCCCAGAAAATTCTGCATCTTGAACTGAACTTCCTGCAAGGCGGACCAACTGATTAGCTCTTCAACTGTGGAGAATTTGGAATGTTGCAGACCTAGAGCCTATTTACAATTTATCTTGGGCCATCTTTAGCCCCTAAATAGCCACTCCTTGCCCACCTCTGTTTCTAACTTAACATCTTGTGACTAACAGATTTTAAAAAACCTTTTGGAAAATATTGTTAGTACATCACCAACTTCCATCAACCAAAAGGCTAAGTGTCATCAGATCACATCTGAGCCCTATAGTTGAGATTTCCCTTGCTGTAACCACCTACTTAATGTTTCCACCAACATATTTGAAAAGCATCTTAATTTATGACTTTTCTTGTTCTGTTATAAAAGCTTCATGAAACTGTTACCACGTTGGAACATGGAATTTAGGGTAACCTGAATCTGTGTTCCCAGGCCATGGTCACTCATATTTGACTCCAGAATAAACTATGTCTTATCCTCTTTGAGATGAGAGTTGTATTTTCGCATCAACATAAACAAGTGTCCTTTCCTGCTGAGCCATTTTGCTGGCCCTGCGACAAGTCTTATATCGAGTCTGGGATCTACGGAGCAATAAGATTCTCTCATCAGTAAGTTGACTTATGTTACTGAAAACAGTGCTCAGTAGAAACTTAATACTTGATAGATGAATGAAAAATAATTTTTCTTATTTATTTTTATTTTATGTGTATGAGTGTATTGCCTGCATGTATGTGAGTGCACCTGTGTCATGAAATGCCACAGAGGTTAGAAGAAGGCATTGGATTCCCCTGGAACTGGAGTTAAGGACGATTTGTAGCCGCCGTGTGGGTGCTGGGAATCAAACCTGGGTCCTCTGCAAGAGCGGTCAGTGCTCTTAACCACTGAGCCATCTCCCCAGTCCTGAAAAATAATTTTTTTTCTGAATCATGGACTCATGTATAAAGTGATTAGAAAACATTTCTTTCGGCTTTCTAAGGCAGGGTAATATGTGAAGTCTGGCCTGGACCTCCCTATGTAGCTGGGGTTGGCTTAGAACTCACAATCCCCCTGTCTCAGCTCCTCAAGTGTTAGGATCACAGGTGAGCACCACCACAGGAAATTTTTTCTTCATTTATTATTATTATTATTTTTATGGGTTGGGGGACAGATTCCTGATCCCCAATCCAGGCTAAGCAATCAGAGCCAACTCAATGAGGTGCAAGAGCCAGCCAGTTTACCAGCCATCTCAGGGAATTCTGGTTCATAATGAAATTTAGAAAACTCCCTGCCTACAGGTACCTCTACAGGAGACTGCCTTATTAAGTATGCATGAATTAATATAATCATAGCAAAGTAAACAGGACAATGCAGGAATATTAGGATTTTCCGTGGCTCAAGACCATTCCAGACATTCAGATGACTCATTTATTTCAGCTCAAATGGTGTGTACTATAAGAAAAAAAAATCCTGACATATGAATTTAAAGAGGAAAGGTTTAAGTTGGTCATGGCGTTTCACACCTGTAATTCAAGTAACTTGGGAGACTAAAAACAGAAGGATTGGGAGTCTGAGACCAGCCTGAATTATAGAGTAAATCCAACTTTCACATGGGCCCTCAGGGGACACCCACCCAAACACGAGCTACCTGAAGGGCAGGGCTTCCTTCTGACACCCTCAGTCTTGTCCCACCCATGTTCCCCTTTGATCACTCATTCTGCTTCTACCTTGCTTTCCATCTTCCCCAATTATTTGTTTTTTAACACGGGGTCTCATACTGTGGAAAAGTGTGTCTCTGAACACCAGAGATGATTAAATAAGGGAATAAGGAGGGAAAGAGAAAGTTGAGGCCCTCAGCTTGACACTATGGGAAGTGATGAGAGCTTGGGGATGTGTGGCCTAGCCAGGGGTCTTACATGACTGATGGTACATGTAAAGGAGTATTGGGGAACCCTGCTGTTAAGGTTGGCTCCTTTCTCAGCAGGGGCTTCCTGCCTGACTTACCTGGAAAGTGCCACCAAGCACGGATGCTTGGCCTCATTTGAAACATGACCTTTGGCATAGTTACCTGCAATAAAACTACTCCCAGGTTTTTTCTATATGATAATTAGGCATTGCCTCATAGTTGGATGATAGGACCCTGCTACCACATGTAAATAAAACATACTATGAGCATCTATCAGCTGAAGCATTGGCTGCTGCCTCCACACTATATTTTCCTTGACCCCACTGAATAAACGGAGCTGTTTCACTGAGTCTGGAGCTGTTTGTATCACTGAACATGCCTCCCCGGAAGGGCTTTCTTCCATCAGTGCTCACTGGCTGTCCTGACCCTGATCGTCGCTTCTGCTCCCTTTGCCCTTGTGGACTGGTGGCCAACGACCCACAAGGGGAGGGAGAGACCCCACAAAGGAGGAGGGAAAGCCACTTTGAATGTGGGCTGCCACATGTAGTTCTGGGACCCAGGTGGACTAAAATAGGAGGGAGGGAGCCTGGGAGGACAGGCTTGCTTTCTCTGCTGTCTCACTTCCTGGCTGCTACAAATTAAGCAACTTTTCTCTGCCACACCCTTCTTCTCCCACATCTGCCCTACCACAATCCCAAAACAATGAAGCCAGCTGACCATGGACTGGAACCTTTGAAATGGTGAGCTAAAATAAATTCTTCTACTGTTAAGTTGTCACAGAGAAAAAAAATTAAATTCAACTCCAGTTGCAATGTCAGCAACACCCCCACCCCTCCTCCAGCTGCTAGTGTAAAGAAGTCAGAAAGATAATTTTTGTAAGAGATGGCAAATTTATTTGTTAGCGTTATTGTGTCTCGTGGTATGAAAGAAGGAATTGGAAAGGTGAAATATGTTAAAAGTGTTAAGGTTCAGATAGCCCTGCCCCCTCACCAACAGGATCCCAAGGACTTCTCATGCTCCTGAGAAAAGGGAACCTAGCTGATAAGCACCTTGGTCTTTGAAGTCAAGAGAAGCAGACTTTTCTCCACTGTTTGGCCAACACAGCAGGCTTCCCCTTTGATCTCTAAAGAAGACAGGTTTTAACAGTGCTGCTCTCCCACTCCCCCCCAAACTTTAAAAAAAATACATCTTCCCGCCTTCTGCAGGAAGCAGAAGCCTCCCCTTTTAAAAGACCCCAGCTCAAAACCCGGGCAGACATTTTCCCTGCCCGGAAGGGAATCTGCCCCACGTGTTCCTTTGCTAATAAACCCTATTTTGATGGAGTTTTATCTGTGCCTTGGTGCCTCATCATCCATATGCTCGTTCTCCACCAACTTTTTACTTATCAAAAAGGATATGAAAATGGAGATCTTTTATTAAGAAGGATTTATGTATGAAGAATAAGATGGATGGATGTTTCCAGAATAGAAAAAAAAATGAAAAAGTCTACACAAATGAAGTTCTGAGTAGGTTTGTTAATATACGAAAAAATGAGACAAAATAATATATAGATAATCTTAAAATTTCTACAGTCATGATTTAGTCAAATAGTTTAAGGAACAAACAATATGTCTAGTCAAGGTTTATTTAAGAGCATTCTGTTTTTGTTCAAGCTTTATCTACATATCACATGATGGCTAAATTTCTTTTCTCTCCCTGTCTAGAAGCCATTTGGGAAGAAACTCATACTGATTCTAGCTACTCCAACAGCTATTAAAGTGCTTGAAAGTAAACCCTGAGTTCATCACGCTGGAGTCCAGCCTTGGAAGCCAAAAGAAAAACAAGGAAGAACCCAAATGGATGGATGCTCTTGTGAGCCCATCAAGAAATTCTCCCAGTTCCTTAGGACTAGTAATGGCTTTTCTCCTCCCTCACATCTTAGATAAAGACTTTCTTTCCTACCTCTATCCTGCAGCTATACACATAAAGCTGTAGAACCCTGAGACCCTCTTCATTCACCCGCTACCCCCAATCCCTCCAGACCCCCACTAATTGCTCTCTTAGCTTCTATAAAATGCTTGGCTGCTTCTTTAGACGTGCCTAGACATGCCCTGGCATGCACCGACTCCTGCCTGCTATTCCCCACCCCCCTTCCAGGAAACTATAGATTAAGCAAGTCCGAGCATAAAAACTGCCCTATAAGGTAAAAACAGAGACTCCTGGCACCACAGGTAACAGTCAGCACATTCCACAGCCCTGAGAATAGCACCTACCAATAAGAAACTTCCAGCGCTGCATCTTATACATCCAATAAGTTTAAAATTATGATGGCGCGCACAGGCTCCTTGAACCAACCAAAATGTATCTTTGGTATCCCACCCCCCCTTTTGTCTAAAACCTATAAAAGGCTCCACTCTCCCTTACTCTGGGCTCTCAGCATGGATCCATTGAGTTGGTGAGGTCTGAGAGCCCGAGCTTAAGCCCGAATAAACCATAAACCTTTGCTTTTGCATTTTGGTGTGTTGGGTCCTCGGTGGTCTTTTTGGGGTCCAGTGGATGGGGCACAACAAAGCCACACATACATTTTTGGAGCAATTTAGATAGGCTTACAGGAAGGGTTCCTTGACTGATACCTTATGTCCCCATTCAGCTCTACCAACAAAGTATCTTGGGAGAATAGGTTAGGATTAGACATGATTTTTGCTGAAAAAGATGGGGTTTATGTAATGATGGGAGAAGAAGATTATATATTATTTCCAATAACACAACTCCAAATGTAACTCCAGGGCCTTAAGGCACTTTATAAAGAACTAAAAAATTGGAAAGTCTCTGACCTCCTGGAACAATGGTTTGGAAAATGAAGAGGTCTTATGTGCTCTATGCTCCCTTCCTCGGTAATCACAATGGGTGTTGTGATCCTGTGTTATACCACGTGTTAGGGACCTAACCCAGGCTTAGTGAGTCAAGTTATTATCAAACAAATGTCCCCTCCCTATAGCAATTTCATATTCCAAGATATAAAAGAAAGAGAACCAATACCTTAATGAATTGAAGAAAAGAGTGTTTAAGAAAATAAGAGGAAGTATTTGTAAGAAACATTAGTTCTTTTCTTTCAAATCCTGTAAAACTTGGAACTCAGTTTATGATAAGGAATTCTAATCTTTTAATCACACAACATCCTGTAAGACTTTTGTTTAAGGAAGGCCCTGACACATTCCTGAGCCTGATGGTCTGGAGTAGTGGAGCTCTTCTCCCTTCCTATTGATTCTTTTAAACTAGCTAACTAGGAAAGAGTGAGATTAGACCCCAGTCAATGGGAAAAAGACACAGTTCTTTTGTGCTAGTGATGGAATCAAACTAAAGCCCCCCAGGTTAAAGTGGATTCAAACCAAGTCCCCCAGACCAAAGAAGAATATTCAGAAAAAGGAAGTAAGAAGTAAAATAATTCTAACT
>NW_008357033.1:4031156-4032520 GCF_000622305.1 Nannospalax galili | reverse complement strand
ATTAAAGGCAAAAGAGCAATTGAGGTTTTCTGGTCAGGGCTACTCCCTGATGTAAGCCAAAGGCTCTTAGCCCTCTTAGCGGACCCTGACTGCCCGCACGGGTGGAGACAAGGCGGCTTCCGTATCTCCCTCTCCTCTCTGTTTCTCTTTCTCTCTGGCCACTGAAACAGCCCCGTGGGCACGGGTCGAGCAAATAAGAGCCATAGGGCACTCGCCGCTAAAACACTCCCGTGGAAGGATAAGGGGGTCCCAGGCATGAATCCCAGATGAATTCACATTCCCCGCAGAAGAAAAACTGGGCAACGTTAGGTACTTGTTCATAAGCACACCCACTGGTCATTATTATTTGGAGTGGCATATTCTCATTTTCTTTCTTTCCTTCTTACTCTCCCCCTCTCCTGTCTGTGACCTCCACTATGGGTCAATCGCTAATTACCCCCTTAAGCTTAACTCTGGAACACTGGAAGGAGGTTGTGGAATGGGCCCACAATTTATCACTGGAGGTCCAGAAGAAGAAGTGGCAGAATCTCTGTTCCTCTGTATGGCCCTCTTTTGAAAAAGGATGGCCAAGGGATGGGACTTTTGACCTTGCTACTATCTTGCAGGTTAAGGAATACATTTTCCACCCAAGACCACGCGGACATCCAGACCAGGTGGCCTACATAGTCACCTGGGAAGACTTGGCCTGGAACCCCACATCTTGGGCATGGCCGTTCCTACCTCCTAGGGGAACTGAAGAGACTGACCAGGGGTCTCCTGTCCCTTCTGCTCCCCTGAGTCTTACTTCTTCCCTCCTGCCCCTTCAGTCTGCCCCTGAGAAGAAGTAAAAGCCAGTCCTCCCTGAGGACCAAGTTTCCCTAACCCTCCTTAATCCTCCACCTCCCTATCCACCTACGCAGGCACCTCCACCCCAAGAACTACCTTATCCCTCTCCTGATTCTTCTGAACCTGACAAATCCCCTCCTCTACCTAAGAGACTCCGCTTAAGGAGGGATAGAGGGGGCCCTTCTAATGGAACCTAGACTGCCCAGGTTTTTCCCCTCCGAACTATAGGGGATCAGATCCAGTACTGGCCTTTTTCAGCCTCTGACTTGTATAATTGGAAGACTCATAACCCCTCTTTTTCTCAGGATCCTCAGGCTCTAACTGCTTTAATAGAGTCTATTCTCCTCACCCACCAACCCACCTGGGAGGATTGTCAGCAACTCCTCCAGGCCCTTCTAACCACAGAAGAAAGACAGCGAGTCATCCTGGAGGCCCGGAAAAATGTCCCCGGGCAGGATGGGAGACCCACTCTGCTCCCAAATGAAATAGACGCAGAATTTCCTCTGACCAGACCCAACTGGGACCCTGAAACCGTGGCC
>NW_008357033.1:4028945-4029571 GCF_000622305.1 Nannospalax galili | reverse complement strand
GAGACACATGGGACCAGAGAAGACCTCACCGACCAGCCCCTAACAGATACAGATGCCACATGGTATATGGATGGGAGCAGCTTTCTGCGAAACGGTGAACGTGAGACGGGGGCAGCGGTGGTCAATGGGGAGAAAATAATTTGGGCCCAAGCCCTGCCGGCCGGAACTTCAGCCCAATGGGCTGAATTAGAAGCCTTAACCCAGGCCCTAAAAATTGGCAAAGGACAGAAAGGTCAGTATTATCCATTGCCCTGGACATCAGCAAGACCAGGGGCCAATTGCTCGGGACAATCGGATGGCAGATGAAACTGCCCGTCAGGCAGCAGAAGGTACTTGTATTCTCTACACCCATTCAGAATTTGAGGCTAAAATTGAAACATAAACAAAGGAGATTGTGTTTCATGTTCCCTGGTGAATGCTATCAGATCAAAGGTCCCATCTGGTAAGAGAAAAAGAGGGACACGACCAGGGACTAACTGGGAAGTAAATTTTATTGAGGTCCTCCCAATGGTTATAAATATCTTTTAGTGTTCATAGACACTTTCTCAGGGTGGGTTGAAGCTTTCCCCACCCGGAAGGAGCCAGCCCAGACTGTGGTGAAGAAACTGATTGAAGCCATCTTGCCT
>NW_008357033.1:4022674-4028055 GCF_000622305.1 Nannospalax galili | reverse complement strand
GGGCTGCTGCTCTCTCTCTCTCTGTGAGTGAGGCCAGGGCCCATCTGCGCAAATGATTAAATCCTCTTGCTTGTTGCATCTCCTGGTCTGAGGACTGAGTTATTGGGGTGTGGCCTCCCGTGGACATTGGGCACCCCAGCCTGGGGGTCCTACACTAGGAATAAAAGCCCCCAAGCTTCTGAGTCCTGTGTACTTGCTGGATCTGAATGACCACTCAGGGCACCCTTTTGCAAAAGTAAAATCTGCCTTTCTGAGTTACTTTTGCTTTATCTGCATGTTCTTTGTGTAGTATTGATGAGATCATTGGATCATGAATTTTATTTCTAACAGCTGGAACTTGGAGGACACTTGTTCCCGTAGGTATGTCTTGGAACTGTCTGTCTCCCGGAACTGTGCTAATGGAACTGTTTTTTGGAACTCTGGCCCTGGAACTGTGTCCTGACTCTGGCCCCACCTATAATTTTATTTAAAATGGTTTCTTCAGCTTCAACTGGGGAGGTACAAACTTGATTCCACCCTAATCATTACAGATTATCCAGACTTTTCATCCTTAGTTCTAGAATATCTCATTTACCCATGATCACATGTCCTTCCCAACCTCCACTGTGCACAATGGAGATGGGGCACCACCTTTCAGTACTCTGCTATGTTAATTTTCAAGCATACCCATGTTCATTCATTCATTCATTCATTCATTATCTTTTTGAGTAGAATACCAAATTGAGGTTGCCTAGGGAAATGGGATCAGCTGCCAAGGACACAAGAGCACATGGTTTTGTTGGAGTTAATTAAAAGTCGTTAGTCCAATGCCTGGCGTGGTGGCATACCCCTTTAATCCCAGCACTCAGGCAGAGGCAGGTGGATCTCTGTGAGTTCCAGGCCAGCTGGGGCTACAGGGAGACCCTGTCTCAAAAAGACTAAAAGAATAAAAGTCATTTGTCCAGATTATGTCTGTTAATGAAAGTCATTCCCACAAGAGTTGGAGCCGGGGGTGGTGGTACACACTTGTAATCTCAACACTTGGGAAGCCAGAGAATTGCTGTGATTTCATCCTGGATTACATAGAGTACTCATGGCAGCCTGGACTACATGGTGAGACTCTGTAATAAGGCACAGTGGCACAGGCCTGTGATACCAGCACTTGAGAGGTGAATGCAGGAAGATCAGAAGTTCAAGGTGACTCAGCTACTGAACCAGTTCAAAGCTAGCATGGGCTACATCAGACCCTGTCTCAAAAAACAAACAAACAAACAAAAAATAACAGCAACAACAAAAGGGCAAATCTCATCCTCATCTCTGACTTCCTGTCTCATGTGTGATTTCTTCTGCATGTGATTGATCCTCCTTCTTCCTGTTCTCCCTCCTCACTTTTCTCAAAAATTTTTTATTATTTTTATCTTTTTATATGTATGAGTGTATTGCCTGCACATATTTAAGTACACTCATGTCATGCAGTGCCCACAGAGGTCAAAAGAGGGTGTCAGATCCCCTGGAGCTGGAGTTAAGGGTGGCTGTTAACCACCATGTGGGTGCTGGGATTAGAACCCAGGTCTTCTGCAAGAGCAGCCAGTGCTCTTAACTGCTGAGCCATCTCTCCAGTAGCCCTCCTCCTTCCTTTTAAATTTTTCCTAAAAAATTGATCAGGCATGGTGGCACATTTCTTTAATCCCAGCACTCGAGAGGCAGAGCCAGGCAGATCTCTATGAGTTCAAAGCCAGCCTAGTCTATACAGTGAGTCTACACATTTATTTATTGTGTGTGTGTGTGTGTGTGTGTGTGTGTGTGTGTGTGCAGATGTACACATGCCATGGAGCACTTGTAGGGGTCGGAAAACAACTTGTAGGAGTTGGTTCTTGCCTTCCACAACTTGGGTCCCATAGATTGAACTCAGAATGAGGCCTGGCAGCAAGCACCTTTACCTGCTGAGCCACCTTGTCCATCCTTTCCCATGTTTCTTCTTTTCCTTCCTTCCTTCCTTCCTTCCTTCCTTCCTTCCTTCCTTCCTTCCTTCCTTCCTTCCTTCCTTCCTTCCCCCCCTCAATTGGCTTTATTTTTGATTCAAGAACCAAGCCACACTTACTACTCAAGTCTTCAGACTTTGGAAGCATATGCTTTACCCAATCTTTACCCTAATCTTGCCTGCCTCCTTCCTTCCTTAAGTTGTTTTTGTCAGGTAATTTGTTGCAGCAGTAAGAAAAGTAATACAATGAAAATCTCTCTCTCTCTCTCTCTCTCTCTCTCTCTCTCTGCTTTTCTCTCTGTCAGACATGGTAGCCCACGCTGGCCTTGAACAGCAGTCCTCCTGCCTTAGCCTCTCAAGTGTTGGGATTATAGGCATGAGCTACCTTTTTGTTCTATAAAGCATCCAGACTTAGGTATTTCTGTTGCTGAACAGAAAACTGATTAACACATTCTGTCATTGGTTCTAAGCTTACTCTGGGGGGCTCTAAACATTCTGAACATAATTCAGCTTAATGTAGGGACAGCTGAATGCTGGCATTGTCAATGGTTTGTTAGTAAACTGGCTAATTATTCAAGCATGTATGGAGGGCAGATAAGTATCTGGCATTCTGTAAGGTCCAGAAATTTGCATTGCTTGGGGATGGGGAGATCTTTGGTCTTTGCTACTCACAGTTTTTCAGACAAGGTAAAGGCTGAACAGTAGTAAGTCTGGGGTGGGGAGAGTGCTGAGGAAGAACAGCTTAGATGTGGGAATGTGTAGCTCTTCTAAAATCTCATCCATAGAAGAAAATGTGACCCAGAAGGCTTAGCTCCCTAGAGGACGTCTCTCTCAGGAAAAGTTACTCCAACCAGAGAGGGAATTGACTGTAGCCAGACTGATTTACATCTTCAATTTAACACTGCTAAATACATCCCTAGAGACAATGTGGTGTGATTTCACTTGCATTGCTAATCAAGGACTGGTTTGCGGGATTGCTTCATACCAAGCTCCTTTCTGATTATTTCTGACCTCAAGATGAGTATTTTAGGCCCAGGTAAAGTCCAAGAAATTACTTTCCTGACTGTAAATAAATAACAGGGACAAGCTGGTCATGGTGGCATATGCCTGTTAGCCCAACAGTCAGTAGGTGGAGGCAATGGCATCAGGAGTTCAAGGTTATGTAGGACCCTGAGACCCTCTTCATTCACCTGCTATGCCCAATCCCTCCAGACCCCCACTAATTGCTCTTTTAGCTTCTGTAAAATGCTTGGCTGCTACTTTAGACATGCCTAGACATGCCCTGGCATGCCCTGACCCCCGCCTGCTATTCCCTCCCCCCTTCCAGGAAACTATAGATTAAGCAAGCCTGGGCATGAAAACTGCCTTATAAGGTAAAAACGGAGACTCCTAGCCCCACAGATTACAGCACATTCCACAGCCCTGAGAATAGCACCTACCAATAAGAAACTTCCAGAGCTGCATCTTATACATCCAATCAGTTTAAAATTATGTTGGTGCGCATGGGCTCCTTGAACCAACCAAAATGTATCTTCGGTATCCCCCTCCTCTCTTTGTCTAAAACCTATAAAAGGCTCCACTGTCCCTTACTCTGGGCTCTCAGCATAGATCCATTGAGTTGGTGAGGTCTGAGAGCCTGAGCTTAAGCCTGAATAAACCATAAACTTTTGCTTTTGCATTTTGGTGTGTTGGGTCCTCGGTGGTCTTTTTGGGGTCCAGTGGATGAGGCACAACATTTGGGGGCTTGTCCAGGATCCCTCAGAGACCCCCGAGAGGAACCAACCCCAAAAGGTTTTTGATTAACTGGTCGGGTAAGTTTTTGTAAAACTGTGTGTGTGTGCCTGTCTTCTCTATGCTTCCACTTAGGTCGTGGCCATCTGATCTCAGTTTTTCTTTGTCACTGAAATGCTAGCAAAGTGACCTGGAGGATTGGGGAGATGTCGCTATCCTTGTCGGGGTGGGTGTTCCTCATCGGACACCCCACAAGGATACTAGTCCATCTGAAACCTCAGAGGACCTCACGACCCTGTTGGGACACATGCATCCTATCCATATGGTCTTTGGCATAATCGAGCCAGGGAACTCACATGGCCGAGAGTCCAGACCATCTGAAAGCTGTGGTAGTTTTTTCTGGGCCCTCTGTCTGTGTCTTTCTTGTGTCTTGTGGTCTTCGTTCTAATTTCTTTGTTGGTGAAATGGATAGGACTGATAAATACTATGGGCAACACCCCATCTTCCCCTCTAGATCTTACACTATTCCACTAGGGGGACGTGAAGATGATTGCCCATAACAATAGTGTAGACGTAAAGAAAAAGAAATGGACAACCTTAAGTTCGGTTGATTGGCCCTCCTTCAATGTTGGATGGCCCCCTGAAGGGACTTTAACCTGAGTTTGATTTCCAGGGTAGAGGACCATGTCTTCCACCCACAGACGGGCCACCAGGACCAGATCCAATACATCGTGACCTGGCGAGGACTTATCAAATGACCTGATGCCCCTCCCCCACCTGGGTCAAGTCCTTCCTTCCCCCAATTAATCCAACTGCTCCCCCTCCACCTCTGCAGGTCCTCCTGCTCAGCCCAAAGGTGGAAGAGAAACCCATTCTCCAGAGAGGCATGGAGGAGAATGACATCTTTCCCCTGCCCTACTCCTCTCAGATGGGCACCCCGCCAACAGCGCCACAAGTGCAGGCCCCGCCTCCTAACCCTGAGGAGCCACCATCGCTTCCACAGGGACCTGCACAGGCCACATGGAGCCGGAGGGGGGTGGCCCCCCAGCCTGACACCATTGTCCTCCCCCTCTGGCCGGCAGGGCCCCCAGATGGAGAGGGCAATCAGCCCTTTCATTACTGGCCCTTTGCCACCAGTGATCTTTACAATTGGCGCTCACAGAATGCGCCTTTCTCTGAAAACCCCAGGGACTTGATTAACTTATTGGAAACTGTTCTCTTCACTCACCA
Source organism: Nannospalax galili (assembly GCF_000622305.1). NCBI lineage: Eukaryota > Metazoa > Chordata > Mammalia > Rodentia > Spalacidae > Nannospalax > Nannospalax galili. The sequence continues at coordinate 4,023,134 of NW_008357033.1, read as the reverse complement.
GCCCACCTGGGATGATTGCCACCAGCACCTGAGTGTCCTGTTCGCTACTGAGGAGTGAAACAGGATCCTGGAGGCAGCCCAGAAATTGGTTCTGGGCCCCACCAGGGAACCTACCACAGACCCAGGCATCATTAATGCCAGCTTTCCCCCTAGCCATCCCAACTGGGACTACAATAGGGCAGAAGGTAAGGAGAGGCTTCTGGCCTACCGCCAGACTCTGTTAGCGGGTCTCAAAATGGTGGCTTGAAAACCCGCCAATATGTCTAAGGTCTATGATGTCAGACAGGAGCCTGAAGAGAGCCCAGCCTCATACTTAGAGAGGTTACAAGATGCCTTCCAGCAGTTCACTCCATATGACCCAGAAGCGGAGGAATCAGCTCAAACTGTGATGTTTTCATTAACCAGGCAGCCCCTGACACCAAGAGAAAGTTACAGTCTTTAGATAGACTAGGAGAAAAGA
>NW_008357033.1:4016224-4021140 GCF_000622305.1 Nannospalax galili | reverse complement strand
GGCAGAAGGTAAGGAGAGGCTCCTGGTCTACCGCCAGACTCTGTTAGTGGGTCTCAAAATGGTGGCTTGAAAACCCGCCAATATGTCTAAGGTCTATGATGTCAGACAGGGGCCCAAAGAGGGCCCAGCCTCATACTTAGAGAGGTTGCAAGATGCCTTCCAGCGGTTCACTCCATATGACCCAGAAGTGGAGGAATCAGCTCAAACTGTGATGTTTGCTTTTGTTAACCAGGCAGCCCCTGACATCAAGAGAAAGTTATAATCTTTAGATAGACTAGGAGAAAAGAACCTTAGGGACTTAATAGCAGTGGTGGAAAAGTAGATAATAGAAGGGAGACAGCAGAACAAAGAGAGGAAAAAAAAGAAAAAAGACAGGAAGCAAGCCTGACCAGGGTCCTGGAGAGACAACAGGCCCACCACAAGAAGGACCACAGAGAGATATTATTAGCAACCAACCCTCAGTACAGAGGGAGCTCATTGGTGGGATCCAGACCACGAAATAAGGTAGGGAAAAACCAGTGTGCGTACTGCAAGGAGGAAGGGCCCTGGGTGAAGGACTGCCCCAAGAAGAATAAGCAATCAGCTAAGGTATTAAAGGCTCTAATTGGGGGTGAAGACAGTGACTAGGGGAGACAGGGCTCAGGTCCCCCTCCCTGAGCCCAGGGTAACCCTGAAAATAGAGGGGAAACCAATTGAGTTTATGGTGGATACTGGTGCCCAGAATTTGGTTTTATTGGAGCCAAGAGGGCCAGTGTCCTCCAGAACTACATGGGTACAGGGGGCAACAGGAACAAAGCCCTATTCATGGACTACCCAAAGAACAGTAGATTTAGGGAAGGGCCGGGTATCCCACTCATTTCTAGTAATCCCAGAATGTCCCTACCCACTTCTGGGCAGAGATTTATTGTCAAAAATGAGGGCGCAGATCCACTTCACAGCTAAAGGAGCCACCCTGCTTCACAACGGGACTCCGGTTCAGGTTCTAGTCACCAACGACCTGACTGAGGAATATAGAGTCCATCAGGAGCCGATCCAACCAAACCCTGATATATCAGATTGGCTCCAAAAATTTCCCCAAGCCTGGGCTGAAACAGGGGGTATGGGTCTGGGAGGACACAGGCCTCCTATATATGTTAAACTCAAAGCAGCAGCGGACCCTGTTAACGTGCACCAGTATCCTATGCCCCTAGAGGCAAAACGTGGGATTACTCCACATATCAGAAGATTAATGGAACTGGGGGTGCTGAGAACAACCCAGTCTGCCTGGAACACCCCACTCCTGTCTGTCAAAAAGCCCCAATCTGGGGACTATAGACAGGTACAAGATTTGACGGAGGTGAACAAGAGAGTCATTGACATTCATCCCACTGTCCCCAACCCTTATATGTTACTCAGTACCCTGCCACCAGATCGGCAATGGTATACAGTTCTGGACCTCAAGGATGCCTTCTTCAGCCCGCCACTAGCTCCCAGCAGTCAGCCCTACTTTGCCTTCAAATGGCATGATCCAGAGGCAGGAATCAGTGGCCAGCTGCCTGGACGCGACTGCCTCAAGGGTTTAAAAATTCTCCAACTATATTCGATGAGGCCCTGGGTGAGTACAGAGCCCAACACCCTGACATAAGCCTGTAACAATATGTAGATGACTTATTGATTATGGCACCAGACCAGAAGTCCTGCCTGGAGGGGACAGAGGACTTACTCCACATACTTGGGCACTTGGGATACTGGGCCTCAGCAAAAAAGCTCAGATATGTCTTCAAGAAGTGACTTACCTAGGGTACATCCTCAAGGAGGGGCAGCGGTGGTTGACTAAGGCCCACAAAGAGACTGTGCTAAAGATACCTGCACCGACCTCCAGAAAACAGGTGAGGGAATTCCTGGGTACTGTGGGGTTCTGCTGCCTCTGGATTTTGGGGTTTGCTGAAATTGCAAATCCCCTGTATGAGGCTACTAAAGAAGGACAGGACTTCAACTGGATGCAGGAAAGGCAAGAGGCCTTTGATACCCTAAAATGCAAACTCTTAGAGGCCCCTGCTCTAGGACTACTACATAAGTAAACCTTTCTGTCTATATGTGGATGAACGTAAAGGTATTGTGAAAGGGGTCCTCACTCAGAGAATAGGCCCCTAGAAGAGACCTATTACATACCTATCAAAGAAATTAGACCCTATAGCAGCTGGATGGCCCCCCTGCCTGTGAATTATAGCAGCAGTGGCCCTGCTGGTTAAGGATGCTAACAAGTTAACCCTGGGACAGGACCTGCTTGTGGCAACCCCTCATGCCCTCGAGGGGGTGCTCAAGCAACCCCCTGATCAATGGTTGAGCAATGCCTGATTAACTCATTATCAGGCTCTGCTCTTAAATCCACCCAGGATCACCTTCCAGGTACCAACGGCCCTAAACCCAGCCACGCTATTGCCAGATCCTGATCTTGGGGACCCACTCCACGACTGTACTGAAATTCTGGCACAAGTGCATTGCATCCGGCCTGACCTGAAGGATGTCCCCTTGCCTGATGCCGAAGAGATGGAAGCAGCTTCATCAGAAATGGTAAAAGGCATGCTGGGGGAGTGGTCACAACCACCTCGAGAGTCATTTGGGCCAAGCCACTGCCAATAGGTACATCGGCCCAAAAAGCTGAACTGATTGCACCTACCAAAGCCCTAAGGATGGGTAAAGGAAAGAGACTCAACATCTACACCGATAGGAGATATGCATTTGCCACTGCCCATATTCATGGGGCCATCTATCAAGAGAGAGGCCTCCTTACTGCAGAGGGAAAACTACTAAAAATAAACAAGACTATTAAAAATAAACAAGAGATCTTAGACCTCCTGCAAGCCCTCTGGGACCCAAAAAAACTAGCCATAATCCACTGCCCAGGTCACCAAAAAGGAAACAACCCCACCCAGAAGGGAAATAATCTGGCTGACAGGACAGCTAAAGAAATAGCCCTGACCTCCGCGATCCTGCCCATTCTTGTTGATCCTGGAGCCAGGGAACTGCCTAAAACTCCCCACTATAGCCCCGAGGACTGAGCCTGGATAGACACTCTCCCTATCACTCAATGCCTAGAGGGCTGGTGGAGGGCAATGGATGGAAAAGTTATCCTACTTCAGAATGTAGGCATAAGATTGCTCAAGAAAATACATCAAGCATCACACATGGGCACCCGAAGGCTGCAAGACTTACTAAGAAGGGCCAAAGTTAAAATTCAGGAAGGAAATCAAGCCACTGAAAAAATTGTTAGACATTGTCATGCCTGCCAATTAACCAACTCAGCTCCATCCCATGCTAACCCAGGATCCCGGAGCAGAGGGACACAACCGGGTACGTATTGGGAGACTGATTTCACTGAGATCAAACAGGGAAAATTTGGATACAAATATTTACTAGTATTCATAGACACATTCTCTGGATGGGCTGAGGCGTACCCAACCAAGCATGAGACTGCTCACATGGTAGCCAAGAATATAAAGAGATCCTTCCCAGGTATGGTTTCCCAACTACAATCGAATCAGATTGATGGAATCAAACTAAAGCCCCCTAGGTTAAAGTGGATTCAAACCAAATCCCCCAGACCAAAGAAGAATATTCTGGGAAACTGTACAAGGAAGGAAGATGTAAAATTCTAACTGCTGAGAAAGAGGTGACCTTTTCATGCTCCGTACACAAGTCGGACATCACCTGAAACTTCCCCCCTCCTACTGCTGCCGGCCCCCTCCCACTGCTGCCGGTTGCTGCCGGCCCCCTCCCACTGCTGCCGGTTGTGGTTTGTGGTTTTTGCCTTTAAAAGTCGCCTATAAGCTGAGCTCGGGGCTGCTGTTCTCGCTCTCTCTCTGAGTGAGGCAGGAGCCTCGTCTGCACAAACGATTAAATCCTCTTGCTTGTTGCATCTCCTGGTCTGAGGACTGAGTTATTGGGGTGCGACCTCCTGTGGACGTTGGGTACCCCAGACCGGGGGGCCCTACAAGATAATGGGCCAGCCTTTGTGTCTCAGGTAAGCCAGGGAACAGCCACTGCACTGGGGGCCAATTGGAAACTACATTGTGCTTATAGACCCCAGAGTTCAGGACAGGTAAAAAAAATGAATAAAACTCTAGAAGAGACCTTAACCGAATTCTGAAAGAGACCTTAACTAAATTAGCTTTAGAGACTGGCGCAGACTGGGTGTCTCTCCTTTTTAGAGTAAGGAACACTCCATACCAGATGGGTGTGACCCCCTTTGAAATCATGCATGGAAACCCACCTCGTATGATACCTAGCCTCCAAGCTGACCTAGTATCGACCTTGGGAGACCAGGACCTACTGGGCTCACTCCAACGGTTGCAGCTAACCCACCAACGGGTCTGGCCACAACTCAGAGCCATATATGAAGCTGCTGTCCTCCTGCAACCCCACAGGTTTAAACCGGGTGACTGGGTCTTCATCTACAGACACCAATGGAAAAATCTCAAGCCAAGATGGAAGGACCCCTTCGTGATCCTCTTGATGACTCCCACTGCACTCAAAGTGGACGGTGTCGCGGCTTGGGTGCACTACTCCCACGCAAAACCTGCCGACCCATTTGCAGTCCCAGAGGATTACAAGGGAGACACCTGGAAGGCATCCCTACACCCTTTGAACCCATTCAAGCTCCGCATCCGATGAGACCCTTCATGCTAACCTGTCTATTGTTGACATTAAACTGCTTATCGGCTGATGGCACCTTTCCTGCAAGTAACATGAATCCCCATGTGCCCCTTAGCATGATCCCCCCAGATACCTGTGAGCTGGCCAGCCAGAACTCATGATTGGGTTCCCCAGTTACAAGACAAGGGGGGAATGTATGACCCTGAGACCATCTTCATTCACCTGCTACCCCCAATCCCTCCAGACCCCCACTAATTTCTCTTTTACCTTCTGTAAATTGC
>NW_008357033.1:4010492-4015909 GCF_000622305.1 Nannospalax galili | reverse complement strand
CTTACTCTGGGCTCTCAGCATGGATCCGTTGAGTTGGTGAGGTCTGAGAGCCCGAGCTTAAGCCCGAATAAACCATAAACTTTTGCTTTTGCATTTTGGTGTGTTGGGTCCTCGGTGGTCTTTTTGGGGTCCAGTGGATGAGGTACAACAGTTATACTCAACTGCTTAGTGAATTTGAGGTTAGCTTAGGCTATGGAGCGAACCTATCTCAAAACAAAACAACAAATAACAGTAGCAGCAGTAGCAACAAAAAAATCCTGAGATAGGGGAAAAAAAGAGCACTGAACACAGAGAGGCAAGCCTTGCTGTGCTGGGCATCTAGACTGTGTGACCTTGAGCAAGCCACCTCTGTTCTCTGAGCCTCAGCTTACTCATCTGGAAAATGGAACACTGGCATCCCATTAACCCAGTCATTACAAAGATAAAATACAATACAGCATTACAAAGACCCACAGAAGTTAGGCAAGGACAAAGAGACCCTTTGTTCATTTCTTGTGACACAAAATGACAATGACCAAAAGTTGGACTTTCTATATAAGCACATGTCCAAACACACATTCACACACACACACACACACACACACACACACACACAGCCAAAGAAAGTATTGGTGAAGTCAAAGATCTGATCAAATTATCTAGACTATAGCCCAGTGATATGGAACAGAGTGAGCACTTGAGAGGACAGGGAAACTGGAATGAGCAGGTCTAACATGCATCTAAAGGGAGGTCTAGAAAGGAGAGATGAAAAAGCTTGAGGGCACTGTAGTTGTATCCTGAATGTTCCCCAAAGGTCCATGAACTGAAGACTTAGTCCTCAACCTGTGGTGCTTTTGGAATGTAGTGGAACTTTTCGGGAGAGCAGGCCTGCATTAGTTACTTTTCTGCTACTGTGATAAAACATCATGACCAACAGCAACTTAAGGAAGAAAAAGGTTGTTTTGGTTCATTGGTCCAGAGGAATTGAGACCATTGTGGCAGGGAAGACAAGGCAGCAGGAGCAGGAAGCAGACTGATCACACTTCCATCCACACACAAGAAGCAGACAGACAAACAGAAAGTTTGGCAAAGCTATAAACTTTCAAAGCCCACCTCCAGTGATGGACTTCCTCCAGCAAGACTCCACCTCGTAAAGGTTCCATAACATCCCCAAACTGCATGACCAACTGGGGATCATGTGTTCAAATCCATGAACCTATGGGAACATTTGTCATTCAAACCACTACAAGGCCTAAAGAAATGAAGTTAGGTTATGGGGGCACCACCTCGAAGGGGTTTTGGGACATCCACCTCTTCTTGTCTCTCATTTTGTAATTGGCAGGAAGTGATCAATCCTCCCTGCCCACACTTACATAAAAATATACTGTCACCTCAGGCCCAAAGCAGTAGGGTCAATGACCATAGAGATGTGAAATGAGTCAAAATAAATGTTTCTTAGTGACTTCGTTATCACAGGCATTTTGTTACAGTAGCAGAAAGCTAAGAGCAGGAGAAGAAAAACTCAGAGAGCCAACGATTTAAAGACCCCTGCTGAGGATCAGCAAGATGGCTCAGCAGATAATGGTGCTTGCAGTCAAGCCTGGAGACCTGAGTTCAGTCCCTGAAACTCACATAAAGGTAGAAGGAGAGAAAAGAATATTGTCTCCGGCCCTCCACACATGTTCTGAAACATGAGCACATGTGCATGCACATACATAAATAAATAGATGCTAAAAATTGAATTATCGTAGGGTGTGGTGGTGCATGCCTTTAATCCCAGTACTTGGGAGGCAGAGGCAGGTGGATCTTTGTGAGTTCAAGGCCAGTCTGGTCTACATAGTGAGTTCCAGGACAGCTGGGACTACAGGGAGACCCTGTCTCAAAAACACCAAAAAAAAAAAAAAAGATTTATCAATATCAGGAGTGAAACAGGAGTCTGGTATGTGCGTCACTTGGTCGTGGTGGCACATGCTTTTAATCCCGGCACTCGGGAGGCAGAGGCAGGTGGATCTCTGAGTTCGAAGCCAGCCTGGTCTCCATTAGCAAATGCATGCCAGCTGTGGCTACAGGGAGACCCTGTCTCAAAAACACCAAAAAAAAAAAAAGATTTATCAATATCAGGAGTGAAACAGGAGTCTGGTATGTGGCTCACTTGGTAGAGTGCTCACCTAGCTTGTATGAATCTCTGGGTTTGATCTTCAGCACCTCAGGTGATGTGGGCAGGAGGATCAAAAGTTCAAGGTCATCCTTAGTTACAGATTGTTTTGAGGTCAGTTTGAGATACATAAGACCTAGTCTCAAAAAGAAAAAGAAAAAAGAAAGAGAAGAAAAAAAAGAAAAAGAAAAAAATTGGGCTAGTCATGGTGGTGCATGCCTATAATATTAGTGCTTTAGACGATGAGGCAGGAAGGATCACCATGAGTTCAAGGCCAGCCTTGGCTTCTTAGTGAACTGAAGGCCAGCTGAGGTTACAGTGTGAGACTATCTCTTAAAATTAAAAAAATAAGTAGCCGTGCATAGTGGTACATGCCTTTAGTCCTAGCACTTGAGAGGCAGAGGCGGGTGGATCACTGTGAGTTCGCTTTGTGGTCTCCAAAGCGAATCCAGACCAGCTACGGGCTACAGGGAGACCCTGTCTCAAAAAGACCAAAAAAAAATGTTTTTTAATTAAAAAAATAAAAACAAAAACCAAGCAAAAATAAAATGGGGAGAATATTATTCAGCTATGAAAAAGAATGAAGTATTGGTATATGTTCTAAAGTGCATGAAACTTGAAACATGTTAAGTAAAAGGAGCCAGACACAAAAGACCACAGACTGTGAGATATATATGTATGGAATATCTAGAACAGGTCAGATATAGAGACAGAAGTGTGGTGGTCGCCAGTCAGAGAGAGGGGGCCACTGAGGACTGACTGCTTAATAGGTCTGGATGCTTTTTGTTGGGGTGGGTAGGGACAATATTGTGGAACTGTCTAGTGAGGGTGACTCAGAAACTGTACTGAATGATACACTTCCAAAGAGCTGATATTTTGTTATGTGACTATCTCCTCAGTTAAGATGAAGAATGAAAGGTCAGGCATGGCGGCACATACCTCTAATCCCAGCATTCAGGAGGCAGAGGAAGGGAGATTTCTGTGAGACAGAGGCCAGCCTGGTCTACATGGTGGGTTCCAGTAACTGGGGCTATAGGGAGACCTTGTCTCCAAAACAAAAAACAAAAGGCAAGGTGGTATAGCTCAGTTGGTAGAGTGCTTGCCTAGAATGCATGTGGCCCTGGGTTCAATCTCCAGTACCTCATAAACTGGCACCTTATAAACTGAGTATGGTGGCACTGGGGAGATAGAGACAGAAAGATCAGAAGCTGGAGATCATCCTTGACTACATAGGGAGTTCCAAGACAGCTTGGGCTACAAAGGAAAACAATGAATGGAAGAGGGTACATCATACAAGCTTTAATAAAGGTCAATAAAGGAATGTGGATGTGTGGTGGTATGGAGATTCACAGCATGAACTGCTGGGCAAGATGGCACCTAGAGGGTTCTCTGTTGGAGTTAGTCATAGGAGACAGTCAGAATAATAAAAAAAGTAACTATATTCCAAAGAGAGAAAGAGAGGAAGAGCTTCATAAACACACAAGCAAATTGAAAGAGTACCTGAAAGGGGGAGGAAAAAGAGAGAAGGGTGGCAGAGACAGGGAAGCTGGAGGCAGCTGTAGCCACATTGGGGAAGGAGGGGAAAAATCCATGCAATCAGGACTGTTCTTCTCTGGTGATTCTAATTTGTGGCTAATTGACCTTAAAACCAACCATCACAATAGATGAAAAAGTCATCGACTTAGAAGAAATATCAGCAAAGAAATTGGGATTTTCAAAAAGAAAAAGAAAAAAAAGAAAGAAATGTTGGAAATGAAAAACTCAACAAATAAAATGAAAAACAGCAAAAAGGATTACAGAAAGATGTGAGCAAGCCAAAGAAAGACTATCAGGGATGGAGGCAAGGCTGATGAAATATTGCATTAAACATCAATGAGGGGAAAACAAATCAATAAAAAATCAAGCTTGTCCACAATGTCCAACAACTCTGGGCTGTGAACACTAGACCAAGAATCCACAGAATAGATGATAGCATGGAGATAAACACCAAAGCATAGAGAATCTACTAAATAAGATTACATCAGAGAAATTCCCAGACCTAGAGAAAGAAATAGACACTCAAATGCAGGTGGCATTTAGAACTCCAGATAGGCATGAACAGAGAACATCCCCCTGAGATATCAGAGTCAAGATGTCAAAAATACAAAGCAAAGAAATAATACTAAAAGCTGTGAGGTGAAAATTTCACCTTGCCTGCAAAGGCAGAAACATTAAAATAAAATCAAGTCTCTCATCTGCAACTCTTAAAGCCAGAAAAGCACGGGATGGCATACTTCAAGCTCTGAAAGCCAATAACTGCCAACCAAGAATTATACTCAGCAAAGCTAATTTTCAACATTGATGGAAAAAAAGTACATTTTTTAAAAAAAGTTATTTATTATTTTTATTTTACGTGTGTGAGTGTTATGCCTGCATGCAGGTAAGTGCACCCATGTCGTGCAATGCCAGTGGAGGTCAGAAGAGGCTGTCAGATCCCCTGGGACTGGAGTTACGAACAGTTGTTAGCTGCCATGTGGGTGCTGGGATTTGAACCCTTGTCTTCTGCAAGAACAACCAGTGTTCTTAACCACTGAGCCATCTCTCCAGCCCCAAAAGTACATTTTTAAGACAAGTACAAACTAAGACAGTTCATGATCACCAAGCCAGCACTGAAAAAAAAAATAAATGAATACACAGGAGGAAGAAAGACAATTTTAATATTGAGAGAACAGGAAAAAATACATTTAAGTACCCACAGGCCTCTCTCTGGGGTAAGTGCATTACACCCTCGGCGCCTTGACTCCCCCAGCCCCATTCACCCTCCCATCTTCACCGCCCTTCTCTCCTCCAAGTTTGGGCCCTGCCTCATTCCTTGTCTTGGGGCCCCAGACACCTGGGGAACCAATACTGCTCCCTGATCCTTTTCATCCAGACCAATGGAGTGCCTTCTCTGGGCCCCAGGAGCACTGCTTCTGGGCCTGGCCCGGCTTTCAACTCCCTCTGCTTCCCTGGGCCTGCAGCACCCTCCAGCCTCTTTCTGGGACCTTGGAGCTGACCTTTCCTCTTCTTGATCCTTTGCATCCAGATGAACCCAGATCCTCAGTGCAGTCCCCAGGAGGCCTTGGGGCCTCTTCCCACCCCATCTGCCTTTGCATCTCTCAGTGGCACAGCCACCAGCTGCCCTAGACCAGCATCTTTCCTGGGCCAGGCTCCCAGGCCAGTCCAACCCCCAAATTTCTGAGGCCAAAATCATTCCTGGAGGGATCCAGACCTTAGGAGAAAGCCTGAAAACATCTGACCCTCA
>NW_008357033.1:4009214-4009743 GCF_000622305.1 Nannospalax galili | reverse complement strand
ACATCATAGTAAAAACACTAAACGTACAGAACAAAGAGAGAATACTGAAAGCTGCAAAAGAAAAACAACAAGTCACATTAAAGAAAAACCCAACAGAATTACAGCTGACTTTCAGTGCAAGCTATAACAGCCAGAAGAGCCTGGACCAAAGTATTCCTAGCTCTAAATGACCACAGATGCCAACCCAGATTTCTTTACCTAGCCAAAATGTCTATTATAGTCGAAGGGGAAAGAAAAATCTTCCGTGACTTAAACAGGCTGAAGGAATTCATGTCCACAAAATGAGCCCTTCAGAAAGTTCTGGAAGCAATACAAAGAGCTGAAGAAAGGAATGACTATACCCAAGGGATTGCAGAAAGAATTCCAATGAAGGTATACCTGTGGAAAAGTACAGGTATATCAAGAATATAGACAGAAATAAAAATAACAGGACTCAATACCCATCTTTCATTAATAACTTTAAATATTAATGAACTGAACTCCCCAGTCAAAAAGACACAGACTATATGAATGGATTAAGAAACAAAAC
>NW_008357033.1:4008597-4009140 GCF_000622305.1 Nannospalax galili | reverse complement strand
TACCAAGCGAATGGTACTAAGATAAAGGCAGATGTGGCAATTCTAATATCTGACAAAATAGACTTTAAACTAAAACTGATCAGAAGAGACAAAGAGGGAAACTTCATTTTGATCAAAGGAACAATGACTCAAGAAGATATTGCAATCATGAACATATATTCACCAAACTCTGGTGCACCCAACTTCATAAAAACAATACTACAGGACTTTAAGACCCAGATTAACACCAACTCATTAATAGTAGGGGACTTCAATACCCCACTGTCTCCATTAGATAGGTCAACAGGGCAGAGGGTTAACAGAGAGACATCAGAATTAAACAATACCACATATAAAATGGACTTAACAGACATCTACCGAGTGTCCCACCCAAGCACCAAAGGACATACTTTCTACTCAGCACCCCATGGAACCTTCTCCAAAATCGACCATATATTGGGGCACAAAACAAACCTCAACAAACAAAAAGATTGAAATAAGTCCATGCATTCTATCAGACCACAATGCAATAAACCTTACAGTCAACACCGGAAGAATCCCTAA
>NW_008357033.1:4007609-4008345 GCF_000622305.1 Nannospalax galili | reverse complement strand
AAGAAATAACAAAAATCAGGGCAGAAATTAATGAAATTGAAACAAAGAAAACAATATAAAGAATCAATAATTCCAAGAGCTGGTTCTTTGAAAAGATGAACAAGATTGAAAGACTGCTAACCCAGTTAACCAAAAGAAAGAAAGAGCACCTCCAAATCAATAAAATCAGAGATGAAAAGGGAAACATCACAACAGACACCAGAAAGATACAGAACATTATAAGAGAATACTTTAAAAACCTATATGCGCATGTGGTTCCATAGTGTAGCAGTTATCACATCTGCTTTACACGCAGAAGGTCCTGGGTTCGAGCCCCAGTGGAACCATTGTTTCTTTACCATTTTAAGATTAACGTTACTGTTTTACAAATCTTATTTTGCTCCGGGAACTTGGGGGCCGGGTGCAGGGAATTTGGGGGTGGGGTGGAGTCTTTTGCGCTCTGTGGCGAAAGCTGGTGGGTTCGGGTAGGCTCTCTGAGCCCGTGCCGGGTGCGGCCGCCCCCTCGTGGCTTCTTCCGGGAACTGCAGGTGGGTCATCCGCACACTGCTGCGCTTGCGCAGCTTCTAGAGCCGGGCTGTGGTTCTCTGGTCCTGGGGCTTAGGCCAGGGAGAAGGCGGCCTTTAAAAGTGGTTATTGCGGGGTTTGGTTTACACGCCTTTAATCCCTGCCTGGGGAATGTGGGGGGAAGAAAAACAAGCAAACAAACAACAGTAGCTAAAAGAAAGGGGGTGGGGGG
>NW_008357033.1:4005331-4005627 GCF_000622305.1 Nannospalax galili | reverse complement strand
CTCAGAAAAAAAAAAAAAAACTGACATGTGTTCTCCCTCATATGTGGATCCTAGAACCAGACTCTGATAAATAAGTATGCAACCAGATATAACTCTAAGAACCAGGATAATTGAAAGGAAACATGGAGATAAAGGAAAAGAAATAACCTGAAAGAGAGAAACAGTAGGAAACATCCCTTAATAAGGGAGATATGGATAAAAATTGGGTTAGTTTAAGGGAGGGGGAGAGAAGGGTATACAAGGAACCTAGGGGATAAAGGGAAAGAAGGGGCTCAAGAGAGGCAGGACCGTAGGAG
>NW_008357033.1:4000500-4005174 GCF_000622305.1 Nannospalax galili | reverse complement strand
AATATATGTCTAGGTAAGGTTTATCTGAGAACAACTGGTCTTTGCCCAAGATTTATCTACATGACACACAATAACTAAAAATACCAGACTGGTGGAACTAACCTTCTTGGGTGTTTAACAGACATACTTTGAGGTCTATAATAATTTGGTCAGAGGGACATAAAGGATACATTTTGCTCCTTGCCCTCCTAGGTTGACTAGTTCCAGGGGACTATGAGCATCTCTGAAAATGTCCTGTAATGGTGGTGGGTCACCTGTCCTCTTGATCAAGGAGGCCAAGGAGACCCCACTAGATGGACTTGAACCAGCATCCAGTCTATAAAGAGGAGGGTCAACACAGAGGTATCACTTCCCCCATGCTTCCAAGAGAAGCCAACCATGGTCGAGCAGGACATTTGACTTATCTTCATATAGGTGGAACTGGTAAAAGAAGGGAGCCAGGGCTCCTCCAAAGCCCATGTGACCCCTGAGGAACAGATCCTCAAATGACCTTAAGAGCAAAAATAAATTGGTTTATCTGGACCAATTGTATGGCCTTAAACACCCAAAAGGAAAGTATAACGAAGGATTAAATGGGCCAACATAACTTCACGAGAGTCCATATGTATAGCTAAAGGCTACATGACAAGCAACAATGCCAGACAAGCGATACCTCCTTTTGAGTTGCTAGCCAGGGTGGCCAAAGGGATTCCCAGATAGTAACCCAGCATAGAACTGGGAAAATGAACAGCCCACTCCAATCTTATTCAAAGGAATATTGACAACTGATTGCTGCTAGATGAGGAACAGCTGACCTTCCTAAAACAAAGACCTCTAGGTAGGCTGACTAGATTCACCAGAAGGGCAAGTAGTGGCTAATAGCTGGGGTGCCGACAACCAGCAGACAGTAGCAGGGATATCAGAGAAAATCTACAAATTTTAAAAGTGTATTATATGTGAGGAGGAAGCATGGAAATTTACATCATGCTAATTAATAGAGGCAATAAACATTACCATTGAAATCTACCTGACGACTTTATATCCATGCTCAGATGCCAAGGAGCTCAGAAAGTAACTGACTGTGTCTAGTAATAATCAGATATATAGAGATTAGAAACGCATGTGCATCTTAGTGTCAACTATATTAAAAATAAATTTTTCTATATGAAACTGTAAAAAAATACATTTAATGAGAGGAATAGATGAACAAAAAGAACCAGGAAGGAACCCTTCTTGTCAAACACAGCAGAAATTAATAAACTTTTCTCAATAATAACCTTAAATGTAAATGATCTCAACTCACCAATAAAGAAATACAGGCTGACTGGATTAAAAAACAAGATCCTAGCTGGGTTTGGTGGCTCACAACTTTAGACTCAACACTGGGGAGGGAGAGGCAGGTGGATCTCTGTGAGATTGAGGCCAGCCTGGTCTCCATAGCAGTTCCAGGGCAGCTGGGGCTACAGGGAGACCCTGTCTAAAAAAGGAAAAAAAAAAAACAAACTAGATCCAACGATCCATTGGTAAAGATATACATGGGCTAAGAGTCAAAGGATGGAAATTTATCTATCAAATGAACAGAAACTGAAAACAAATTGGTATAGTCACTCTGATTTATGATGAAGTAAATGTCATGTAAAAATTAGAACAAATAAATCAGATGAAAAAGAATATTGGCTTCTTTGGAGCTGGAGAGATGGCTCAGGGGTTAAGAGCACTTGCTACTCTTCCAGAGGATCCAAGTTCAGTTCCTAGCACCCATGTTGGGCAGCTCACCCATAATTCCAGCTCCAAGGGATATGGCACATTTTTATGGCCTCTGTGGGCACACACACACACACACACACACACACACACACGACATGTGGACACACATAAACATATATACACATAAATGAAAATAACATGAATCTTTTAAAAATTATCCAGAAGCAATAAAGACAGCAACTATTAACATCAGGGAGACATAACAGGGTTTGGGAGATGGCTCAGTCCATAAAGCACTTGCCATGCAAGCATGAAGACCTGAGTTTAATCTCCAGCACACGTGTAAAAGCCAGGTGGGTGGTGTGTGCCTGTAATCCCAGGTCTTGGGAGGCAGAGACAAGAGTATCCTCGTAAGTTGCTGGCCAGCCAGTGTAGACTAATCAATGAGATCTAGGTTCAGTGGGAGATCCTGTGTCAAAAAATAAGATGGAAGGTCTGGAGAGATGGTTCAGCAGCACTGACTGCTCTTGCAGAGGACCTGGGTTTGGTTTCCAGCACCCATATGGCAGGTAACAGCCATCCATATCTCCAGTTCCAGGGAGATGTCTTCTAGCCTCTGCAGGCATTGCACAGCACAAGTGCACTTACATGTAGGCAAACCAATCATACACATAAAAATAAAAGTAAGTAAAAAAAAATATGATGGAGAGTGATTGAAGAAGATATCTGATGTTGACCTCTGGCCTCCACATGCATGTATGCACACATGAATCTATGCACACATGCATGTATGCACACATGCATGCACACCTGCACGCACAAGGATACACACAATACACACACACACAAAGATGATATAACCGTAATAAATATATATGCAGCAAGTATAGGGCTCCCAACATCATACAATAAACACTAATGGACAAAGAAGAAAGACAGGTTCTGATATAATAATAGCTGATTTCTATTAGTATCCTATTCTCCTTTCTAGAGAGGTCTTCCAAACTAAAAATCAACAAAGAAAACTCAGATCAAATAGACTTTCAAATATATATGAAATATTCCTGGGATGGTGAGATAGGTCAGTGTATAAAGTGCTTGCTACACAAGCCTGGTGACCTGAGTTTGTCTCTTGACCTCCACATATGCACCATGGCATGCGGCTCCCCCCTCCTACATCATGCATCCACCACATCATAATAATAACTACAATTAAAAATATGTTTTATTTACTTGGTAGAGTGAGATGGTTCAGTGTGTGAAAGTGATTGTTGCACAAGCCTGGTGACATCAGTTTGAGCCCTGGAGCCCATATAAAGTGGAAAGAGAGAACTAATGTTGTCTTCTAACATCCATACATACCCACTGTTGCATGTGTGCACATGTGCTCATGATCGCGCACACACACACAGAAGGAAATAAATGCAATTTAAAATTTGTTTTTATTTTTATTTTTTGAAACAGTCTCACTATGTAGTTCTGGCTTGCCTGGAATTCCTTATGTAGACCAGGCTGTCCTTGAAATCACAGAGATCCACCTGCTTCTGCCTCCTGAGTGCTGGGAGGCCTGTGCCACCATGCCTGGCATAATTTAAAAAATTTTAAATATTCTTTCCAATAAATACAGAATATAGATTCTTCTTAGCAGCCGATGGAATCTTTTCTAAAATAGAAAACATTCTAGACAACAAATGAAATGTTACCAAGTAGAAAAAACCCAAAATTTCTTGTATTTTATCAGATCATAATATAAGTAGAAATCAGTAGTAAGAAACTTCATAAATAGGTAGCGATTGAACTATGCTCTTGAGTGACCAGTAGATCATTGAAGAAACCAGGGATGATATTATTTTAATGGGGATCTCTAGAGAAGATAATGGGGAGAGAGAATCAGTTTCCTTTAATGATGTGGCCCCTGATAGGCTGACTGTGCCCCAGTGGATGGCCCCATATCTATGAGTATATGGGCAGCAAAAATGGGACTTGGTGGGTTATAAATAAAAAAGAGGGCATGAAGTTTTGAAGGAGTTTGAAGGGTGGGGGGTGGATCTGAGTGGAGTTAGGGGGAGGAATGAAGGTTGAATATGATCAAAATACATTTTATGCATATACGAAATTCTCAAAAAAATAATAAAATATTTGTATTCATGCTCAGATGTTTGTATTCATGCTCAGATGCCGAGGAGCTCAGAAGGTGGGCGACTGTGACCAGTGATAGTCATGTATATAGAGATTAGAAATGCATGTGAAAACGTCTCAATGTCAATTGCTTTGGAATGAATTCTTCTGTATGAAAAAAAAATTAAAAAAAATAATGATTAAAAAACAATAATTAGTAGATGTGAAAAACATTACCATTGAAATCTACCTGATGACTTTATATCCATGCTCAGATGCCTAGAAGCTCAGAAAGTAACCAACTGTGACTAGTAATAATCAGATATTTAGAGATTAGAAATGCATGTGCAAACATCCAATGTCAATTGCATTGAAAAAGAATTTTTCTATATGAAACTGTGTATTTTAATAATGAAATGGAGATCTTTTTAAAGGTTAAAACATCATTTAATTTATGTCTTATAGGGTTTATACTGAGTACAATATTGTATAACTGTAATAATTCAACTGTAAACCTAAAAATTTACAGCCAAATTTGAAAGAGATGCATCCTACCTCAGGAAAACGTTATTGAATATGTCAATTGTGTTGTAATGATATGCTTCTTCTAAGTATGTTGTTATTAAATAAATCATTTTTAAAAATTAAAAAAAAAAAGTTGAAGAGCGAGTGGCGGCGGGGATGGAGGAAGCCACCGAGGCACAGATGGAATTCTCAGCAGGATACAGATTTATTTCCCACGGGGCACCTTTCCCTTGGGGAAGGGAAAGATGTCAGGGAAGGGCAGGGGAGGGAAAGAAGTCAGGGAAGGGAAAGATGTCAAGGAAGGGAAGGGAAGAGAAGGGAAGGGAAGGGAAGGGTAAAGAGGTA
>NW_008357033.1:3986774-3997866 GCF_000622305.1 Nannospalax galili | reverse complement strand
CATTTACATAATGGAGTTCTACTCAGTAACAAACAAAAACGAATCATGACATTTGCAGGTAAATGGATGGAACTAAAGACTTACACTAAGTGAAGTAACACAGACTCAGAAAAACAAGTGACATATATTCTTTCTCATTTGTGGATCTTAAATTCCAAATCCTTATATGTGAGAATATATTCTGATGTAACCACAAGAGCCAGGAAAATGGAAGGGAACCATTGGAGCAAATGGGAAGAAAGAGCTCTGGAAAGGGGCGTAGTAGGAGACAAGGGGGAAATGCGGGAAAGGGAGTAATTTAACTGGGGAGGGAGTAGAGAGGGTTATAAAGAAAAAATGAGAGAAGAGATAAATAATGGTTAGGTGGTGTGAAAAACCAGAGAGAAATGTATTAGTTCAAAGTTCTACTAATAAACATACATATAATAAATATACGAGTGCCTGTATATAATTGAAGGTTACATAACAAAAACACAGAGCCAGATAAGAGAAACCTCCCTTCAAGCTGTTGGTTAGGGTAGTCCAAGAGACTCCCAAAATAACAGAGGCTATTGCCAGAGCCATTGTTGCCTTCCAGAACTTGAAGGTAAGACCCCATTGCTGAACACAAGCCACACTTAGGACATAAGACTTGGAGCAATGGAGCTGGAGCTGACCTGGAACCTCCTCCCTGAAGACTAGCTCTCATGGTATCAGAAGACACTGTAGAAGCTGCCAAGGGAGAAAGCCAATCAATGGTCCTACTCAGTTGTAAAACCTAATAAACAGCAATGACTAGTCCAGCAAACTAAAAAAAAAAATTTAAAAAAC
The DNA here is from genome assembly GCF_000622305.1 of Nannospalax galili. NCBI lineage: Eukaryota > Metazoa > Chordata > Mammalia > Rodentia > Spalacidae > Nannospalax > Nannospalax galili. Next base: position 3,997,056 of record NW_008357033.1, on the reverse strand, counting down.
CACCTTCTTTTGAGTTTTTGGCCAGGGTGGCCCAAGGGACTCCCAGATAGTAACACAGCATAGAAATGGGAAGATAAACAACAGACCCCAATCTTATCTAAAGGGATATTGACGACTGATTGCTGCTAGATGAGGAACAGCTGATCTTCCTAAAACAAAGACTTCTAGATAGGATGATTAGATTCACCAGGTGGACAAGTAGTGGGGAATGGCTGGGGTGCCAACAACACAGTGGACAGTAGCAGGGATAACAGAGTATAAGGGTTCTACTGGGGAGAGAGAGGCTATGGGAGGGTGCCATCTGGGAAGTGGGTGTATAGCTGTCAACAAATTTAAAAAATGTATATTTGAGGAGGAAGCATAAAAGTTTACATCATGTTAATTAGTAGAGGTGATGAACATTACCGTTGAAATCTACCCAATGACTTCATAGACATACAGGTGCCAAGGATCCAAGTTCAAATGATTATGACGAGTATACTAAGCACGTGCTCTGCCACTTAGTTACACCCCAGCCTTGACCATACACCTCAAAGACTACAGGGAGACACTTCCCCTGGCTTCTCCAGCTTCTGGTGGCTGTTGGCTTTTCTTAACTTGTGGATGTATCACTCCCGTCTCTACCCCTGTGGTCACCTATAAGGACATTTGTGTTAGCACTAGGGACCTACCCAGGCAACCCCTTTTTCTTGAAAGGTGACATTAATAGTTCCAAGGGCCCAGTATCTTTGGGTGACCATGATACAGTTAAATACACTTTCCATTCTGTTTCCAAATTCACAGAATATTTTCTGTCTAGATAGCAAGGCTGGGGCGAAGGGAAGATGAAAGAAGAAACGCAAATGAGAAAGAAGCTGAAGGTAATGAATGTGGGAGGTAGGCTTGAGTCTAGGGTGATATTGCAACTGTCAGGGTCCAGGAATCCTGGCTCTGTAATCTGAAACCCAATATGTTAATGAGGCATTGTACCCTCTATTCTGTGATAGCACATTAAGTCTGTTATGCTAATAAGGTCTCCTACTTGCTGTATTGTGATAGGATACTAAGTCTGTTATGTTAATAAGGTATCCTACTTGCTGTGCTGTGATTGGACCACTACTCCTATATAAGCTTGGGCCTTCCTGCAATAAAGCAGATCTGTGTCACTGAACCTGGTCTCCTGTGTCTGAATGCGGCAGCGCTGGCGCAGACTCCTCACCAGCCTTGGGGTCTGGACCAGATGACTGATTGGAGGAACTGAGGGAGCAGGAGAGTGGCCATAGCCAGAGGAGAGCAGCCACAGCCGGCAACCACAATGTAGGAAACAGCATTTCTTGAAATGGAGATCTTCTTTAAAGGGTAAAAACTCATTCAATTTTATATCTTACAGGGTTTATACTGAGTTCAATATTGTTTTTTTTTAGAGATTATAATGAGTAAAAGATTGTACAAGCGTAATAATTCATCTGTAAACCTAAAAATATATAGCCAATTTTGAAAGAGATGTACCCTTGCTCAGAAAAATGTTATTGAACAGGTTAATGTTGATGTAATGAATATTAAATTTTTAAAAAATTAAAAAAATAATTCTTCAAAGCATAAAAAAATTTAAAAACCTTCTAGAATCAAATAGAAATAAAAACACAGCCTACCACAACTTTTAGGATATAGCTAAGGCAATTCTAAGATGAAAATTCAAAGCTATAAGTACAACCACTGAAAAGTCCAAAAGAGCTCAAATAAATAACTTAATGATGCTTTTCAAAGTCCTAGAAAAACAAGAACAGTCCAAAAGCCATAGCTGGAAAAAAAAAGATAATAAATAAAGGACATAATCAATGAAATGGAGACTAGAAGAACAATTCACAGAATCAATCAAACAAGGTTGGTTTTGTGAAAAAAATAAAACAACACTGACAAATTCCTAGCAAAACTAATGAAAAGACAGAGAAAGAAGACCCAAATTAGTAAAATTAGAGATGAAAAAGGAGAGTTTAGGGGATGCTGAGATGGCTCATCATGTAAAGGCACCTGCCATCAAGCCCAATGATGTGAGTTTGACTCCCAAGACCTTCACGGAGAAAGGAAGAGAACTGACTCCCACATGTTGTCCTCTGACCCCTACATGTGTATCTACAATAAACGCCAGGGCATGCATGCACACACACACAAATAAATAAATATGCTTTTTTTTAAAGGAAGAGGGAGATAACTACAGATACCAGTGAAATCCAGAGACTCATTAGGGAATAATTTGAAAACTTATATTTCAAAAAAACTGGAAAATCTAGAAAAAAATGAATAAAGTCTGAGACACTTATGAGCAACCACAGTTAAATAAAGAATGAGCTAACAGAAGTTTCTGTAACTTACATAAAATACAAAGGAAAAAGAACACTACCAAACTCATTCTATGAATCCAATATTCCATGATATCAAAACCAGATAAAGACACTACAACAGACTATAGATCAATCTACCTGACATAGACACAGTAATGTTCAATAAAATCCTGGAAAACTGACTTCAAGAACACATTAGAAGATCACACACCAGGACCAACTTGCATTCATTTCAGGGATGTAAGGATTATTCAAAATATAAAAATCAACAAATCTAGGAATTGAAGGATCATACCTCAACATAAGAAAGGCCACATACAACAATTCTAACCCAACCTTGTGTTAAATAGTGAAAAACTGACAGCATTTCCTCTAAAGTCTGGAACAAGATAAGGTTTCCCACGCACTCCACTTTTATTCAATATAATGCTTATCTAGACCAATAAGCTAAGAGGAAGAAATAAAAGAGATACAAATAGGAAAGGAAAAGTAAAATCATTCCTATTTACAGACTACATGATCCTCTCCAAAATGATTTTAAAGACTCCACACAAAAAAAATAGTCTTAGGGCACCACCCGCTCAGCAGGGTGGGAGATTTGGTGTGCCAGTCTCAGGCCTCCCATCACCAGCAGCCTGGGGTTCTCTCCTGCGGTCCTTGAGGACTTGGCCCTCCTCTCAAGGACCATCTTAGGGCTTCGACCCTGGTGGTGCATGGGGGGCATTAGCGCCTTGGCTGCTGGGTGCAGAGCTGCTGAGGTGACTGAATTTTCCAGTTGCAGAATGCATAGCACCTTAAAAGGTTGGCCTGATGAATAACCTGAAATTAAAGGAAGCTAAGATATTGGCAGGTTCCATTTGCGGGAGATGATGATGATCTTAATCACATTCTTGATAGAGAAGGAGGAGCTAAATTAAAAAAGGAGACAGCTCAGCTTTTGGTCACTCATAAAAATATAATAAAGATTAAGCTAGACTATGAATTGGAGGAAAGTGACCAGGAAGTCTTAAAGTTTCAGAACTACATGGATGTTTGTGGAAGAAATATTCAAGAATCTGGGGCTGGAGAGATAGCACAGAGGTTAAGAACATTGACTGTTCTTGCAGAAGACTGGGGTTCGAATCCTATCACCCACACGGCAGCTAACAACTGTCCGTAACTCCAGTTCCAGGGGATCTGACAGTCCCTTCTGTCCTCCGCAGGCATTGCACGTCACGGATGCACTTACCTACATGCAGGCAATACATGCATACACATAAAATAAAAATAATAAAATATTTTTTAAAAAAGAAATATTCAAGAATCCTTGGAAAATGGCTCTACTGTAGATGATGGGAATAAAATTTATTCTTTTCAGCATAGAAAACACTGAAAAGATGGCTAAACTAGCTTCAGAACTAGCAAAAACACCAAGAAAAAGTGTTTCATTTGACTTAAAGAATGATCCTGACATTATGATAAACATTGGGGGCACTCTGCCTCAGAAAAAGTTCAGCTGAAGAAAATGACAAAAACGAATTTTAGTCAACATCACTGTGTAGTCCAAGAAAATGGTCCTTTCATGTGGGATCCTGCAAAGCAGTCTTTATAATTGACTGTGGTAGGAAACTACTGCATACAATCCTTATACTAAAGAAACATCCTATGAGAATTCTCTTCTGATTAAACAATTAGGATCTCTACTACTTGGTTCTCTGATTCGTGTGTTATGAAGCCTTACGCCTAATGCAAGGGGGATTTTCAAGCTACTAATAAAGTACCAGCTGAATAACCAGGATAACCCTTCCTACATTGCACTTTCTTTTCAAAATCTTAACCAGCAGTGTCAGGAGGCATTCCTTGTCATCAGTGATCCCACACTCTGAGCCCGGTTAGCTGAATTTAGGAACCATAAACTTATAAGAACAAAGAAGGGAACTGATGGAGTGGAATATTTATTAATTTCTGTTGACAATGGAACATTGATTTCTTGGAAAAGGAAGAAGAGGAGGCTTAAGCTGTCCTTTACCCTTGAACTTTATGTGGAAGAGTTATTGTACTCCAGATGCCACTGCTCTGGTCAAAAATTATTGTTTTTTTTCCAGCATACGGATTTAATACCAAAATGGGATTTCATTGGTTCAAACCTTGATAAACTGGCTGGTGTGCTATTGCTAGTACTATGTAGTGGTTGTCCCCTGTAAAAAAATGTGCCTTTAATTTGTCACCCCTCTGGAGACTTCTTGCTGGCATAAATAGTGGGCTCAGAGATTATTTGGAACTAGGTTTTTAAAATTCTTTTATAGTAGATGCTATTCCTAATTTAAAGGGTCTTTCAACATTCTCAGAGCTGAATTATTGCAAGTGCACTTGTTCTAGAGTGTGAAAGTACAAAGATGGAGTGAATAACTGTGTTCTGCATGTCAGAGCTGATGAGTGGAAAAGGTAGGTCATTTCTTACCTTTTCTGAAATGACTAGAATAGGTATAAATGGACTAGGAGGTGGACGGTGTTCTCCTTATGGATGGAAGCTGCATATTTAGGGGATGGGCACTATTTAGTTGAAATAGTGGGAGGAGAAAAGTAAAAGGGTTATAGGGTATGTGCCCAATCTAGAAAGCACATGAACTATGGGCTGTGATATTTGACATAGTATCTGTACCATGACCTGGATTTTCATGGTATAAGTGAGAATCAAGGCTAAGAAATAAAATCCTGAATTACATACATTTCAGTAATTGTTTTCAGTACAATAGGAAATAAAAAGATTTCATTATTCTTATATATTGGCATATTTTTCTTTTCTTAAATAACATGTAGGAGGGTAGCACTATAATGGTTGGCTGAGAAATCCCAATTTCTCTTTCAAGCAGACATAAAACTCATTGTAAGATATTTCCATTTTCTTCTTAAAGTGATTATTTAAATCTTCTAAATATTTATGTGAACCTTTTTTCCCTATGAACAATAAAAACAAGCTTGGCCATTAGTGTCAGCTTACAGTGCTCACATATATCCTGAAATAGTTCACACCTGGAAATGAAATTCTTCACTAAAATATCATTAATTTAAAATTTCTCAGATTCCAGCCAGGTGTGGTGGTGCATGCCTTTAATCCCAGCACTTGGAAGGCAGAGGCAGGCAGATCTCTGTGACTTTAAGGCCAGCCTGGTCTACATAGTGAGGTCCAGGACAGCTGGGGCTACAGGGAGAACCTGTCTCAAAAAGACCAAAAAAAACAAAACAAAACAAAAAAAACAACAAAAAAACCCCCAATTCTCAGATTCCATACACACTTTCAGTAAGGTAGCAGGACACAAAATCAAAATTCAAAAATCATTAGCTTTTCTTGCCAAGAAAGAAATCAAGGGATGATTAGGTGTTCAAGGCCTGCCATGAGACAGTTTCAAGGAAGAGAAGGAAGAGGAGGGAGAAGAGGAAGAGCAATAATTTTGTTTTAGCTATTCTTGCTCCTATATTACCTTAGTTTGAGTAATTTATATATAATCAAAATTAATTTCTTATAATCCAAAGAATCAATAGATTTGGTGTCTAGCAAAGGCTTACTCTCTGATAGGCGGCTGTTACCTTGTTCTGTCTTCACTAGGTAGAAGGGACCAAGGACCTCTACTCTGATTTATGAGAGCATTAATATCATGTGTTGGGTGAACTTTTCATGAATTAATCACTTCTCAAAGGCCTCATCTTTTCCTTTCTTCCTTTTTTTTTGAGACAGGGTCTCTCTGTAGCCCTAGCTGGCCTGGAACTCCCTATGTAGACCAGGCTGGCCTTGAACTCACAGAGATCCTCCTACCTCTGCCTCCCAAACCAGAGATCATCTTGCCTCTGCCTCCCAAGTGCTGGGATTTCAGACATGCACCACCACACCCAGCTATTTTGAGATATATGACCATTGGAGGAAAAGAATCAGACCTCAGCAATAGCATGATCCATGGAATTTGTCATAGGAATGTAGAGGAAATTCAACATGTGAAGAGCAATGAATGTAATTCATCATACCTAGAGTCTAACAGAGAAAACTATAAGACCGTTCCAAGACACCCCAAAACAAAACACTTGATAAAAGTCCAGCATCACAAGATAAAATTCTCAGGACACTAGGAACAGAAGGGAACATGATAAATGTCATTAAGAAAAAATATCTTACATCTAGCTTATATTTTTTGTGTGGTGCTGTGCATGTAACATGCTGAGCACATGTTTAACCAATGCTGTCATGCTTAATGGCCAAAGCTGAAAAAATGAGAGCTCTTGGGAGGTTGAGACAGGAGGACACAAGTTTAAGGCAAGCTTGGGTTGCTTAGCCAGACCCTGTCTGAAATACAGAACAAAACACCCTGAAAAATGCAGACATTCATTTTACCACTCTTCGTCAATAATTTTAATGGAACAATAAACTAAAGTCCCTGAGGGCCAACAAGATGGTGGTGGCTAATGCCTTTAGTCCCAGCACTTGGGAGGCAGGGGTAAGCAGAGCTCTGTGAGTTTGAGGCCACCTGGGGCTACTGGTATACCCTATCTCAAAAAGACAGAAAAAAACTTACTCATAACTGACTATATGATTGTCTATTAAGAAACTCCATAGAGCCAGACATTGTGGCACACACACGTGATCTTCGCGTGGGAAAAGCTGAGGCAGGAGTGTGAGGATTACCCGGGGTGGCAAGACGGTCACAAATTAAAAGACAAACAAACAAAAAACAAATCAAACAGCCTCTCCCAAACTAATAAAACAAAAACATAACACTTGAAATAATGTGCCAAAACCCCTACTAGAGTTAATAAGTGACTTTACAAGGTCATGGGATATATAGTCAATGTAAAACTATCAATTTCAAGCTGGGCATGGTGGCATACACCTTTAATCCCAGCACTCAGGAGGCAGAGGCAGGCGGATCTCTGTGAGTTCAAGTCCAGCCTGGTCTACATAGTGGGTTCCAGGCCAGCTGGGGCTACAGGGAAACACTGTCTCAAAACAAAACAAAACAAAACAAAACGAAACAAAACAAAACAAAATGAAAAAAAAAAAAAAAAAAAAAAAAAAAAAAAAAACCAAACCCTATCAATTTCATTTTCATGTACTAGCAATGAACAATTGGAAATCAAAATGCAAACCAAACCAAACCATGAAATAGATGAGAATCTAACAAACACAAGCAAGCTTTAAGCCCTGAAAACAACAAAGCACCGATCAAAGAAGAGGAAGGCAGAAAGCAAGATACAGCATGCTCATGGATTAGGAGAGTTGATACTGTTAAGGTGTGGGTTCCTTCCCAGTTGATCTATAGATTAAGTACAATCCATCCAGAATTCTACCAGGAATTTTGGGAAGAACCAATAAGTTGATTTCAATGAATTATGTGGAAAAATAACCTAGAATGTTCAAACTGTGTTTGAAAATTTTTTCTTATGTTGTGTTGCCTGTGTGTGTGTGTAGGTGTGCACGCTATGGCACACATGTAGAAATCAGAGGACAACTTTTGGGAGTCGGTTCTCTTCTTCCACCTTGTGGGCTCTGGGGATTGAATTAAGGCAGTGAGGCTTGGCTGAAAGCACCTTTACCAGCTAAACTATCTCACTGGCTCTCAAAATGGGTTTTAAAAAGAACAGATTTAGAGGACTCATACCATCTGATACCAAATCTTACTCCAAATCTATGACCCTCAAGGTAGAGCAGTACTGATAAAATAATAAACAAGTAGATCAACATGAGCTGGGTGTGGTGGCACATGCCTATAGTACCTGCAGTCAGGAGGCAGAGTCAGAGGGATCACAAGTTCAAGGCCTGCCTGGTCTACATAGTTCAAGCCAGACAGGGCTACATAGTGAGACCTTGTCACAAGCAAGCAAGCCAGCCAGCCATCAAACAAACTAAGTTATGAATAGAGTAAAATAAAGTCCAGAGAAAGTCTCATATATGTGTGACAAATTTGTTTTAATTTTATTGTTTTGAGACTAGTTGCCTACCTTGGCCTGGAACTTACTATTGTACCCCAGCCTGGCCTGTAACTCAGGGCAATTTTCCTGCTTTAGCTTCTTGAGTGCTGAGATTATATGTGTGAGCCACCACCATCAGCTACAGAGTGATTTTTTTATTACCATTTTGGGTGATTTTTGTTTTTGTTTTTTTGAAACAAGGCCTCATGTAGCCCAGGCTGGCCTCATAATTACTATACAGCTGAGAATGACATTGAACTTCTCCTAATCCTTCTGTTTCCCACTTCCCCAATGCTGGGATTACATGTGTGAGCCATTAAGCCTGGCTCAAATTGATTTAAAATCTTTAGCAAGGGGGCTGGAGAGGTGGCTCAGCAGTTAAGTGCACTGACTGTTCTTGCAGAGGACTGGGGTTCAATTCCCAGCACCCACAGGGCGGCTATGAACGGTCCTTAACTCCAGTTCCAGGGGAATCCAATGGCCTCTTCTAACGTCTGTGGCATTGCATGACATGGGTACACTCACATACATACAGGCAATACACTCATACATATAAAATAAAAATAATAAAATATTTAAAAAAATCTTTAATGAGATATAATTCACGTAAAATTATCTCATAAAATATAAAATTCATATAAATTATAATTCATAATAAAATTCACTGAAACAAAATATACAGTTTAATAGTTTTATGTACATAGAGTTGTACAACCATTTGTTTTCAGATAAAGGGTCTGTTTGTAGTCCCAGGGTAGCCTGGAAGTCGCTATGTAGACCAGGCTGGTTTTAAACTAAAAAAAATCCACCTGTCTCTGCCTCCCCAGTGCTGGTATTAAAGGTGTATGCCACCATGCCTGACCTATTAGGATGCTTTCCATACCTGAGAATGAAACCCTGAACTCATAGGTGGTCTACTCCTCACTCTCCCACTCCTTTATTACTACTAAAACATTCATCAACTTCTGTCTCTATGGATTTGTCTTATCCTGGCATGTCATATCAGTGCAATTATATAATGTGTGGTCTTTTGTGACTGATTTCTGACACTGAGGATAGTGTTTTCTTAGTTCATCTATGTCATATCATGCATTATTGTTTGCTTTTATTGTTGAATAGTATTCCATCAGTGGCTACCCTGCATTTTATGAATCCAGTGAGCAGTTTATGGATAGTTATTCTTTCGCACTTGGGGGATATTATAAATATGCTATATACATTCTTAAACAAGTTCATCATGGACATACATTTTTTTCTAAGAAAAGTTATTTAAATTTTTTTTGTCATGCATGGTGGTACACAACTTTAATTCCAACACTCAGGAGACAGAGGCAGGTGGATATCTATGAGTTTTAGGCTGGCCTGATCTACACAGCAAGTCCCAGGCCAACCAGGACTGCATAGTGAGACCTGTCTCAAACAAACAAAGAACAAAAGATTTATTTATTTTATTTTTTATTTTTTTGGTCTTTTTTTAAAATTTATTTTTTTTAAATTTTTTTTTAGTTAAAAGAAGCATTTCATTACAACAGCATTAACCTATTCAATAACATTTTTCTGAGCTAGGGTACATCTCTTTCAAAACTGGCTGTACATTTCTAGGTTTACAGATGAATTATTACCCTTATATAATCTTTTACTCATTATAAACTCTATAAGACATAAAATTAAATGAGGTTCCAACGTTTAAAAAAGATCTCCACTTCGTTGTCAAAACACACAATTTCATACAGAAAAATTCATTCCAAGCCTATTGACATTGAGACGTTTTCACATGCATTTCTAATCTCTATATACATGACTATCACTGGTTACAGTCACCCACCTTCTGAGCTCCTCGGCATCTGAGCATGAATACAAACTCGTCAGGTAGACAGCCTTCCTCTCCCACTAGAGCCTCCATACTCTGCTATCCCTGCAACTGTGCACTGTGCTGTAATCACCCCCATCGATTACCCCCTATCTGCCTTTCTGGTAAATCTAGTTACCCAGAGGTCCCTGTTCCAGGAGGATCAGCTGTTCCT
>NW_008357033.1:3982900-3983238 GCF_000622305.1 Nannospalax galili | reverse complement strand
CCATTTGCTTGGAATATTCTTTTCCATCCTTTTACCTTAAGGTAGTGCCTGTCCTTGAAGGTGAGATGGGTTTCTTTTAGACAGCAAAGAGATGGATTTTTGTTTCTTAATCCATTCACTTAGCCTGTGTCTTTTGACTGGGGAGTTCAGTCTGTTAATGTTTAAATTTATTAATGAAAGATGAGTCTTGAATCCTGTCATTTTGTTGTTGTTGTTTATATTCTTGTTATAGCTGTATTTTTACACTGCTATACCCTCGTTGGAATTCTTTCTGCAACCCCTTGGGTATAGTCATTCCTTTCTTCAGCTCTTTGTCTTACTCCCAGAGCTCTCTGAAG
>NW_008357033.1:3936559-3981732 GCF_000622305.1 Nannospalax galili | reverse complement strand
GCCATGCAGGGATGCAAAGGCAGATGGGGAGGGAAGAAGCCCCAAGATTTCCCAGGGAGTGGATTGAGTAGCTGGGTTGTACTGGATGCAAAGGATCAGGGAGAGGAACGGAACGGTAAGCCTTGGAGCCCTAGAAAGAGGCTGTCAGCCCCAGCAAGAGGCTGGCAGGTGTTGCAGGAACAGGGAAGTAGAGGGAGGTGAGGGCGGGGCCAGGTCCAGAAGCGGTGCCCCTGGGGCCCAAGAAAGGCACTAAGTTGGTCTGGGTGAGAAGGGTCAGGAAGCAGTATTGATTCCCCAGGTGTCTGGGGCCCCAAGATAGGAATGGTGCAGTTCCCAAACTGGGAGTAGCGAACAGCGGGGGAGATGGAAGGGTGAATGTGGTTTCGGGAGTCAAGGCGCGGAGGGCTGCGCTATAGACTTACCCCAAGAGCTTTTTGGTCTTTTTGAGACAGGATCTCCTTGTAGCTCCAGTTAGCCTGGGACCCTGTATGTACACTAGGCTGGCCTTGATCTCCTAGAGATCCATTTGCCTCTGCCTCCCAAATGCTGGAATTAAAGGCATGTACCACCATGCTTGAATGATTTATTTATTTGTATATATGCATCCCTGTTTATGTGTATCACATACATGCAGGTGCCTACAAAGGCCAAAAGAGGGTGTCAGATCTCCTGGAAGTGGAGTTGTAGGCAGTTGTGAGCCACCAGATATGGGTGCTGGAAACTGAACCAGGGTCTTCTGTAGGAGCAGTAAGCATTCTTTTAAAGAATTAACTAGGAGACTGGAGAATGGTTTAGCTGGAGGACTGACTGGTCTTGCAGAGGCCCAGGGTTCAATTCCCAGTACCCAGATGGAGGCTAACAACCATCATAAATAAAATATATTTTTTTAATTTTTATTTTATGTGTGTGTTTGCTATTTATGTATGTCAGTGCACTTGTATTGTGCAATGCCAAAGAAGGCGAGAAGAAGGCATCAGATCCCTCGGAACTAGAGTTACAGTCAGTTGTTAGCTTCTATGTAGGTGCTGGGAACCGAACCTGGGTCCTCTTCAAGAGCAGCCATTACTCTTAACTGCTGAGTCATCTCTCCAGCCCCTAAAACAAGTTTATTGAGTACAATACAAGGGGCATCAGCGTAGGTAGTAACAGGAATACCAAAACCTAACTGGGCATAGTGGCATATGCCTTTAATTCCAGCACTCGGGAGGAGGCAGAGGCAAGCAGATCTCTGGGAGATCAAGGTCAGCCTGGTCTACACGGTGAGTTCCAGGCCAGCTGTGGCTATAGGAAGATCCTGGCTCAAAAAGAAAAAAGACTATCACCAGCAAATTTTCCTCATAACACAGAGTGTAATGTACACAGAAGGTCACAACTGGCTAAGTTTTAGAGATGAGACTGTAGACTGTGTGTCTCTGGATAGGACTCCTATATTAAACCTCATCCACCAGTGGATCAGGGACCATTGTAGAAGATGGGGTGGGAAGACTGTAAGAGCCAAGGTTGGTGCATTAACATGAAGAAACAGAGGCTTTCAGGTCACTGGAAACTTGCTCATATGAACTTACAGCAATGGTGACAGCATGCACAACACCCATGCTGACTCAATCAGACAAAAACTCAGCATAGAACAAGGGAAATAGGCAGCAGGCCCCAACCTTAGCCAAGGAACTAATGGTAACTGATTACTGCTGGGTGAGGGAGAATAGATCTTCTTTATGGGAGTGACCCTAGGTAAGTTGACTAGACTCCAGTGGATGAACTTGCACCGAGGGACATCTGAGTGGGTACAAATGCTTGACTGGACAGGATTTAACATATATGGCATATATGGGGTAGGGAGGTACAAATGGGGGAGAGGGTCTAAATTTGATTAAGATCTATTATATGAAATGCACAAAAACCAATAAAAAAATTTAAAGCATTATTTATTATTTTTATTTTATGTGTATGGGTATATTGTCTACATGTATGTAAGTGCACCACATACATGCAGTACCCACAGAATCAGAAGAGGTTGTCAGATACCCTAGAACTGGAGTTATGGATGGTTTTTAGCCACCATGTGGGTGCTGGAAATCGTACCCAGATCCTCTGGAAGAACAGCAAGTGTTCTTAATTGCTGAGCCATCTCTCCAGCCTTGGACTCAAAGTTTTGTTTTGTTTTGTTTTTAAATATCACAGCCTAGACATTTTTCTTCTGTCTTGAGACAGAATTTACTATGTAGCTAAGGTTGGCCTGGTAATCCCCTGTGAGACAATCCTCCTGCCTCATCTTCCTGCCTTAGCCTCCAGAGTAGTGGGGCTACAGATGTGTGCCACCTTGCTGGGCTTCAAAATATTGCTGTGAGTGCTTCATCAGAGAAGACCACTCAGATAAAGTTTTGCTAAAGAAAAGTTTTTGTTGGCCAGTGACTACACAAGGGTGTCAGAATGTAAGTGTGTAGCCTGGAGCCATCTCTAAGGTAAGCTTTTATACAGAGAAACCATAACCAGGGGTGAAAAGTTAAGTTCCCAAGCTTACAGGTACAAAGTCCCTTAACAATTTCTATCCTATTAAGCAACAATTACTATTTTGCAGAAGCAAGCCAAGCATAACCTACAGAAGCCATAAATCTGCAGTTAGCAAGTGCACTTCCCAACACACTGACCTGTTCCCAAGGCCATGTGCCGTGTGTTTCCACACCCCGGGCCAACTGCCTGATAATTTCAGAGACTAGAGTCAGCCTAAACTTTGACATAGCATAGCTATGGTCAAGAAGGTACCTTATCACAATATGTTTTCAATGCATGTGAGAAATTAAGTTGAACCGGTCCTGCTTAAGTTTGAAGCTCATTATGGTCTAGTTAGAACCAATGGGGGAAGCTGCCTGATTGTACCTGCTGGTCGTATAGGGTTTCCTGGGAGCCACCTTTTGTCTTCCTTATGGCATGCCTCAGAGTCATGACTGATGCCTGATCAGTATACCATCTGCTGGGAGGGGAACCGCTGGGTCCTAGGATCACTCTACTGTGAGGGTTGATCAGTAATGGTGAATCTTCACTATCAAGCTGACTGGATCCAGTCATGCCAACAGATTAGTAACATACACTTCTAGGAATGTCTGTGAAGGCATCCCAGAGACCATTGAAAGTTGGAAGACATTTCCCGAATGTGGATAAACTATCCAGTAGTCTGGAGGCCCTAATAAAATAAAGGGAAAAGGAGGACATCTGCTAGCATAGGCATTCTTTTTCTGCTTCCTGGCCACTGTGAGGTGAACAGTTTTTGCCACATGCTCCTGCCATCATGATGACTCTGCCTCACTGCAGGTCCAGAGACAGAACCAGGTGACCAGTGACTGGAGCCTCTGAAACTGTGAGTCAAAATAAAATTTAAAAATTTGTTTGAGGGCCGGTAAGATGGCTCAGTGGGTGCTTGTCACTAAACTTGACAATCTGAGTTTGATCCCTGGAACCTATGTGAGGAAGGAGAGAACTGATTCCTATGAGTTGTCCTCTGACTTCCACATGTGCACCATAGCATGTGGGTATGCACAAGTTCTCTCTCTCTCTCTCTCTCTCTCTCTCTCTCTCTCTCTCTCCCTCCCTCCCTCTCCTTTCTCAATAGATAAATAAGTTGAAAGAATTCTTTTGAGACAGGATCTTACTCCATAGCCTGGCACAGCCCAGAACTCTCTAAGTAGATCAGCCTAGCCTTTAACTCATGCCAGTCCTGCACTAGCCTTCTAAGTGCTGGGACTATAACCATGAGCCATCATCCAAATCTTTCCTTCCTAATTCTTTTCTGAGACAGAGTTTGCAACGTAGTCTTGGCTAGTCTGCAACTATTTTTGTTTGTTTCTTTTTTTTGAGACAGGGTCTCCTTGTAGCCCTAGCTGGCCTGGAACTCACTATGTAGACCAAGCTAGCCTTGAACTCACAGAAATCCACCTGCCTCTGCCTCCTGAGTGCTGGGATTAATGGTGTGAGCCACCATGCCCAGTCTAGTCTGTAACTTTCTATGTAGACTAGGCTGGTCTTGAACTTGCAATGATTTTTCTGCCTCTGGCTCCCACGTGCTAGGATTACAAGCATGTGTCATCACATTTGGCCAGTGTTTTTTTGAGACAGGGTCTCAGGTATCCCAGGCTGGCCTTATCTTTGCTTTATAGCCAAGGATAACCTTGAACTCCTAATCTTTCAGTCTCCACTTCCAAAGTGCTAGAATTACAGGTGTGAACCACCATGCCTGGTTCAAAAATTATGTTTAAGCCTGGTGTGGTGGTGCACACTTTTAATCCCAGCACTCAGGAGGCAGAGGCAGGCAGATCTCTGTGAGTTCAAGGACAGCCTGGTCTACATAGTGAGTTCCAGGACAGCTGGGGCTACAGGGAGACCCTGTCTCAAAAAAGACAAAACAAAAACAAAAACAAAACTAAAAAATTATGCTTAATTTTTTAAAATTTCCATGTTATTTTCCCAAGTAGCAACTATTTCCATCAATATATGAGTTTCAACTTGCCTAATTTATCTACATCCTTGCCTGTGCTAATTATTATCTGATTAATAATTTTAATCAATTGAGTCAATGTGAAAAGATGTCTTAATGTGATTGTATTTACTTTACAGCCTAGGCTGTCTTCAACCTTGAAATCTTTCTGCCTCCATATGCCAAGTTCTGGGATGACAAGTATATACCAACTTTTGTTGGCCTTAGTTTTTATTTTTATTTTATTTTTAGTTATGAGTGTTTGCCTGATTGTATATAAATATGCCACATGTGTGCAGTGCCAGAAGAGGATGCCAGTTAGAGTCCAGAAGAGGATGTCAGATCCCCTGGAATTGGAATTACTGGCAGTTGTGAGCCACCAAGTGGGTGTTAGGTGCTGAACCCAGGTCTTATGGAAGAGAAGCAAATGCTCTTTACTTCTGAGTCATCTCTCCAGTCCCCTCGGCCTTTGATTTTTAACAAAGATGCAGTGGATATTCAAAAGAGAAGGATCAGCCAGGCATGGTGGCACACACCTTTAAACCCAGCACTTGGAACAGAATCTCTATGAGTTCAAGGCAAGTCTGGACATGTACATGTCTACATAGTAAGTTCCAGGCCAGCTGGGGCTACAGGGAGACCCTGTATCAAAAAGACCAGAAAAAAAAATCCCTAGGTCACTTTTTTAAGAGTAGGGATATTTGGGGAAGTGTGTGTTAGTAGTTCAATGGGGCAGAGTGCTTGTAGCTCAGCGAGTAGAGTGCTTATATATATATATTCCATAAAGAAAAAATGTCAAATGGGACTTCATCAAAATTAAGAAAATTAAGAATGTCTGTTTTTAAAAGATAATGTTAATAGATCTAGCAGTTTGGGCTCCTATGCTTTTAACTCTAACACTTGGGAGGCTGAGGCAGGAGGAGCACAAGTTCTAGGCCAGCCTGGGCTATTTAGTGAAACCCTGTCTCAAAAGACAAAACAGGGCCAGTGGAATGGCTCAGTGGATAAAGCATTTGCTGCACAAACCTGACGATCTGAGTTTGATCCCCGGATCACACAGAAGAAAGAGAAAACCAACCCCTTAATGTTGTCCTCTGTCCTCCACATGCATACTGTGGCCCACATGGATGCACACTCATGCAAACACATCTCATGCATACACACACACACACACACACACACACACACACACACACCAACTGGACAACAGACAGAGAAAGAAAAAATTAGGCCTGGTGGCGCACACCTTTAATTCAGGAGACAGAGGCAAGCAGATCTCTGTGAATTTGAGACTGGCCTGGTCTAGACAGGGAGTTCCAGGCTAGCCAGGGATATATAGTTAGACCCTTTGAGAGGGAGAGAAAGAGACAAAGACAGGAGGAATTTGAGGTCATCTTCAGCTACTTGTAATGTTCAAGACTTGCCTGGGCTACATGTGAACTTTATCAAAACCTTCCAGAAGCCAAAACAAACACATAAAAAACAACAAAAAAACTCATAAAAATCCCTCCGAAAACATAAACACCAAAGTACCAGTGAGGATATGGGAAACTAGAAATTTATGTGTTGGGGATGCGAAATTGTAATATTGATTGATTGATAATTGAGACAGGGTCTTTTTATGTAGCCAAAGTCAGCCTCAAACTATATAGTCTACTGCCATACCACCCTGAATGCGTCTGATCTTGTCAAACTCACTATGTAATCACTATGTAGGTTGGGCTGGCTTCACACTTTGGCAATTTCCCTATCTTAACCTTCCAAACACTGGGATTACAGGCATGAGCAACCATGCCCAGTGAAGAATTATGCTATTTACATAGTGTGGTGGCTAATCTTGTTTGACAACTTGACTGGATCTGGAATTAACTGAAATGAGAGAGACTTTTCTGGAATAATTTGAAACTGGAAGACTCATTCTAAATGTGGGTGGTACCTTCAGATGGCAGCCCCTATAAAAGACCATGGCAGAAGGGAGCTTTTGTCTTTTGCCTGCTTGCCTCTCTTTCATTGGTGAGTTCATCTTGATGCTGTGGCATTCCTCCACAGGAAGGAGAACCAACGTCTCCTGATTCCACTGTAGACTGAAGACTAGCAGACCTCCAGGAATCCTTCAGGCCTGCAGTACCAGATTGGGACTGCTGAGACATCAAGCCTTGTAGACTGAGCAGCTACTGGTCCCTCAGCCTCTCTGGTGTGGCACAGCCATTGTTGGACTACTTGGACTCTATCCTGTAAGCTAATCTAATAAATCCCTGCATATAAATATATAAATATATATATATATAATCAGTTCTGGGTTTTTTTTTTTTTTTTTGGTCTTTTTGAGACAGGGTCTCCCTGTAGCCCCAGCTGGCCTGGAGCTCACTATGTAGACCAGGCTGGCCTCAAACTCACAGAGAGCCACCTGCCTCTGCCTCCCAAGTGCTGGGATTAAAGGCATGTGCCACCATGCCCAGCTATCAGTTCTGTTTCTTTAGAGAACCCTGACCAATACACATAGCTTTTTTCATAGTTGTCAAAATCTGGAAACACGCCAAATGCCTCCAAATGGTAAATGGAGAAATAAACTGATTCATGTGCATGGTGGGTCACTCATCAACAGTCAAAATTGACCAATTATTGATGCACATGACAGTGTGCATGCTATGCCCAGTGACTTCAAAGAGTACATATTGGCATTTTCTTCTTATGTGACATTCTTTAAGAGGCAAAACTGTAGGGCCAATGAGATTGCTCAGTGGTTAAAGGGGCTTGCCGCCAACCCTGATAACCTGAGTTCCATCTCTAGGACCCTCATGGTGGAAGGAGTGAATCAATTCCCAAAAGTTGTCCTTTGACTCACATGCCCTCCCCCAAATAAATAAATGTAATTTTAAAAAAGGGAAACTCATACAGAGAAAACATCAATGGTTGCTTAGGGCTTGAGGTGGGATGAAGATGCAACATCAAAGGGGCAGCAGGGGTTTCTGGAAATCGAACTGTTCTGGTTTTCTTTTGTGTGTGTGGTTATGGTAGTGATCACACAACTATGTGTTTTCATCAATATTGAAAACCATGAATTTTTGGTACCTAAATTATACCTCAATAAACCCGACTTTAAAATATACTTGGAGGGTTTTAGATAGAAATAAACTAAAAACACACAGGCAATCGTAACAAAGAGTAGGGTTATTCTAAAATATTCTCTGATCCATTTCTGTGTAGGAAGAGCTCTATTTTAGCTATTCTGTGAAATGTGTATATTTAAAAACATAGGAGTTAATGATAAAGGGAAGACATAAAATATGCATCTCTAGCTTACCATTGCTAACCTGTGTTGGAGAGCCAATGTCCTGTGAGCAAATAGAATAGAAGGAAGTCAGGTTATTATCATCTTTGTTTTTGAGACAGGGTCTCATGTCACCCAGGCTGACTTCAAATTCACTCTGTAGCTGAGACTGGCTGTTCTAGTTTGTTTCTCCATTGCTGTGACAAAATACTCTGACCAATACCAACTTGGGGAAGAAAGAGCTCATTTGTTTTGCATCTCCCAGGTCACAGTTCATCAGGGAGCCCAAGGTAGGAACTCAGGGCAGGAACCTGGAGACAAAAGCTGGAGCACAGGCCATGGAGGAATGCTGCTTGCTGGGCTTGCCCTTGGCCCCTGCTCAACTTGCTTTCTTATACAATACAAAACACCTTCCCAGGGGTGGGACCACCCATGGTGGGCTGGGCCCTCCTACATCACTCAGTAATCAAGAAGATGCCCCACAGACATGGCCACAGGCCAATCCAATGGAGGCAATTCATCAGTTGAGGCTCTCTACCCAGGTGTGTCAAGTTGACAACTAAAGCTATCCAGCACACTGGCCTTGAACTTCTGATCCTCCTGCCTCTACCTCCTAAGTATTGGGATTACAGTTGTATATATATATTTTTAAAATTTATTTTTATTTTTATGTGTAGGAGTGTTATGCCTGCATATGTGTAAGTGCATCCGTATTGTGCAATGCCCAAGGATGCCAGAAGAGGGTGTGGGATCCCCTGGAACTGGAGTTACAGATGGTTGTTAGCTGCCATTTGGGTTCTGGGATTTGAACCTGGGTCTTCTGCAAGAACAACCAGTGCTCTTAACTGCTGCACCATCTCTCCAGTGCTGGAATTACCGTTATATTTTAAACATGCCTGGCTAGTTCCCATCGTCTTTTTTTTTCTTTGAGACAGGTTCTTACTCTATAGCCCAGGCTAGCCCAGGCTGAAGTCATTAAATAGCCCAGGCTGGCCCTCAACTTGTGGCGATCCTCTTGCCCCAGCCTTCAAAGTGCTGGAATTATAGGTTTGAGCTATACTGCTCAGTTTAAATCCCCATAATCTTAAGGAACATGGTAATGTGAAACTCACAGACACTAAATCTCAATTTCCTAAAGCAAGAACAAAATACAGCTTAACAAGAGTATATACAAACAACAATTTAGAGTGTTAATTGAATTTTTGAGACAAGTTTCCTTAGCCCAGTCTAGCATTAAACTCACTGTGTTGCCAAGGATGGCCTTAAACTCCTGATCTTCCTTGCTTCCACCTCCCAGGTGCTGGTCATGTTAAGATTTGAAAAGGCCAATCTATTTTGTACCTCAAAACCGTTTGGTACTGGCATAGGACAGACATAAAGACAAAGGACTGGACTCAAAAAGCTAGAAATAAACCCTTATTATGTATTTTTCAGTTGATTTTCTGTAGTCCATGAAGGGTTTGAAGTTGAAATCCTCTTGCTTCAGTTTCCTAAGTAGCTGAGATTACAGAGTCACCAGATTGGTCTTCCTTCCCTCCCTGCCTCCCTCCCTCCCTCCCTCCCCTTTTCCCTCCCTGTTTTCTTTCTCTTTTTCCAATACTGGGGTTTGAACCCAAGATCCTATACATGCTAAGTAATCACTGTACCTCTGAGCTACATCCTTTTTTTTTTCTTGGTCTTTTTGAGATAGGGTCTCCCCGTAGTCCCAGCTGTCCTGGAACTCACTATGTAGACCAGGCTGGCCTTGAACTCACAGAGATCTACCTGCCTCTGTGTCCCAAGTGCTGGGATTAAAGGTGTGCACCACCATGCCCAGCCCCAGAATTCTTTTGAGGCAGGTGAGAACTTTGTTTTTTGGTATGTGTATGTTTATACAGAGTGAATGCATGTATGTATGCATGCTCACTTGTGTGTGGTGTCATAGGCATGCCTGCATGTGGAGAACTGAAGTTGATGGGTGTCTTTCTCCATCTCTCTCAACATTATTTATAAAGACAGGGTCTCTCACACAACCTTTCACACAATGCTTGCCAATTCTGGCTAACCTAGCTAGCCAGTTTCTCCTCTATGCCTCCCAAGTGCTGAGATTACAGGTGGCCACCATGCCTACCTAGCATTTATGTGAGTTCTAGGGATTTGAACTCAAGCTCACATGGCAAGCATTTTATCCAGAGCTATCTCCCTAGCCCCATACAGGAACATTTATA
Source organism: Nannospalax galili (assembly GCF_000622305.1). Lineage (NCBI taxonomy): Eukaryota > Metazoa > Chordata > Mammalia > Rodentia > Spalacidae > Nannospalax > Nannospalax galili. Next base: position 3,971,786 of record NW_008357033.1, on the reverse strand, counting down.
AAAATGAACCTTTCTGGGCATGATGGTACATGCCTTTAATTCCAGCACTTGGGAGGCAGAGGCAGGTAGACCTCTCTGAGTCCAAGGCCAACCTGGTCTACATAGTAAGTTCTAGGAGTTCCAGGCCAGCTGGGGCTACAGGGAGACCCTGTCTCAAAAAGACAAAAAATAGGGACCATGTACTTGGCATCAAAGGAAAACTCTATAAATTCAAGCATACTAGTATCGACATTCCTGGACTTTATAGCTAGAAAATTCAGCTTTGTGTGCCCTGGTAAGTTACTGCCTGAGCAGCATGCCATCGTAGGAAAACAGGATCCATGGGAAGGGATGGATTCCTTTTCCCATCATATGAACTGAATCTGCCTACAATCTATTCTCTTGCTTATGCCAGCTTTTATTGGGTCTTTGTCACTTACAATCAAGAGTCCTAATACAGATGTTTAAAAGTAAAAGTGTGAACAGTTATGCAGGCATGTTGTTATTACATGAATAATTCTTATCACTGTTACTTTGCTTATAGACTATATCATTATATCTAACCATCATGAAATGATATTTTTAGAGGGTTCTGGGGATTAAGTGTCAGGGCCTCACATATGTTAAGCATGTGCTCTATCACTGAGCTACATACCCAGCCTGACACTAGATATTGTTTTCATTTCTTCTTTCAGTCTACCTCGTTTTCTCAAACTTGAGTAACTAAAAAGTATAGTATGAAGTGGTATGAAATCTTTCTTATTTTGTTATTTTAAATTGTGTGTATGTATGTGTATGTCTGTGTGAGTGTAGATGTCTGTTGAGGCCAGAAGAGGGCATTAGATCCATTGGAGCTGGGGTTTCAGGCAGTTGTGAGCCACGCAATGTGGGTACTAGGAACCAAACTCTGATCCTCTGCAAGAGCAGTAAGTATTCTTAACCTCTGAGCCGTTTCTCCAGCCCCTTGTTCATTTTATGTTGTAAATGTATTTGTCAGGGTTCTCTAGATGAGCAGGACAGATAGAACAAATACATATTAAAAGGGGATTTGTTAGATTGGCTAGAATGATTGTATACTAAAAAGGGATTTATTAGGTTGGCTTATATGATACTGTCCGAGTTGTCCAACAGTGGCTGCCTTCATACTGGAGAGGCCAAGAACCTGGCAACTGCTCATTCCATGAGGCTGGGTGTCTCAGCAGTCCCAGTCTCATGCTGAATGCCTGAAAGATTCCACTGGTCTGCAGCCCACTTTGGAAAGCTGAAGAAGCTGGTTCTGATGATTAGCAGCAGCAGGATAGATGAACTTGACAGGCAAGCAGGCGAAAAGCAAAAGCTTTACTCCCTCAGGTCTCCTCTAGTCTTGCTACTACTGGAAGGTACTAACCACATTACCATAGGCTTTCCCACTTCAAATAACCTGAGCAAGAAAAGTTATTACAGGTGTGTGATGGTTTGAATGAGAATGTGCCCCACAGGCTCCAAGTATTTGAGTGCTTTGCCCCCAGTTGGTAACACTGTGTTGCAGAGGTTTAGGAGGTGCAGCCTTGATGGAGGAAGCCTGTCACTGGGGTGGGCTTTGAGAGTTCAGAGCCTTGCCCCATTTCCAGTTTCACTCTCTCTCTTTCTGCTTCCCGTGCCTACTGGAAAATGTGAATGCTCAGCTTTCTGCTCTGGCTGCCTCCTGCCATGCCTCCACACCATGATGGACTCATTCCTCTGGACTCTTAATCTCAATAAACTATTCCTTCTACAAGCTGCCTTTGTCATGGTTTTATCTCAGCAACAGAAAAATGAGTAATACAGAGATCAGAGGACAACTTGCAGGAGTTGGCTCTCCCCTTCCACTATGTGAGTCTTGGGACTGAACTCAGTAGTCACACTCACTGAACTGTCTATCTAGCTCCTCTGCTGTTTTAGAACTATTTTTTAACTATTATCGAGTGTGTGATTGCAGGAACATGGTGTACATGTGGAGATTAGAAGACAGGTTTCAGGAGTTTGTTCTCTTCTTCCACTATGGGTTTCAGGGATCAAACTCATATCATCAGCCTTTTGTGGCAATCACTTTTGCCTGCTGGGTCATCATTGCACAGGCCCTCCATTGCTTTTGTCTTTGTTTTTATTTTATGTGTTAGAGTGTCAGATCCCCTGGAATTGGAGTTATGGATGGATTGTGAGTCACCATGTGGGTGCTGGGAATCAAACCTGGTCCTCTAGAAGAGCAGCCAGTGCTCTTAATCACTGAGTTATCTCTCCAGCTACTTTTGTCTTTACACCCAAACTCCAACAGAAGACAAAATTTATGCTAATGCTGACTGAGTATCCACAGTGTGACTACACCATTTAAATTTAAATCCTGTGAAGTTCAGGAGTAGTTAGTTTGGTTTTTGAGAGAGGGTCTCATACTGTAACCCAGGCTGGCCTTTTTTTTTTTTTTTTTCCTCTCAGGCTGGCCTTTTATATGTAGCTATTTCCTATAGTATTGGTCACTTTTCTTGGTATTGTAATAAAACACTTGATAAAAACAACTTAGTAAAGGGAGGGTTTATTGGCTCACAGTTTGGTGCCTGTTCTGCAGGACTCTCATAATCAAATAAATTGTGTGTCTTAACCCTTGCTGTGTCCTCACATGGTTGCCTCTTGGTCTGAGTACTGTCTGTGCCTCAGCCTCTTTTTGTATGGCCACCAGTGGTATTGGATAAGGGATACCCATTGGAGTTCATTTTGTCTTGCCTCTTTAAAGCCTTCTATCTCCAAACACAATTACATTGCCAAGGGTTAGGATCTAACATAGGGACAATGTTACAGACACAATTCAGCTCATCACATCATGTCTAAGGGTTATTGGGAGGATTAAATGAGACAGTGTGTGCACAGCAGTGATGGGGGACCTAGAATGTAGCAAGAGACCAACAGTCATAGACCTAAGTGTGCACTTAAGCAGTTATAAATGTTCCTCACTAGGAACTCCAGGGACCATCTCATTCAGGAACTCCACCGGCATCATCCTTCCCTTATGATTGCCTGACTTTTTTTTTCTTTGTTTTTAGTCTTTGTGAGACAGGGTCTCCCTGTTGCCCCAGATGGCCTGGAACTCACTATGTAGACCAGGGTGGCCTTGAATTCACAGAGATCTACCTGCCTCTGCTTCTGGAGTGCTGGGATTAAAGACGTGTGCCATTACGCCCAGGTATTTTTTTCTTTTTTCCTTCCTTCCTTCCTTCCTTCCTTCTTTCCTTCCTTCCTTCCTTTTTTTAAGTGTATTTGGTGTATGTATGCATGTGTGTATACATGTGGAGGCCAGAAGTTTACGTAGAGTGTCTTCAATTGCTTTCCACCTTATTTTTTTGAGACGGGTTCTCTTACTGAGCCTGGAACTTGGCTAGCTAGCCAGTAAGCCCCTGGTTTATTTTGTTTTTGTTTGCTTTCCATGGTGCTGGGTATCTGAACTCAGCCCCTCACACTTGCATGGCAAGCACTTTACTTACTGAGTATTTCCCCTGCCCTCTTACCCCCTCCCCACCTTTTACATTTATTTCTTGTTCTTTTGAGACAAGATCTCATGTAGCCCAGGTTGGGGCTTGCTATATAGTTGAGGATAACCTTGACTTCCTGATTCTTCTCCCTCCACCTCCCAAGTGCTGGAATTACATACATGTACCACCACAGCGCTCTCTCTCTCTCTCTCTCTCTCTCTCTCTCTCTCTCTCTCTTTCTCTCTCTCTGCTGGGATGGAACCCAGAATCTCATACACACCAGAAAGTACTCCATCACTGAACTACAGGCCTGGTCTTTTAAATAGTGAATCAGGATCTTGCTATGTTGCCAGGCTGGCTTTGGACTTGCCATCCTCCTGCCTCAGCTCCCCAAGCACTGGAATTACAGGCTTTGTGGTTCTCATGCTAATCCTGTCACTCTTCCATTCTTGCCTGGCCCCTTCCTGGACCAAATAAGATGCTTTTCCAGTGAACCAGTCTTATAGTTTCTTTCTGTAGCTGCTCCAAGTTTGCTCTCTGAAATGAGAACACATCCTGTCTTGTCTCCTCACAGTTCAGCAAGTGCATTTCCGAGACTTCTGCCACTTATTAAAATTTAATGATAATCACTTTTATTTGTAGCCTTTTTCTACTTATAAAGCTCTTTTCTATCCATTATCTGTTTTAATCCCCCTAGCATCTGTGAGAAAGAAGTGTATTTTTTTCTCTACCTTAAAAATAAAGAAAATAAGACTCTTATGAGTACCATCAGAAACTGGATGTGATAGCTCCTCTGGTAATCCCAGTGCTTAGGAGGCTGAGGCAGGAGGATTGCTGCAAGTTGGAGATCAGCTGGGGCTGCCTCAAAATAACAGCAACAACAAAAAGTCTAGGTGTAGTGATGCACACCTGTAATCTTAGCAGTTCCCAAATGCTAAGGCTAAGGCTTGGGAGGATCTAGAATAAATACAGGATCAACCTGGGTTACAAGAGACCCTGTCTTAATTCTTCCCTCATTCCCTCAAATAGTGTCTGTATCCTGGGTTATATAGGTCATACATGGCAGAGTTTGGTCTCAAATTCTGGTGTTTTAATTCTGGTGTCAGTAGCTCATATATTTAGACATTCTATCAAAACCAAACCAAACCAACAAACCAGAACAAAGAAGCTGGGTAGGTGATGTATGCCTGCAGTCCCAGAAATTGGAAGGTGGAGGCAGGAGGACCAGGAGTTTGAGGTCATCCTCAGCTAAATAGGTTCAAGGCCAGCCTGGATTACAGAAGACCCTGTCTCAACAACCAACCAACTCAATATATAAGCTCTTGCTATCTCTTTTGGAGGAATGTAGGTGAGTCATTTAGAACTGTTTATATTGTAAATAACAAAACAACCACAAGGAAAATCTTTAAAAAAAAACTGATTTAAGCAAAAACTGATCTTATTAGGATCAACCTAGGAGCTGAGTGACAAGGAATAGAGGGCTCTGTAAGGTAAAAGCACTACTGTCAGAAGAGGTGTAAGAAAAACTTCATAGTGTGCCTTTGCTCTGCAGAGGGGAGCCATGGGCTCATCCTAGCAAGAACTCTGTGGACTTTTCTATGTCCTTTTCTTCCGGGACTGCCTAGCTTGGGTCAGCAGGCTAGGTTAGTAATAATCTGTGGAAGAGTAGGGAGTAGAGCAAGGAGACTGGCGATTGTTCCAAAAAGCACACAAACTGGGAGCACTCACAACAGGAGACATGAAGATGCTCTTGGAGGGTGACCTCTCCTGTTCCCTTCTTCCTGCACCTTCCCTCTCCTTATAGAGCTGTGAACTCCATCTATTTTATGTGCCCTCCTCTCTCCAGTTCCTGGCATAGCACCTGTCCTGGGCACACTTCAGGGGCCTCATCCCAGTTTACTGGGTGGAGGATAAGTTCATGAATGAGGTTGGTCAGTCTGGTTGACAGGGCAGCTCTCTCTCCCTCCATGGCTAAGTCAGTTTTCTTCCTTGGCTTCTATCCCCATCTGTGAAGTGGGAGGTTTAGAAGGAGGCTTCATGATCAGCCCCTCCAGTACATGATTCCAGGACAGCCAGGACCCTCAGGAGGTAGCCTGGAAGTAAAACTAAAAACAGGGAGTAAAACTGGGGCAGGAGAGATGGCTCAGCAGTTGAGAGCACTGGCTGTCCTTGTGGAGGACCTGGGTTCAATTCCCAGCACCCACATGGCAGCTAACAACTCTGTAATCCAGGTCCAAAGAATTCAAGGCCCTCTTCTGGTTTTTGTGGGTGTTGCATGACAACACAGTTACACTTACATACATGCAGGCAAAATATTCATACACATTAAAAAAAAAATCCTGAAAGGAGAGTAAAAGCACGGGGCGTGGTGGTGCATGCCTTTAATCCCAGCACTTGGGAGGCAGAGGCAGGCAAATCTCTGTGAGTTCAAGGCCAGCCTGGTCTACATAGTGAGTTCCAGGACAGCTGGGGCTACAGGGAGACCCTGTCTCAAAAACGCCAAAAAGAAAAAAAGCATCTTTTTAAAAAAAGAGAGAGAGTAAAAGAGAAAACGATTTCACTGTGTACCCTGTGCTCAGACCCTGGGCAATGGACCTGAGGTCCCAAATCATGGGATTTCATAGATTATATTTCCTTTGCATTTTGAGATTGAAATAAGGCTTTTTGTTTCTTATAAAGACATTTTAAAAAATAAAACTCTCCCTGTAACCATCCACCATTAATTAGAAGCTGCAAATGTTGGTCCTAAATGTAGCTCAGTTGGTAGAGTGTTTGCCTAGCATACACAAAGCCCTGGCATTAAATCCCTGGCATTGGACAAACCATGTGAGTTAGCTCATACCTGTAATCACAGAAATTGGGAGGTGCAGACAGGAAGATTGCCACAAGTCCAAGGCTAGCTTGGTCTACATAGTGAGCTCCAGACCTGCTACAACTACTTAGCAAGACCCTATCTGAACGCCCCCCCCCAAAAAAAGTCAAAGTAGAGTTTTACAAAGTACAGAATCAGAAAAAACGAGCAGTTTCTTTTTCCTCTGGGAAGAAGACATTTTGAAACTCTTGCATGATTTTTTTTTTTTTAGATAGATAGGAATTTCAGAAAACCCACTCCTGTGTGTGGTCCACTGTTTGGGATCACTAACATGGATTATTTTGCACACACACATGCACACCTGTGAAGTGGGACACAATTTGCTCACTTTACACATGGAGAAGCAGAGGTTCAAAAAGCTCAGGGGCAAGGTCACAGAGTTTGTCCTGTTCCCAAAGGTGGTGTTCTAGTTTTTAGCAGAAAAAGAGTCAAACTGCCCCCTTGGAGTGTCCCTGGGGTTTCCACCAGCCTTGACTTTTAGGTTTTGCTGTTTAGATCTTCATGATGTGCCTACTTCATGCCAGGCGTCGCGTTTGGCACTGGGGAAGGTTGAAAGGGAAACCAGCTACCCAGCCGAGTCATCTCTTGGTACTTGCCCTGGGTCCTATTCCCTGGGCCCATCTCCTTGCGCGGGTGGCCAAGGAATCCCCCATGCAGGCGTGGTGTGTGAACACTTGGGGAGTTTCCTTCTCTCAGGAGATGTTGACAGTTTCCTAGGAGACACTCTGGGAACCTTCAACGCCTCCAAGACCCAAAGGACTGGAATTGGAATGGTGTGCCGTCAGGCACTGTCATAGGCTGTAGGTGGTAAATGGGAAGCAAAGAGATTCAGTTCAACGCCTATCAGGTAATGCTCGTTGGGTCCCTCCCCCATTCCCACGCACTTTGTGGGGACCCTGAATCACTCAGGCTGGCAGAAGAAAATCCCAGAAGTCAGGGGGCCCTGCTGCTGTCAAATGATTGGTGGCTCTGGTTAGGGAACCTCGGGGACACGGTGCCTCACCTTCTCTCTAGCTGCCAGAACCAGGCGGGCCCCTCCCCCGTTCCGCCCGGCTCGGTTCCTCACGCCCGCGCTGGTGCGCGCCCCGGCCTCGCCGCGCCGGTGCACAGGAGCACGCGCCTCGGCGCGAGAGCGCGCCCCGGGGAGAACCCGAGCAAGATGGAGGCCATGCAGAGGACGCCGCCTGGGCCAAGGCAGCAGCTGCCTGGATCGCCGAGCCCCGGCGCTTGAGTCGTGCCAGTGAGGAAGCTGCTGCCCAGACCCGACCCAGGTTGGTCCTCCCCGCATCCCTTCCCCTCGGCTGCAGCCTCTGCGCGCGTCCGGCCTGGGCTCCGGCAGCCACCCTCCCAGCCCGGGCCCTGCTCGGGCCCAGCCGCTTCCCAGCGCCCGGGGAACAGCCCCTGCCCACAGCCTGCCCCCGAGGCCTAGGCTGCCTGCTGTCCCCGATCCCCTGTCCCCTTGGCCTTGTCTTCTCTCCTTGGCCCTGGCCCGCCAATCCCAGGCTCCCCTCAGCCTACATCCAGCCCTGGCTTCCAAGGAGCATCCCCCAACCCTCGCCATGAGTGCAGACCCTACAGTCGCAGACCCTGACTCCACTGTAGCCTCATCCTGCTTCCACCACTTTGCCCTCGTTCCAGCCCCATCCCCTGCCCGGCCCCACTAAAACCTTCATCCCCCAGTACCAACCCCTTACAACCTGTTCTCCCTTCCCTTGGAAGCATCTACCCTCTTCTAGATCCCCTTAGGCACTCAGTACCAGAACTCCTACCCCTAATACCAGCCTCCAAATTCCCAAGCTTCCTCTGTTGGGTGCCTCTGCGAATGTTCCAACATTGATCTCCATCCTCCATTCCCTGTCCCCATGGCTCCCTCTTACTCCAGTACCAGTCCCCAAACCCCCTTTCTGACCCCCCACCAACACTTTCTGGCCTCCCCCCTACTTCTGCCTCTCATGTCCTCATCCCAGCACCCCCCAACTTTCCCATGACCCTTTTCCAGGCCTCTCAATAGGAGATCTTTGCTCGCCCTCCCAGACGCCGCCCCAATACTCTCATGACCCCCTCTTAGCTCCCCCATATCAGTCCCCAGGTCCCCCAGCTCCGCCCCAGGCTCCGCCCTCGCGAGTTCCTTGACTCAAGGCTGCTTCTTACGTGCGTCCCCAGCTCCCGCCCGGCGGTCGGTCCCGGGCCGGCGGCCCCCAGCCAGCCGCAGCCGCCGGCCCCGCCCCCGGGCACCATGCTGCCCTCGCAGGAGGCCTCCAAGCTCTACCACGAACACTACATGCGGAACTCGCGGGCCATCGGTGTGCTGTGGGCCATCTTCACCATCTGCTTCGCCATCATCAACGTGGTGGTCTTCATTCAGCCCTACTGGGTAGGCGACAGCGTGAGCACCCCCAAGCCTGGCTACTTCGGTCTTTTCCACTACTGCGTGGGCAGCGGGCTAGCGGGCCGCGAGCTCACCTGCCGGGGTTCTTTCACCGACTTCAGTACCATCCCGTCCAGCGCCTTTAAGGCGGCCGCCTTCTTCGTGCTGCTCTCCATGGTGCTGATCCTGGGCTGCATCACTTGCTTTGCTCTTTTCTTCTTCTGCAACACAGCCACTGTCTACAAGATTTGCGCCTGGATGCAGCTTTTGGCAGGTAGGGGAGGGGCGGTCGCGGGACTCTCAGAAAAGGCGCTAGATATGAGGACTTCTTCTTTAAGGAGTTAGAGCTAGATTCTTCTCCTGTTTTAAGACACTTCTTGCAGCTATTGAGGAGAACATTTGATGACAGAGAGACCCCCTTAAGGCAGAAGGCAGATCCTTAGAACTAGGTATTTGGTTCTGTCTGCTTGAAAGTGCAGAGGCTGGGGCTAGCATTATGTCTGTTCTGGGGGTCTCTGTTGGCTGTCTTTGTGCAGGGATTACTCTAAGTGTTGTCAGTTTCTGCTATGTTGGAAGAAAGCATGAATTGGGGAGTAAAGGGACCTAGCTTGGGCCTTTAGAGCACCAACATTACCGACGTCAGTGTTCCACTTTATTTTGTGAGAGTTAAGGGGATTCGAAGAGGAGCAAGGAAAGACTATCTGCTGGGGTTGGAGAGATGGCTCAGTGGTTAAGAACACTGGTTGTTCTTGCAGAAGACCCAGGTTCGAATCCCAGCACCCACATGGCAGCTAACAACTGTCCATAACTCCAGTTCCAGGGGATCCAACAGCATCTTCTGTCCTCTGAGGGCCTTGCACGACACAGGTGCACTTACCTACACACAGACAATACATGCATACACATAAAAAAATAAAAATAATAAATAAAATATTTTAAAAAAGAAAAACTATCTTCTAAACTTTAAAATCCTGTCATAACAATGGGGAGGCTGTCTAGGGCTTCCACCCAGTATTGGACATGTGGGTAGCTGGCAACATGAGACTCCAAAGAGAAGTCCATCCTTTCAAACCTACTCCCCCTCCTAATGTCTGTGTTGCCTTCAGTGGTAATGAGGTCCCTGAATTCTCTGAAATGTTTGGCTGAGACAGTCATCTCTCTTGAGAATCAGAGAAGGGCCTTTGGTGGAAAAGGAATGATGAGACAGTTTCTCCTGATCCATTAGAATCCTGTGCTCCTGCCTATTTTGGATCGAAGACAGATTTTTGAAAACTCAGCAACCTGAGTATTTGCCTAATTGCAGGAAAGGAAGAGAGTCAGGCAGGGGAAAGTAGAGCCTAGGGGTGGCAGGATAGAGAGGAGGATGGTTGGAGGTTAGGAAAAAGTTTGGTGCTCTCCAGGGATGTGGAAGAGGAGAGAAGATATGATAACCTTGCATCTGAGATGGCTTTTCACAGTAAGCACTTCAGAATATTCAGCAAGCATTCGGCTCCTGGAGGAGGGATGTAAACTTGCTGGCAATTCCACTGTAGGAACCTGGCTCTGCAGTGCCAAGTGTATTTCTCAAACATCTCTATTGAAAAGAAATCTCCATCTTTTCAAGGAGGAGTGAGAGTTTTGGAAATGGCTTGAAGTCACTCAAGGTCAGGTGCTGAGTATGATAATAATCAAATTAAGAATTGTCACTTTGGATAAAAGCTAAGTATGAGGACAAGAGCACAAGATTGGTTTGCTTCCCCCAAGAGGACTTTTACAAACATAAAGAGGGATTCTTGCCCCTTTGGGAGCTGTCCAAAGTCCTATAAGGGCCCCTTGGAAAAAAGTAGCACATAATTAGATGTGGACATTATTTTTACACACACACACACACACACACACACACACACACACACACGGGTGAAGTTTTTTTTTTTTTTTTTGAGACAGGGTCTCCATGTAGCCATGGCTGGCCTAGAACTCATTATGCAGACCATGTTGGCTTCAATCACAGAAATATGCCTGCCTCTGCCTCCCAAGTGCTGGGATTAAAGGTGCACATGTAACCCTAGCTTGCCTGGAAGTCACAGAGATTCACTTGCCTCTGTCTCCCAAGTACTGCTCAAAAAGAATTTTCATTTATAATATATGTGTATTGCATGTCTGGGAGTATATGCAGGTGAGTGCAGTGCAGCTGAAGATGGAGGCCAGAAGAGGGCGTCAGAGCCTCTGGAGCTGGAGTTATAGGCAGGTGTGATCTTCCTGATGTGGGTCTTGGGAATGGAAGAATAGCAAGCAAGTACTCTTAACCACTAAGCCATGTCTCCAGCCCCCCGATGTGGATGTTCTAATGGTTTGCATTTACCACACTCATGTGAGATGTGAATCTTTAAGAATTTTTGAAGAGAACAAAGAAAGAGAGCTGAAGGAAGTAGGAGCTATTGTTCCATGTTTTTAGTGGTACCCAGAGAGGTGCTATTGTGTGTTTGCATTCTGGTTTTCTCCCAAGAGAAGCTGGAAGGAAAATATATGCTCAGCTTGAACCCCCAATTCATCAACTTTAATTTGGAGTCTGCAGATAGGCTGCTGACCTCTTGGCCTTCAAATTCTCTGTAATCTATGTGGCATTTAATCTTGGGATTTGATGAACAGTCCAAATGTAATTACTGAAATTCAGCAATCTGGAGATTGGCTCCTTCAAATCCCTCCCCCACCCCCCATTTCAGAGAGGCCACTGAACATAGAGATGGAAAGAGATGGAAAAGGGCTCACTCAAAGTCACACCACCAGCAAAAGATAAATTCATTCTAATGCTCAAGGTTTTCTTTTGTTTGGGGTTTTTTGTTTGTTTTGTTTTTGTTTTTGTTTCTTTTGACTCTTGGCCCAGGGCACTTTCCTTTGTGTTATTGCCCTACCCCTCAGGGCTGAGGGGGCAGCTGGTAGAACTGAGAAGTTGATTACATTTTGCTCAGAGATTTCTGAGTTCTTTGGGCAAGTGACTGATTCATTTTCCTTAATAAAGTGGCCTAGGACACAGGCCTGCCCTCTGGACTTTAAGTCATGGCTTAAAAGTTCTTGAGTGACTCTGCCTATGTCTCACTTTACAGTGAATTATTTCTTTTGAATTACATTTATTCATTTGTGTGTGTAAGTACATGACTTCATGTGTGCCAGTGGCATGTGGTGGAGGTCAGAGGACAACCTACAGGAAGGAGTCCATTCTCTTCTTCCACCATGTGGGTCCTGGGATTGAACTCAGATTTGTGGAGCCTGGTGGCAAGCACCTTTTCCCACTGAGCCATCTTGCCAGCCCTCACCCTACAATTGTAAATAAGTCTCTTTAATTTCAGTCTCAGTTTTCTCATCTGGGGACTGGGGGACTGTCATATTAGTTGATTAGGAGTGTGTCTCTTTCAGCCCCGTGGGGCTCCTTCAGCACATCTTCCAGTAAGACCATTTCACTGTGTTCAGAAAGTGAGCATCAGTCATATCATGTACCCAGAGGATCTGCAGAGGCAAAGAGGCTTGTTCACCTTAAAGGAATTAGCACACTTCTCATTTGATTCTTGTTCTTGTGATGTTCTTTTTCCCAAGAATTTTAGAGTCCTGTTTCATTGGGAAACTACAGAGAGATGCGAATTCTTCTTCATATCTCACTTGTTTCTGATCATCTTTGTGGTCGACACTGCACTCCTGGGGTACACAGGACATCCCTGACCCTACAAATCTTAAGAGTACAATCCCTGCTCTCGAAAAGCTTACTGTCTACTCAGGCCACTGTGTTGGTTGGCAATCTTGCAGTAACAGATGACAGAAAATCAACTCACACTACCATAAATAAAATGAAGTAAAGAGCATTGGGTTTATTGTCTTGTAATTTGAAAGACACATTTCTGACTTCAGGCATGAATCCAGATACTCAGATAATACCACCAAAGCCATTGAAGCATCTCTCTATTTCTTGGTTCCTCTGTGTTGGTTTATTTTAATCTCACTTTCTCCTTAAGGCGAGAAATTTGGCTACTTGCTGCTATGATTTTACACAATGTCAGCTTAGCGATGACCGTGGAGAAAGGACACCTGCAAAAAAGTTTCAGGATTGAACACTGGGCATGGTGGCATGTGCCTTTAATCCTAGCCCTTGAGAGGCAAAGGCAGGTGGATCTCTGTGAGATCAAGGCCACCCTCGTTCACATGGTGACTTCCAGGTGGCCTGTGATTAGGGAGACCCTGTCAAAAAAACAATCAACAAAAAGACAAAAGAAAAAGTTTCAGGGTTAATTCCTGTCAGCCCAGATATTGCTAAGTATCCACCTTTTCAAAAAAATATTTTATTTATTATTTTTATTTTATGTGTACGTGTGTATTGCCTGCATGTAGGTAAGTGCACCCATGTCATGCAATACCTGCAGAGGTCAGAAGAGGCTGTCAGATTCCCTGGAACTGGAGTTACGGACAGTAGTTAGCTGCCATGTGGGTGCTGGGATTCGAACCCAGGTCTTCTTCAAGAATGGTCAGTGTTCTTAACTGCTGAACTGCCTCTCCAGCCCCAGTATCCACCTTTTAAATGAACCATGGTGACTTTGTCTAAGCCCTGAGCCATGTGTTCACCCCTGCAACAGCACATGGACTGATAGAGAGAAAGGTCAGTTCCCACAGAGGTATATCATGTGTGCTGACTGTTAGAGGGGGCCTTGAGTGACACGACTGCAGCAAAAGTCCTGCAACCTCCGACAGGGTGAGTGCTAATATGGGCTGGGCTTTAAGTGTTGTAAAATACAGTCTACAGTCAGTGACTTAGTTGGGAATCAAGGCTGGAGATAGTGTTGGCAGGTATGAGGAGCTGGGGAGCAATCTAAGCAGAGAGGAAAACCATGGATGGAGACAGGCACATCTGGCTTGAGTGTGGCACCTGCATAGGGAGCAACAAGAGGTACAGGATAGAATGATGAAGACCACAGAGTGCTGGGCCAGGGATTTTGGAGTTTGGTCTGTAGGTAGTTGGATGCTGAGACTGTCGCAACTATTCAAGAATAGGTAACTGGGGGTGGTGGCTCACCTATAATCCCAGAAGATCAGGAGTTCAAGGTCAGCCTCATCTGCACAGTGAGTTAGAAGCAATACAGTATGGGTTGCATGAGACTGTCTCAAAAAGAAAAAGGAAAAATGTTAGCATACTTTGAGGCTTTATTCTATACTAGACCAGGTGCTAAACATTTTACTGTGTAACATTTAATCCTCAAAATAGACCAATGGAGTAAGTAGCATAAGTAGCATTATTCCATTTTTATTTCTATTATTATTATTATTTATTTATTTTGTGTGTATGAGTGTATTGCCTGCACATGTGTAAGTGCACCCGTGTCATGCAAATGCCTTTGGAGGTCAGAAGAGGGCATTGAATCCCCTGGAACTAGAGTTACAGATGGTTGTTAGCTGAATTCTGGGATTCAAACTGAGCTCTTCTGCAAGAGCAGCCAGTGTTCTTAACTGCTTAGCTATCTCTCCAGCCCCCCAATTTTTATTTCTTAATTCTTTCTTTTTTTTGTTATGTATTCTGGGACCTTTTGCTTCTTAGACAAGTACTCTACCACTGAGCTAAATCCCCAACTTGTTTATTTTATTTATTTAAAAGAAGAAGTATGCCTCAGCAGTTATGAACACTGGCTGCTCTTGCAGCAGACCTGGGTTCAGTTCCCAGCACCCACATGGTGGCTGACAGCTGTCCATAACTCTAGTTCCAGGGGGCTCAAACACCCTCTTCTTGCCTCTGTGGGCATTGCACAGCATGGGTGCATTTACATACATGCAAGCAAAACACTCATACACATAAATAAATAAATAAATGCTTTTTTAAAAAAGAGAGGAAGGATTAATTTGGCTCAGAGTTTGAGAAGGTACAGCATGGTGGGGCAGGCATGCTGGCTGGGAGGGCATGGTAGGGACGGAATGCTGGCTGGGAGGGCATGGTAGCTGGACCTCCATCTGTAGTGGTAGGAGCTTACAGCTCAGCTTGTTGTTCATAGTTCCTGTTGAAAAAAGTAAGTCTCAAAGAAGAAAAAGTCATTTGTTCCAGGTCAGACACGTGATGGGTCAGAGTGAGGGCTGTGACTCAGTCCTCCTCACTCCATGCCTATGCTAGAGGAAGATGGATAGTAAGGCCGGTGGTGGGGTGTTTCTGCCAGAAGGCCGTGTACCATGTGAAGTTAGGATCAGGGCTTCAACAATCTTACCTGGTCCTTCACATTTACTGAGAACATAAAGTATGCAAGTTTCTTTTTAAATTTTTTTAACTTTTTTATTATTTTGGGGGGTGGGGAGGCACATAGGTGCCATGGCATGCATGCATACATGTGCGTGCATGCAGGGGGTGTACATGGTGTGGGGTTGTGTGTGTGTGTGTGTGTGTGTGTGTAGGTCAGAGGACAACTTTGTAGAGCTGGTTCTTTCCCTTCATATTTACGTGGGTTCTGGGGATTGACTTCAGGTCATCAGGCTTTGCTGGCCACTGAGTTGCCGTAACTGGAACTCAGAGCGTGCATATGAATCCTTCATGTCTTTGGGCTTTGGTTCAGGTTGCATTTGGGAGTGTCTGAATGAATGATATATTTATGTGTTTAGGATCTTGCTATATAGCCCAAGTTGTCCTTTGGCTTGTGGTGATCCTTCTGTCTAGCCTCTCTAATGCTGGGGTTATAGGCTGCAGCTTCACCACATCTGACTTGGTTTTGGATTTAGTCATCCAGTAAAATGTGTGTGTGAATCCATGCTTTCTCTCTCCATCCCTCCCTCCTCCCTCCCTCCCTTCCTCCTTCCCTTCCTCTTTTCCTTTCTTTTTCTTTCTTTTCCCTGACTTCTTGTCTTCCTTCTTTCCTTCCTCCCTTCCTCCCCTTTCCTTACTGTCCTTCCTCCCTCTCTCTTTTCCTTCCTTCTCCCTGACTTCCTTTTTGTCTTCCTCTCTCCTTCCATCTCCCTGCCTCTCTCCCTCCTTTCCTTCATTTTTTGTCTCCCTCCTCCCCTCTGCTCCCTCTCTTTCTCTCTTCATCTTGGTCCTCTACTGAAGATCTCCTGTGTGTGTCAAATACTGTGCTAGGCTCTGGGAATCCTGAGTAACAGTCATTGCTCTCAGGGACTCAAAGTCTAATAGGAGAGCTCAAGAAAGAAAACAACATGAACCTGTGGTACAACACAGGAACTGACTGGATCACGCAGGGTGTTCTAGGGGGCACAAAAAGGGCGTCTAACACAGTTAAGTATAGCTAGGGAAATCTTCCAAAAAGTAACAGCATTTGAGTTGAATCTTGACAGATGAGTAGGAAAGAGAGATGCAAGGGGGTAGAGGACACAGTGCAATAAAGCAGAGAGATGGGAGTGGCCTGGAAACAGGCAGAGCAAGGAGCAACTGAATTTGAGGCCTGGGAGGATGAGCAGGCTCTGGGTCCTGAGGCCCTCTAAGTTATAGAAAGCAGCTTAGACTCTACCATGGACAACAGACTGTTGGTGAAAGTATTTTTCTTTTTTGTTTTTCTCAGACAAGGTCTTACTATGTAGCCCAGGCTGGCCTCAAACTCATGGTCCTCGGGCCTCTGTTTCTGGAGTGATGGGATTATAAGGCATGCATCACCAAGCCCAACCTGTTGAAGGTTTCTTTTTGTTTGTTTGTTTAAGACAGGGTCTCATGTATTTCAAGCTGACTTGAGCTCCCTATGTAGCTGAGGAGGACCTTGGACCTTTGATCCTCCTACCTCCACCTCCTAAGTGCTATATTAAAGGTATGCATGTGCTACTACACCTGGTTTGTGCGGTGCTGAGGATTGAATTTCATGCATGGTAGGTAGTTGGAGGTTCTTTAAGAAATTATTTCAATTTTTCCAGACTTTCATTGACTCTTTTTGAAAGATAACTATATTGATATAGTAGAAAATCTGAAAGCTAAGAAAGGGTATACAGTCAGACATACCTCCTTCCCATAGTCACCCAGCTGTCCTTTCCCCCAGAGGTGATCATTCCTGAGTGTCTTTTTCAGAGAATTCCATGAATATACAAGCAAAGGTAAACATCTGTTTTGTTTTTTTGAGACAGGGTCTCACTATGTAGCACTGGCTACCCTGGAACCCACTATATAGACTAGGCTGACTATAACTCAGATCTGCTGCCTCTGCCTCCTGAGTGCTGGGGTTAAAGGCGTATACTACCACACCATGCCCAGTACAAACTTTTTTTTTCTCCATATAAACATATATCAGGTATTTATTGCTGTTTTAAAAATTACACCAAATTTAGTGGCCCAAAACAATAGTGTTGGGGGCAGGCAAGATGGTTCAGTGGGTAAGAGCCCTTGCCTCTGCCAAGTCTGATGGCCTGAGTTCAGTACACACACACACAGACAGACACACACACACACACACACACACACACACACACACTGAACAAATGTAGTATTTATTTATTTTTAATATTTTATGTATTATTTTTATTTTATGTGTATGAGTATATTGCCTGCACATAAGTGAGTGCACCTGTGTTGTACAATACCTTGGAAGTCAGAAGAGGGCTTCAGATTCCCCTGGAACCAGGGTTAAGGATGGTTCGAAGCCACCATGTGGGTGCTGGGAATTGAACCCGGGTCCTCTGCAAGAGCAGTCAGTGCTCTTAACCGCTGAGCCATCTCTCCAGCCCCACAAATGTAATTTTTAAAAGCAAGTGTTTAGTATGTCTGCCTCAGAGACCCAGGAATTTGGGAGCAGCGTAGATGGGGCCTGGTAGTTCTGTTCAGTGTTCTTCTTGAGGTCACAACCGGGATCTTAGCTGAGGGTTGACTGGGGCAGGAGAAGCCCTTCCTTCCTTCCTTCCTTCCTTCCTTCCTTCCTTCCTTCCTTCCTTCCTTCCTTTCTTCTCTTCTCTTCTCTTCTCTTCTCTCTCTCTCTCTCTCTCTCTCTCTCTCTCTCTCTCTCTCTTTCTTGAGACAGAGTCTCCCTGTAGCCACAGCTGTCCTGGAATTTGCTATGGAGACCAGGCTGGCCTCAACATCTGCCTGCCTCTGCCAAGTGCTGGGATTAAAGGCGTGGTGGCTGGGAGAAGTCATTTCTAAGCTTGTTCATGTGAGTGTTGGCAGGAGAGCACAGAATAAGTGTATGTGGGAGGGGTATGAATGAGAGAGAGAGAGAGAGAGAGAGAGAGAGAGAGAGAGAGAGAGAGCTATCTCACATTGCCCAGGCTAGTCTCACACTCAGTGTAGCTGAGGATGATGTTGAACTCCTATCCTCCTTTCTCCATCTCTGGAGTACTGAGATTACAGTCATGTACCACTGCACCCAACCACCCTCCCATTAAAAAATATTGTATTTATTATTTTTATTTTATGTGTATGAGTGTTTTGCCTGAATGTATGTAAGTGCACCATGTGCATACACTGCCCATGGAGATCAGAAGAGGGCATTGCATCCCCTAGAACTAGAGTTACAGCCAGCTGTAAGCTGCCATGTGGATGCTGGGAACTAAACCTGGGTTTTTGTCAAGAGCAGCCAGTGCTCTTAACTGTTGAACCATCTCTCCAGCCCCCACCCTCCCATTTTTCATGACCTTTATATTGAGATAAAATTTATATGTTATATAATTTGCACAAGTGAACAGTTCAATATAGTGGGAGGGTTTGTGTTTGCTTGTTTGTTTGTGGTTCTGGGGATCAAATCCAGGGCCCCATACATGGTTAGGCAAAGTGCTCTTTCCCTGAGCCACACCCCAGCTCCTGAATGTTTTTAATATATTCACAGATTTGTACAATTGTTACCACAATCAATTTTAAGATGTTTTCATCATCTTGAAACCTCATACTATTTAGCTGCCCACCCCCCACCCCTGCCACCCCAATTCCTGCTTCCCTGTCCCCCTCTACCCTAGCCACTAATTTACTTTCTGTGTCTATATATTGCCCATTCTTAGCATTTTATATATAAATGGGATTATATAATACACGGTCTTTCGTGGACTAGCTTTTCTCAGCTCTTCCATGCCACAGCATTGTATCAGAACTACATTTAAAAAATATTTATTTATTTTATTTTAAATATTTTATTTATTATTTTTTATGTGTATTGCCTGCATGCATGTAAGTGCACCCCCATCCTGCAGTGCCTGCAGTGGTCAGAACAGGGGCCCAGATTCCCCTGGAACTAGAGTTACAGACAGTTTCTAGCTGCCATGTGGATGCTGGGAATTGAACCTGGATTCTCTGCAAGACCATCCAGTGCTCTTTGCCACTGAGCCATCTTTCCAGCCCCAGTTTGTTTGTTTGTTTTTGTCTTTTTGAAACAGGGTCTCCCTGTAGCCCCAGCTGTCCTGGAACTCGCTATGTAGACCAGGCTGGCCTCGAACTTACAAAGATCTGCCTGCCTCTGCCTCCCAAGTGCTGGCATTAAAGACGTGTGCCACCACACCTGGCTCAGTTTATTTATTTATTTTTTAATTACGTGTGTTGGGGCTGGAGAGATGACTCAATGATTAAGAGCACTGGCTGCTCTTGCAGAGGACCTGGGTTCAGTTCCCAGCATCCACGTGGTGGCTAACAGCCATCCATAACTCCAATTCTAGGGAATCTAATGACTTCATCTGGCTTCCACAGGCATTGCATACATGTGGTATACTTGCATACATACTGGTAAAACATTCATACACATGAAATAAAAGTCAATAAAATTATGTGTGTGCACACAAGTGCAGTGCCTACAGAAGCAAGAAGAGGGTGTTATATTCCCTGGAGCTGGAGTTACAGATGGTTGTGAGCCACCCAACATGGGTGTTCATGGGTGACATGGCAATTCAGTCCTCTGCAAGAGCGCTATGTACTCTTATGTGCTCTTAACCTCTGAGCCATCTCACCAGTCTGAGAACTTCATTCTTGTTTGTGGCAAATAACATTTCATTGTATAGCTAAAATACATTTGACTTACCCATTCATCAGTTGACAGGCAAGCTGCTTCTATACCTTGGCTATTATGAATAATAGTCTGAATATCTGTGTACAAGTGTTTGTGTGGACATGTGCTTTCCTTTCTCTTGGGCAGATACCCCCAAGTGGGATTGTTGGATCAAATGCTAGCTCCATACTTAACATTTTGAGGACTGCCAGCGTATCTTCCAAAGTGGCCACCT
Source organism: Nannospalax galili (assembly GCF_000622305.1). Lineage (NCBI taxonomy): Eukaryota > Metazoa > Chordata > Mammalia > Rodentia > Spalacidae > Nannospalax > Nannospalax galili. Next base: position 3,951,961 of record NW_008357033.1, on the reverse strand, counting down.
CATTTTACACATCCAGCATTAGTGTAAGAAGGTTCCTCTGTCTCCATATCATCAACTGTCAGTTGTTAGCTGCCATGTGGGTGCTGGGAACCAAACCCAAGTCCTCTGCAAAAGCAGCCAGTGCTCTTAACCCTGAGCCATCTCTCTAATCCGATAGATAGATAGATAGATAGATAGATAGATAGATAGATAGATGGGGTCTCCCTGTGTAGCTTAAGTTGGCCTTGAATTTATAATCTTTCTGCTTCAGCCTCTTGAGCACTTGGATTACAGGCATCCACCACCATGCTCTGCCTGTAATTTGACGGATCTGGAAAGAGTGATTCCTCTGAGCTTATGCAAAGCTATGTTCCCACCAGTGACATGTGACAGCACTTGCTTCTCTTGTCTCTATGTCCTTGTCAGTGGTGTTATCAGATATTTCTTTTTTTCCAACCTAATGAGCAAAAACTAACAAAACCTCTCTCCAATTCTCTTGCAGCAATTTGCCTTTCATTCTTATGAGTGAAGTTGTTCACCCTTTATGTACATTTTTCTGGAAGAATGTCATTTCTAAACTGTTTTTATCAGATCAATGGTAATTCCTGCCCCCTTGGTTTTTAGGACCTCCTTATGTATTAAGAAAGTTTAAAAAAACTGGGGTGTGGTGGCCCATACCTTTAATCCCAGCACTCAGGAGGCAGGTAGATCTCTGTGAGATTAAGGCCAGCCTGGTCTACATAGCAAGTTTCAGTCCAGAAGGGCTTCAGGGAGACCCTGTCTCAAAAAACAAAACAAAACAAAAAAAACAAACAAAAAAGGAGGGGAGGCTGGTAAGATAGTTTAGCAGGTGGGGACACCTACTGCCATGCCTGATAACCAGAGTTTAATACTTCAGCCCCATATGGTAGAAGGAGAGAACCAGCTCCCTCAGGCTGTCCTCTGACCTCCGCATATGTGCACTGTAGTGTGGGCACACAAATAAATAAACAAACAAACAAACAAACAAACAAATAATATAAAAATTAACCCTTTATAATAGGAGCTACAAATTTGGTTTCCCACTTTTTCTTTTGACTAGTCTATGGATTCGCCCACCTGTGTTGAAATTACTTTTTTTTCTTAACATAAGTAAATTATTGATACTCTTTTTCAGCTTCTGGGTGTAGTGTCATTCTTAGAGATGCCCTGTAGTATTTCACCTGCTCTGGAATTAAAGAAAGGCTGATAATAATGAGTCACATGAAATGAAAGTAAAAGAAAAGGATAAAAACAAGAAACTTTCTAAAGCCTTAGTCCACTGGCCACCTCCAGCCCAGCATTTTTGTTAACCCAAGTCTGCCTGCATTTCTTTTGTACTTTTGTGACACAATGAAACCTCTGGGTCAAGAGGCTGTCCTCAGCACATAGCAGGTACCTAATAAGTGTCTATTTTTTTATTTTTTGTTTTTCTGAGACAGAGTCTCCCTGTAGCCCCAGCTGGCCAGAAACTCACTATCTAGACCAGGCTGGCCTTGATCTCACAGAAATACACCTGCCTCTGCCTCCTGAGTACTGGGATTAAAGGTATGTACCACTACACCTGACATAAATGTTTTTAAAAGCTTTTTTATTATTTGTGAGATAGCACCGTGGTATGTAGTCCAGGCTGGCTTGGAACTTATGGCACTCCTTCTGCCTCAGCCTTCCAAGTGTTGGGAGTACAGGCATGAGCCACCATGCCAGCATAAGTGTATGTTGAATGAATCAATGAATGAATGAATGATGCTGTCTCAGCCCTTACTCTACCACCTACTCCTTTGGAGGGAACAGGGTTTATCAGTCAGCTATCTGGTGCCAAATTCTGATTACAGTATTAATAACTAAGTGTCTTTCAGGATTTCACGTCATTTACGAGTTTCCTTTCATATAAAATGAAAAGAATCATAGTGTCTTAGTTGGCTTTGTACTACAGTAACAGCATACCGCAGACTGGGTAATTTGTTATGAACATTTTATTTAATTTTATTTATTTATTTTGGTTTGTTAAGACAGTCTTGCATGTTGGTTATGGTAGCACAGACCTTTAATCCCAGGTGGAAGACTCTACATTTGAGGCTAGTCCAGCCTACATAGTAAGTTCCAGGCCAGCCAAGACTATACAGTGAGCCCCTGTTGAAAAAAAAAAAAAGAAGTCTTGCTATGTAGCCCAAGCAGGCCTGAAACTTGTGGGAATTCTCCTGCTCCTTTCTTTTAGATGATTTTCTCTCTCTCTCTCTCTCTCTCTCTCTCTCTCTCTCTCTCTCTCCTCCCTCCCTCCCTCTCCCTCCCTCTCCTTCTCTATCTTCCTCCCTCCTCCTTCTTTCTCTTTTTTCCTTCCTTCCTTCCTTTCTTCCTCTCTCTCTCTCTCTTTCTTTTCTTTTCCTTTCTTTCTTTCTTTCTTTCTTTCTTTCTTTCTTTCTTTCTTTCTTTCTTTCTTTCTTTCTTTCTTCCTTGGTCTCATACAATGCAGGCTGGCCTGGAAATTGCTATGTAGACCAGGCTGGCCCGGAACTCAGAGATTTGCCTGCCTCTGCCTCCTGAGCGCTAGGATTAATGGCGTGTGCCACCACACCCAGTGAGGATAGCTTTTTTAAAAAAATGTATGTGTATGAGTGTATTGCCTGCATATATGTGAGTGCACCCATGTCGTGCAATGCCATGGAGGTCAGAAGAGGGCTTCGATTTCCCCTGGAACTGGAGTGAAGGACAGTTTGTAGCTGCCACGTGGGTGCTGGGAATCGAACCCAGGTCCTCTGCAAGAGCAGTCAGTGCTCTTAACCGCTGAGCCACAAGATAGCTTTTTTGAAAAAAAAAAAAAAGTTTTATTTGGGGCTGGAGATGGCTCAGCACTGGCTGCTCTTCTAGAGGACCCAGGTTCGATTCCCAGCTAACAACCATGCTTAATTTCAGTTCCAGGGGATCTGATGCCCTCTTCTGACCTCAACAGGCATTACACGACATGGGTGCCTCTACCTACATGCAGGAAATATACTCATATACATAAAATTGAAATATTTTAAAAATATTTATTTATTTTAATTTTATGTGTATGAGTATTTTGGCTACATGTATGTAAGTGCATCCATGCAATGCTCACAGAGGGTAGAAGAAGGCATAAGATCCCCTGGAACTGGAGTTATGGATGGTTGTTAGCTGCCACGTGGGTACTGGGAATTGAACCTGGGTCCTCTGGAAGAGCAGGAAGTGCTCTTAACCTCTGAATTATCACTCCAGCCCAATAGCCTTGAACTCCTGTTCCCCTTGCTTCTTCCTTTCAAGTGCTGGAATTACAGATGCGTGATACCATGTCTAACTAACAAGAAGTTTCCCTTTTTTTCCTAAAGAGATCATTACTGTGTCTCATGAGAACCTTATTTTTTTTGGGGGGGGGCAGGGTCTCTCTGTAGCCTCAGCTGGCCTGGAAGACCAGGCTGGCCTTGAACTCACAGTGATCTGCCTGCCTCTGCCTCCCAAGTGCTGGGATTAAAGGCATGTGCTACCACACCTAGTGAGAACCTTTTTCTAAATGTTTATGTGTGTGGTTCCAAGGACTGAGCCCAGCACCTCAAGCATGCTAGGCAAGCATGCTCTACCACTGAGTTATGTCCCCAGCTGGGTCATGGTTCTTGAGGCTGGGATGTGCAAGCTGAACGGCTGAAATGTGCTAAGGGCCTGCTTGCTGGATCATAGCATGAAGAAGGCATTGCATGGCTGGAGAGAGCAGAAGGACTGAACACTTACTGGAAACTACTTCTGCTTATAATGGCATAATCACATCTGAAAGGTCCCCCTATGGACACTTCCACACTGGAGATCAAATTTCCAATCCATGAACCCTCAGACATATTCAAACTGTAACAAATAAGTAACCACCCCCACAGTTGTTAGTAGTTGTTGTGTGACCCAAGTCAAATCATTTTGACTAAAAATTCCATGTCTGTTCTAAAAAAGGGAGGGAAAGGAGCTGGAGAGATGGCTCAGTGGTTCTGAATACTGGCTGATCTTGTAGAGGACCTGGGTTCAGTTCCCACCATCCACATGGTGCTTACAACCACCTGTAACTCCAGTTCCAGGGGATCCAATGTCTTCTTATGGTCTCTGTGGGCACTGCACACACATGATGTACTTACATACATGCAGGCAAAATAATCATGGGCATCTTTTAAAAAGAGTAGATAACAAGGGCAACAGATAGAAAACAGAAATACGCATGGTAGATATTCATCCAGCAACATCAGTAATCATTCAGGACCATCCATGATACCACTGGAAAGTGGTCTAAGTGCACCAGTTAAAAAACATCAGCAGAGTGGGTGAAGAAACACAACCCAACTGTATGTGTTTTTCAAGAAACCTACTTTAACTATAAAGAAACATATGGATTGGCAGTAAGAAGATGAACCAGGTGTGGTGGCGCATGCCTGTAATAACATTAGTTGGGAGGCAGAGGCAAGAGGATCAGAGTTCAGGGCTATTCTTGGCTACAAAGTGAGTTTGGGGCCAGCCTGGGCTACATGAGTTTGTCTCAAAAATGAAACTAAACCAAACAAAAACAAAATGCAGAAATTCATCTCCCAGAAAATTAGTCCAAACATAACTGACTTGGCAACTTCATGAATCTACTTGATCCAGTGACTGACTATAGACTAATTCATTCAACAGGGAACACATTTCTCCCAAGCTCACATGGAACATTCACCATTACAGACCACATCCTGCACAGAAAACCACAGCTTTACAAATGCAAAGATAGAAACCACATGGTGTCTGTTCCCAGAACAAACCTGAAGTAAGCCAGAAGTAACAGAAAGATAGCTGGAAAACTTGAAGATGCCATAGGATATCAAAAAACATTTTTGTGTTTGTTTTTGGATTGGTTTTGTTTTAAGGCAAAATCTTACTTGATAGTCCAGACTGGCCTCCTGGAACTTGCGAAGTAGACTAGGCTAGCCTTGAGCTTACAGAGATATCCACTGCCTCTATCAGTCAACACATTATGGATTAATGCATATATCAAAGAAGAAATCACAGAAATTGTGAAATATTTTGAATTAATTGAAAACAGAACTTATCAAGATTTATTAGAGACAGTGTTAATAGGGAAACCTATACCACTTTGTAGGTTGGAAAAGAAACAAAGATTTGGAACTGGAGAAATGGCTCAGTGGTTAAGAGCACTGATTGCTCTTACAGAAGACCTGGGTGGCTAACGACTGTCTGTAACTTCAGTTTCAGGAGATCTGATACCCCCTTCTGACCTCCACAAGCATTGTACACACATGATCCACTTACATTCGTATGGGCAAAGCACTCATACACATGAACTAACTAAATAAATAAAATAAAAAGCAAAGATTTATCTATATTGCAGTGCTGGGGATTGAACCCTGGACTTTGCATTAGCTAGGCAAGCACTCTACCACTGATCTACACCCCGAGCCTGAAACGAAAGATGAGAAAGATTTAAAAATCAGTCATTGGGCATTGGGCATGGTGGTACATGCCTTTAAGTCCTAACACTTGGGAGGCAGAGGCAGTTAGATATGAGATTGAGGCCGGCCTGGTCTCCATATTGAGTTCCAAGCCAGCTGTGGCTACAGGGAGATCCTGTCTGAGTGCCACAATGTGCCAGATACAGTGCCAGAAAATACAGTTTATTGGTGTACATGTTCACATATTACTTATGACTGTTTTAGTTCAACAACAGCAGAATTAAGTAGTTCCGGCAGTGACTGTTCTACAATCCTGAATTATTTACTATCTGAAAAAAAACAAAAAAAAAAAAAAAAAAAAAAATTAGCCATTTTTAAGTCTTATATTAAGAACCTAGAAAAGGAAGAGAAAATTAAACCAGTAATTCTATGGCATGGGTACACTGAAACTTACATAACTAATTCCTTTGTAATACACATTTGCATCTTTGTTGTAAAGAAGGCAATGGAATCAACCCACTGTATTCATTGTTTCTGTCAATGTACAAATATACCCAAAGGTGGGAAGGAGGGAGGAAGGGAGAGAGACAAGACAGAGACAGTGAGAGAGACACAGAGAGAGAATTTTCCAGCCTCCCTTATAGTTAGATGTGGCTTAAGGAAATAACTCTAGATAAGAGTTAGAGGTAAGCACATTTATAAGAGTGCACATTATTTAATAGATGTGGTGTCCTGGAATGACAGTTAATGATGGTGATCACTTAGTCTACTTTGTGGCCTTGAGAAATAGAGACCTCCATTCCTAGGATTGCAAAACTGAGGTTCAGAGAGGTGAAGGGACTTTGCAAATGATACACAGGTAAATGTTTTCCTTCCCTCAGTAAATAAACATGATACAAAGTTCCAAAACAAGGAGAACATTACTAAATCTACTAGAACTAGATTTGGTTGTGTGTGATTAGAAAACTCCAAATTATTGTGGTTTAATTACCCTAAATTCTAGTCTCTTTAAAAAAGAAAGATTTTTAAAATTTAAGTGTGTGTGTGTGTCTGTGTGTGTGTGTGTGTGTGTGTGTGTGTGTACACATGCACCAAAATGTGTACAGGTGCCCAGAGGCCAGAAGATGGCATTAGATTCCCTGGAGCTAGAGTTACAAGCAGTTGTGAGCCACCTGGCATGGGTGCTGGGAACATAACTCTGGCCCTCTGTAAAAGAAGCAAGTGCCCTTAACTGCTGAGCCATTTCTCCAGCACTGGTTCTAGGCTCTTATATAAAACAAATGTCCAAGAATTAGGCAGCCCAGATCCATAGCTCCTGAATTCATTAGCAACTTCCAGCTCTGTTTCACCACTCCTAGGAAGTGACCCTTATCCACATTGTTGACAAGCGCTGCTAGATCCCTTCCTTTTACATTTGCATTCTATACACCAGAGTGGAGGAAAGGTTGCAGAGAAAGCACAGCCAAGCATCCTTACAGATCCATAAGCAGTTGTCTCCTTGAAGCCACATCTAGTTGCAAGGGAAGCTGGAAATTCCTCTCTCTCTCTCTCTCTCTCTCTCTCTCTCTCTCTCTCTCTCTCTACCTTTTCTCTCTCTCTGCTATATAAGCCCAACCTGTCCTTAAAACTTGCAGCAATCCTCTGCTTCGAGTGCTGGGATTACAGGTGTGTACCACCAAGCCTGGCTTGGAAAATTAATTCTCTGTCTTCAGGATTGTTTTAGTTACTTTTCCCGTTGCTGTGATTTAAAAAGAATGCCTTGAACAAAAGCAACTTAAGGGCAGGCTTATTTTGGCTCACAGTTTGAGGTACAGTTCACTATCACTATGATGGGGGAGTCAAGGCAGCTGGAGCTTGAAGCGGCTGGTCAAATTGCGTCTACAGTCAGGAAGAAGTGAGCATAGTGCCAGGGCTCAGCTTGATTTCCCATTTTTATTCAGTCCAGGACCAGAGACACTTTCAGGGTGAGTCTTCCCATCTCAACTAACCTAATCAAGATAATTCCTCACAGGCAAGCATAGATGCTTGTGTCCTAGGTAATCCTAGATCCTGTCAAGTTGGCAATACAAATTTAACCAGCACAAAGCCAGGTGTGGTAGTGCACATTTATAATCCCAGCACTTGGGAGGTAGAGGCAGGCAGATCTCTGTGAGATCAAGGCCAGTCTGGTCTAGTTCCAGGCTAGTTGGGGCTACAGGGAGACCTTGTCTCAAAAAACAAATCCACTTTAACCTATACAAAGATCCTAGCTAAAAATTTAGGATTTGAATATTAGGGAAGAAGGAATGAATAGTTGTAAACTATTTGTCTCTGTCATGGTTACATGGTAAAATAATAATAATAAATAATTTTACCTCCTCTCAACAGCCAGCTTCAGCATTTCTTGACTACCTAGAAATGTTATCCCTTTTGTTCAAGATTTCCTCACTCTCCCAAGTGTCACTCTGAGTCACTGTCACCCCATGTTGTATGAACTTCCTGAGGAGAGGAGGTACCTGCTCTTCCCCAGGCACCAACAATAGACTTAAGTATGATTCCACCAAAGCCCATCTTGGGGAACCAATGAGTTCACTGGCCTTGTTATGGAGTATGGATGAAAGGTTATATAGGAGTGTGGGGGCCCCAAAGCAGTTGCACCACCAAAACGTCTCATCCAGCATGGGTGATTTCCTCATAGCTGCATTAGTGGAGACTCCCTTTCAGTCACCACATGAGACCACGAGGCCACGGCAATTGGGGAAGAATTATATCCAGTGGGTGGGGAGGTGCAGGATGGAGGGGTGGAGTCTCATGTGAGGGTTCAGTGAGCCTCCCAGCTCTCTTGAGTCCCGCAAAAACTCAGAGGAGGGGATGGAGAGATGGTTCAGCATTTACAAGAGTATTTGCTGCTCCTGCAGAAGACCTGAGGTTGGTTCCCAGAATCCACATCAGGCAGAACACTTCTGCATGTGACTCCCACTCCAGGGGCTCCAATACTCTCTTCTGGCCCCCATGGGCCCCTGAAGATATGTGGCACACACACACACACACACACACACACACACAAATTTTAAATATTTTGGGGATGAAGAGGTGGCTCAGCTGTTGAGAGCACTAGCTATCCTTTCAGAGGACCCAGGTTCAATTCCTAGCACCCACATGGCAAACTTCCTGAGGATCCTAACTCCAGTTCCAGGGGATCTGACACCCTCTTCTAACCTCTTCCATGGGCATTGCATGACATGGATGCACTCGCATACATGTATGAAATATATATAAAGTAAAAATAATAAAATAACTAAAATAAATATATATATTTAAAATATTATGTGTATGAGTGTATTGCCTGCATGTGTGTAAGTGCACCCGTGTCGTTCAATGCCCTGGGAGGTCAGAAGAAGGTGTTGAATTCCCCTGGAACTGGAGTTGGGGATGGTTAGCCACCATGTGGGTGCTGGGAATCAAACCTGGGTCCTCTGCAAGAGCAGTCAGTGCTCTTAACCACTGAGTCATTTCTCCAGCCCTAAAATAAATATTTTTAAAAATCTTTGAAAAATGGCAGATGTTGACCCTTGTTTCACAGGTGAAGAAAGTGCAGCTCAGGGAGGTGAAGTAACTTCATCCCAAGTTGTGTGTAAAGGTTGGTACTAAGCCAGCTGTAGGCATTTCCCAAATGGGGGATCCTGTATAAGGCAGGCTTGGTGACCACATCAGAATCATTTTCAGAACATGTTAGCTTGGTGCTAATGTGCCTTTAACTCCTCTTATGCTTTCTGACATGTCTTTTCAACAGAGAGATCAGCATTTGGGCTCAGAGCATGTGGCAGGCAAAGATGTCTAACTAAACTCCAGGAACACTGTTTGGTTTCATTATACTTATATTTATAGTGTTTGTCTATTTGTGGCACAAGGTCCTGGTTTCCTTTACTTTGAATGTGATTTAAACTTACTTTTAAAACATATTTTTGTTGTTTTGTTTTGAGACAGGGTCTCACTATGTAGCCCTGGCTGGCCTGGAACTACTATGTAGACCAGGATGGCCTTGACCTCACAGAGATTCATTCCCCTGCCTCTGCCTCCTGCATGCTGGGACTAAAGGCATTGTGTCACCATGCTGCACACCAAACTTAACTTTTTTCATAAACATATCCAAGTTAAAAAGTCAGCCTGTCTGAAGGAAAACAGTAAGTACCTATCTGGCTGGTCTTGAATACAGACCACATCATTTACTAGCTGTGTGACATTGAATACAATACAGAATAAGTTCCTCTGAACCCCAGTTTTCTCATCTGCAAATAAGGGTGATATTTTTGTATGTGCGTGGGCATATGTGTCAGATCTTGCATGTGGAGGTCAGAAGACAACTTTATTGAGTCATTTCTCTCCTTCAAACTTCACGTGGGTTCTGGGGATTGAACTCAGGTTATCAGGCTTGCACGGCAAGCACCTTTACCTGCTGATCCACCTTGCTGATTCTTGATTTTTTTCTTTAATAGGATTAAATGAAGTGATGAAAAAGTCAGGAGCTTAGTGCCCTGACACATAGTTAAACACTCGATGCTATGCTATTTCTTTCTTTACTTTTAGACAAAGGGCTTGCTATGTAGCCCAGGCTAGCTTCATACTCATGGCCTTTCACCTCAGCTTCCCAAGTGCTGAGATTATAGGTAGGCAACATCATACCCATCTTCAGTGCTGTTGTTTTTATTTTTATTTTTTATGTGTATCAGTGTTATGTCTGCATGTTTATAAGTACACTGGTGTCATGCAGTGCCCAAGGAGGACAGAAGATGGCGTTGGATCCCTGGAACTGGAGTTACGGATGGTTGTTAACCACTGTGTGGGTGCTGAGATTCAAACCTGGGTCCTCTGCAAGAACAACCAGTGCGCTTAACCACTGAGCCATCTCTCCAACCCTTCAATGCTATTGTTAAAAACATTTTCTTCCTCTTCCTCCTCCTCCCCATCCTCTTCCTCCTCTTCCTCTTCCTTCTCCTCTGTAATGGAGTACTAGATATTGAACTTGAGCCTTGTGCAAACACTTTAATGTTGAGTTACACCCAGCTCAATATTATCAATCTTAATTTGTCTATTGCATTCTGGATGCCTGTAGCACAGGGTGCTAGTGGACTGCAGCATCACTGAGTGGAGATGTTCCCCCCATGGTCCCTGCTTCTACATCAGTGGTTTTCAGTGAGCAGTCATCACCTCAGGGACATTGACCAATGTTTGGAGACATGGTTAAAATGATGGTTCACGTATACCCCTAGGATCTGCTGGGTAGAGGCCAGGGATGAAGCTAAGCATCCCAGAATGGACAGGGCTATGCCATGAAATCTCTAGCTTGAAAGTTTAAAAACACTAAGGTTGGGACTAGAGAGATGGCTCAATGCCTAAAAGCACTGACTGCTCTTTCAGAGGACCTAGGTTCCATTTCCAGCACCTACATAGCTCACAAACACCTGTAACCCTAGTTCCAGGCCATGTCATGCCCTCTTCTGGTCTCTGAGGGCATTGCATGCACATAGTGTACTTACAGTCAAAACACTTAAACACATAAAATAATCTTTAAAAAAAAAATCAAGGTTAAGAAACCTTGCTGCACAATACACCCTGTACCAAGCATCAGCTTCAGCAGCATCTAACTCTAGCCAGCGCCAAACTTCCAAAGGAATCTACAGGCCTCCACTTCAGGGTCATCTTCTAGCAGGTGGGAATGCTGAAGCCTTGCTTGTGTGCAGCGTCCCATCTCTTGATGACTGAGCTGCTTGAGCAAGGCTGCCCTGTTCTGGTCACTTCTCTTTACACTCCAGAAAACCCATCTCTGCTTGGCTTTTCTCAAGTTGTTTGGCTTCTGGGTGTCTTCCATTTCCAGAGTGTCCTGTGAGGCTCCATAGCCACCATCTGAAGCCCTGCAGAAACAAGGAGGCAGAGAAATTGCCTCAGCCCTGTCCAATTGCCCTTGATGTTGTGGCTTCTGCTCTCAGTCTCTTTCCTTTGAGAAGTCATCGACATGTATCATGGCTATCTATCTGTGTGATGCCTTGATTTGATTCCTCCCCTCATGCTGAAGACAGACACCATGTCTGCCTGTGCCCATGGCATACTTCACAGTGCAGGGTACATCTTAGAAACGTATTTGTGAAATGAACAGTGAGAAGCAAGGAGAAGAACAAAGGGGGTTGATACAGGGATGGAAGAGAAGAGAGACAAACAGAGGAATCGCAATGTTAAGTGTTGAGAGATCTGAACTAGAAAGGGAAAAGGGAGTTTCTAAGCACAGGCTTGAGTACAATGAGGGGGTAGATGGGGGATGGATGGGCACAAGGACAGAGGGAAGGGAAGAGATGTGGTGGGGGGAGAGGGAGGGTCCAGAGTGGGAAGGAGAAAGGGGGAGAGAGAAAGGGGGAAGAAGAGGGAGGGAGGGAAGGGGTGAGGGAACAAGGGAGAAGGGGTAGAGGGAGGGAGGCAGGTGGGGAGAGAGAGAGAGAGAGAGAGAGAGAGAGAGAGAGAGAGAGAGTTAAAGCACAGGGAAGGAAATCTCACTGTGGTCTCAATGCAAGCATTTGGAAGGGAGAGGAGGGGCTGGGAGCTCTGGGATACAGGAGCAGTTTCCATGGAGACAAGGATGCACCAGGAGTGAGTGAAAGACTACTGCAGGGCCAACCACTCTGACACCTAGGGAGAGGAGAGCTGGAAAACATTGAAGGATATTGTGTGGGTTTGCCCCCTACCCAGCCTCTAACTGCATTCTTGCCTCTCACTGGAGAGTCTAAGGCTGGGGGTGAGGAGACAAAGTGTGAGGAGACTGACAGTGAAGTCTCTCTCTTCCTTCTGCTCCTACTCTTCCTGCTGCTTCTGCTCCTGCTTCTCCTCCTCCTCCTCCCTCATTATCAGTGGTAGAGCACCCAAGGGCTCAGTCCCACCTCTACTTTTGAGTTTCCACAATGTCTAAGCAGAATTTCAATACCCACAGATCCCTGTAGCTTTCAGCATTACACCTGCAGCCCTGGTTGCTCCCCGGGGCCCTGCACTTGCCTCTCCATCTGTGTGCCAAGGGGCATCTTCAGAGAGTTTAATTTTCTGGCTCACCCAGACCAGTTGTGCTACAGATTTGTGCTAGGTATTTCCTTTATACCCATCAAAATCTGGAGAGTTCCCCCGGAGGGGGAGCTGTCTTGGAGACCAGAGACAGCTCTGGTAGAATGTTTGGTAATCACAGAACTGTTGGGGGACACTGTATCAGGCTTGGAGAGTAGGTGTGCAAAACCCTAGATAGGGAGGAGTCTGAAGCCTAGGGAGCACTCCTTTGCAGTGAAGAGGAGAGGAGGTCAAAGCCAAGGGCCCTTCCCACTGTGTGGACTGGATGGGCCACATACAGTGGACAGAAAACTCACAACCACTCCTTGTCAGCGCTGTCATCTTATATCCAGGTTAAGCACCCGTGGGCCTGGAGCAAGGCCAATGGTCTCACAGCCCCAAGGACAGCCCCTATGCAAGTGGCAGGCCTTAAACACTGGTGGGGCTGATTAAACCAAGTCTCTGTGGTTGCCTACTGAATATGGCACCCGATTGCCCTGCCATGGGGCCTGTTCTTGGCCAATCACTCTGTACAGAGGGATGTAGTAAGCTGATTAACTCAGGTCTTGCCCTACCCCCTCTCTTAGCCTAGATTGTGTTAGGAGAGGTTGGTAACAAGCCAAAGAAGGCAGATTCAATGAGGAAGCTTATTTAGCTGGGCGGTCCTGACCTACCCATCTGCCTTTCTGTCTCTCCTCACCTGAAACCTGTTGAATTATTTTCTTATTTGTGTAATTATTATTTGTTATGATTAAGGTTTTGGGCTTTTGTTTGTTTTTTGAGACAGGGTCTCATGTAGCCCAAGCTGGCCTCAAACTATCTGTACTGCCGAGGATGATCTTGAACCTCTGATCCTTCTGCCTCCACTCCCCAGTGCTGGAGTTGCAGGTGTGTGCCATCACACCCAGCTCCTTGTGGCTGGTTTTGATATTGTCAGTTACTTTTAAATGGGGGTCACTGTGAAAAGCACTTTGCTGCCTCCTGTCAACTTCACAGCCACTTGATGATGCTCTTATCCTTATTTTACAGATGAGGAAACGCACAAAGAAAGGAATTCAGGCCCACACATCTAGCAGAGGGCTGGGCCAGTTTGAGTTCAGCCTGCTTAACACTGTACTGCGACCCACCTCTCTCCCATGCCAACTCCATGAATTCCATCGACTCCCTGAACCCTACTCTAGTGCCTGGCACACAGTAGGCCCTCAAAAACCATTGCTCAAGTTGGCACTGTGCTAAATGTCTCAAAAGTATTACTCTAACCCTTCCAAGCTCGTTTTGAGGGGAGCCCCGTGGCTCCCATTCTACAGAAGATGCAAGCCCCTCACCCCCCACCTCCCCAGTCACTGCCACAAGGAAAGAACTGGTAAGACCTACTGTTCCCACTCTGCCGTCTGTGTGCTTAGCACAGTGCTCAACTGCATGAACAGAAACAAAAGAAGGCTTTTTCCAGCATCTTGAATGAAAGGGAAGTGATTTTCAATGAATAACTGTTGAATGAATAACAAAACCTGCAAAAACTAAGTGAACGCAAGGTCAGGCAGTAGAGATAGAGGTCTGTGGGCTTGTTTCTGCTCCTCAGGCCGGAGGCCCATGCCAGACTTTGGGTCAATGTCTCTGGATGCTGGGGAAGTGGGGGATGGGGCTGAATATGGGATGTGCTGGAGTCGGCCCTCTGCCTCTAGGGAATAACGAAGCCTTCTCTTCCTTCTTGACCCGACTGCGCTGTGGGCCCGGCCCGTGCTGCCCAGCTCTGTGCCTCGTCCTGGGCTGCATGATCTTCCCTGACGGCTGGGACGCCGAGACCATCCGGGACATGTGCGGGGCCAAGACTGGAAAGTACTCCCTGGGGGACTGTTCGGTGCGCTGGGCATACATCCTGGCCATCATCGGCATCCTCAACGCGCTCATCCTGTCCTTCCTCGCCTTCGTGCTGGGCAACCGGCAGACCGATCTGCTGCAGGAGGAACTCAAGCAGGAGAACAAAGGCGAGTGTGAGCAGAGGAGGACAAGGCTGGGTGAGGGGCGGGGGCACTTGTCGACAAAAGAAAAAGCAAAAACCACAGACAGGAGTCAGCAAGGTGGATCAGCAGGGAAAGGCATGTGACTGAGCCTGACAAGAGGACCCCATGCCGGGACTCACAGGGCAGAAGAACAGAATCAGCTTTGAAAGTTGTTCTCTGACTTCCCACATGCACACACATACACACACATACATGCATACATATACACACAGACACACACATACATTCACACAGACACATACACAGAGACACATAAACACATATACTACACATGCACACATATACGTACATACATTCACACACATATCCATATATACACATTCACACACATAGACACACATAATAAATGTAATAATTTTTAAAATTACATATAGTACAGCCCTCCTGAAAATAGTATCCCTCAAATATGACCATTTATTTGCTTGATAGAGTGATGTCTTTAGTAAGCTCAAAACCAAGCAAAGCTGAGCTGTGTACGGCTTGAACATATGGTAACACAATATGTGCATATATTTTTTTTAATTTTGAAGACAGGGTCTCACTTTAGCCCAGGCTGGCTTGAAATTTTTTAAAAACCTAAAGAAATGATAAATACAGAAGATAGGAGGGTAGTCATCTGGGGTTGGGTCTGAAGGGGAGTAATCTGGGGTATGAGATTGGAGCCTATGGTAAAATTATCAACAGATTTGAATGGTGTCAGTCACAGGTTTATTACAGCATGTTGTGTAGTTAGTATATTACACACAAATTTTATGTATATCAAGTAATAATAAAATACAATAAAGAAATAATTTAGGGCCAATGAGATGGGTCAACAGGTAAAAACACTTGCTATGCAGGCCTGAGTTTGATCCCCTGAACTTTAGTAAGAAGAAGAAAACCAACTCCCA
>NW_008357033.1:3927280-3936548 GCF_000622305.1 Nannospalax galili | reverse complement strand
TCTCTCTCTCTCTCTCTCTCTCTCTCTCTCTCTCTCTCCCTCTCTTTCTCTGTGTGTGTATAAGAGAGAGATAATAAAAATATTAAAATTAAAAAAAGAAAAGAAACAATACACGGGATTGGTCATACGTGCCTGCATTAATCTAAGCTCTCTGGAGGCTGAGACAGGAGGATTGTGAGTTCAAAGCCACCCTGGGCCACATATCAAGATCCTCTCTAAAACAACAAGAAACACTTTACACATAAAGCCAGAATATCAGAGGTAACTGCTTTTACCTCCTTTGTGTCTACACACATCATGCCACGGATTGAACTCTGGCTTATTTTGTTCTTCCTATTTGGAGGGTCCAAATTTTCTGACAACACTACAGTGAGTGTCTTTGTTCTTCCTTCTCACACACATGTGCAAGTTTTCTCTTGGAGTCTCCAGAAGTAAAATGCTGGCTTAATATTGTAACAAAAGTGCCAGATGACTCTCCATAAAGCTCAGGTCAAGAAGCCCTGTCCCTGCCCCAGGGCTGAGAGTGGAACTGTGGTGAACACCTGTGCTCAGTTACACAACCTTTACTTTGAGCTAGGCAGGGGGAAGTCCTTTTCACAGCACAATCTATGTTTAGCCTTTACATTATAGTCATCTCTTGGGGTCTCGCCTCATCTATATAATGGGAATGCCAGCTGGGATGATTAAATGAGTCATGAATTCAATTATCCAGCAGAAGGTAATCAGTATTGTGATTGAAGTCTTGGATTGTGAGGGCAGATTATATTGGAAGCAGATTGAGCCTAGAAGTTATATCACATTGAATTTCGGTTTCCTGCACTTCATAAAAACAAGGGCAATGAAAACAGATTTGTCTCCCAGGGCTGTCACGTGAAGAAGATTGCGTCTTCAAAGTAGCCAGCAGGGGCATGTGGGGGGATGCTCAAAACTTCTGGTTCTCATAGGCCTCTGCTGGCAGCCATCAGGACCACTGTTTTATAAACGAAAACCAAAGTCCAGGGACAGAGAGGCTGGGAAACTTGCCCAAAGTCACCTAAATGGTGCAGTCAGGACTTGAACATAGGTCCCAGTCCAGAGCCAAGGTTCCTCCCTAGTGTCATACTGCCCATCTCAGTCCTGTGAAGCTAGAGCTTTCCCTTCCACCTTTCTTTGTAGAGCTGGGACACAGGTCTGCTCATCTATCTCTTAAAGGCTTTTGATAGAGACCCTCTGACCTGGTGGTTTCCTTGGGCTTGGTTATAAGGTCAGGTCCTGCCGTCTGGTGGCAGCTTCCAGAAATACAAAACAGAGCTGCCTATGCCTTCTGAAGCTGCCTAGGTATAATGTGACCTGGGGTGACTAGGTCTACCCAGTGTCCCTCTCCTGCCTCCAGAAAGCTTTTTAACAGTTCAATGCTCATATTTTTAAAAGACAGGAGTTTGCTATGTGGCCCAGGCTGACCTAGAACTCAAATCTGCAGCCCAGGCTGTCCTCAAACTTGTGGCAATCCTTCTGCCTTCTAAATGCTGAGATAACAGGCACGAGCCACCTTGCCCAGCTTTCTCGGTGTTGGAAGGAATATAGGAGGCCCATTAGGGTGGTGCACGCCTATAATCCTAGTACTCAGGAGGTAGAGGCAGGTGAATCAGGTTCAAGGCTAGCCTTTGCTACATAGCAAGTTCAAAGCTAGCCTGTGGTACATGAATCCTGTCTTTAAAACAAACAAACAACCCCCCTTAGTAAACCATACATAAGTGATATGAGCAAACCCAATCTGTTTCCTTCTCCATCCATCAGTGAGGGCTAAAATCAAACCAGACAGTTCAGTTCTGAGCCTAAGTAAAAACTAAACCAAACCACTACCATTTCCAGCATTTACTGTGTGCCAAGTCTTTGGTTGGCATCTCTTTAGACCCTTCAGAATGATGCTGTGAAGTCGGGGAATTGTCTTGTTTTACAGATGAGGAAACTGAGGTTCACAGGTTGAACAGGATGCTTGAGGCCTACTAGTCAGTCAACAACTTGGCTATAGTCTTTCCCTGCCCACTTCTGTCCTGGGGAATGGCTCAGGGGAGCTCCTGAGCCCTGGCAGTTTCTGACATTCTCTAATTCTCTTTCTTTCCTCTCAGATTTTGTGGGCACTACAGTAAGCTCTGTGTTGCGGCCTGGAGGTGATGTCTCTGGATGGGGAGTCCTGCCCTGCCCCGTTGCTCACACACAGGGACCCTGAAAGTGAGGATCACAGCCTAGGAAGTTGGGCTGACCTCAGCATATCCTGTCTGCTGCCCTCATATTTCCTGTGTTCAGACTCCAGGGAAGAATACAATCTCAGACTGACTGCACATGGACCTCCAGGCTTTGCCGAGAGGATGGGGCTAGGCTGCAGCCAGGCAGAGGGCAAAAGCCCTTCAAACTCTGGGAGAAACTGATTCAAGCCCTGCCTTCATTTGACCTAAGGGAAACTGGGTCCCCCTCCGACTGGTCCCTTGGTCTCCTTCTCTCCTCTGTAGACTATTGGGAGGTCCCTGAGGGTCCCCAGGGGAAGGAGGCTCTGTGGTACCAGCCCTTCAAACCCCTTCAGTCTGAAGGCTGCTGCCTGCTGCGTCCTTGCTTCCTGGGTCCCTGTCTCCTATAGAAACTTACTCAAGACACTGCCCCAGGTGGGCCAGACTCTTTCCTACTTAATTTTTATTTGCTGATGATGGTCCCACCACATCTGCCACAGAACTCCAGGTGCCACCAGCCCTCCCAGGGCCTCCTCTGACTCTGTCCTTCGAGTATGCTCACAGCTCTCCCAAAGGAATCTGAGCCGTGCTGAGGGAGAAAGCATAGCGCCTTCCTGTCAACTGCTGGTGGTCCCTGATCAGCTGAGGAGAGACACAGGCTCTGGGAGGAGGATGCTAACTGCAGCAGCTGGAGTTTGCCAGCTGCCCAGCCTGGGCCAGCCTGGCCTCTTCTCTACTGGGCTATCTCACCAGGGACTATACCCTTGGCCCTGGCCTGTTTTGTACAGCACAGACTTCTTGGTCCCATTGTCAAGGTTGGTGGCTGTGGAGAGGGGGCACAGAGGTGAGGAGTTAGGGAGTGCCTCTTTCCTCCTCATGCTTCCTACACCCTGGGCATCTGTCAAGGGCAGAGACTGTCTTGCGTCTTTGATACTTTTTCTGCATAACTTGAACTTGCAGGTCACCTCTGAACAGGGTACCCTTGTCCCTACCCCCAGGCCTTGTTACCCTGTCCCTGCCTCTTTCTCATCCTTGCCCACCTCTCGCCTTGTGATATGCCCAGGGTCTGCAGCCTCATGGGGAGTGCTTAGAGCTGAGGCATGAGTGAGTGTATGTGTCTGTGTGTCTGTGTGAGTGTGAGTATATGTTGGGGAGGGGGCAAATGAGAAGTCTTTTCCTCTTCTGCCACTGTAGGGGATTCTCCTTCCCCCTTGGTAGAGAGCAAATGAGGGAGACTCCAGGTGTTTTCTGAGCATCCCTGGTTACCTTGTAGATCTGGTGGCAGAGCCATCATCCCTGGGGTCCCTCACCCTAGGGCAAAGACAAGCTCTGAGACCCCAGTAGAAGGATGGCAGACTAGCTTCATCTAGCTTACTGTCTCCTAGGGTGTGGCCCATTGCCTGGTCTGTGAGTTGAGAAGTGTGATGCCCCCTACAGGCTCCATGGGGAGTGTTAGTTTTATGGGCCTCAACCAGAGCTGTGAGAGCAGCGTGCCATCCTTGTGTTCATTTCCATAGGACTTGGAGTTGAGAGTTAGGATTCCTGGGGAAGACCATGACCCCATCAGAACTAGAATCAGATGCTGGGTCCTGCTAGGAATCAGATACTAGGAACTTACCAAATCCGGACTCCACTTCTTCTACTCATTCCTTCAGGGCGGATACCTTCTCCCCAAAGCTTTGGCCACTGCCCTGTGCTTTTCTCCACCTGTCCCCAACTAGCCCCTTCTTGCAGCCACAGTGCTTGGATCCTTCCACAGCACTGGATCCTTCTGCAGAGGTGGGGATAGACAGGTAGGGTGGGGGAGCCTTGTTTGAAGGAGAACGGGGCAGAGGTCAGTCCTCAGAGTCAAACCAGAGAGAGGGGACAGGTAGTGATGGGAGCGGCTGGGAACAGGTGACTGATGGGGAACCAGACATGGGTGGGAGGCAGGTACAGAGCCAGAGAAGCAAAAGGGAGACAGGAATAGAGAGAGAGAGATGCAGAGACAGCACTGAGGAAATATCTACAGAGACACATGCAGTGATAAAGAGGAGAATCCAAGTGGGGCTGCCATGGAATAGGGACAGGGAGAATGAATGGAGAGGAAAAGGAAGGAGAACTGGAAAAGTAATTTGCAAGAATGAAATATAAGGGATAGAGTGGGCCGGGTGAGGGTGAAGGAGATGCTGGGGAATGAGGAGGGCACTTGCCATGTGGTGCTGGGAGAGCTGGCTCCCCTAAGGACACCTGCTGCCACCAGCCCCGTGTGCTCTGATGGAGAGGCTAGAATTAACCCACTGGAGGTCAAGTGGCTAGAGACCTGGGACTCAAGCAGCTCCATCCCTGTGTGGAGGAATATGTATGGGGGAGCCACCCCAAAGATGAACAGGCAAGACAGTGTTAGCAGTGGGATGACCCAGGCAATGGGGATGAAGGAGGCCAGTCCCTATTGGGATAGACTGACAGTCCTATCCACCCTCCAGCCAGCCAGGTGCTGCCCAGCACTGCAAGAGGTAGTCTGGAAGTGGATTGGGGAGTTTAGGGTTGAGTGGGCTGAAGTCTGGGAGAGCCCAGGGAAGCATAATGAAGGAACAGAGGTAACGGTGGGAATCAAACCATAGTCTTGAAGATTTAGCCCAGTTAGGGACTGGAAGAATGGATGCTTCAGCCAAGGGCTTAGGAGGGGCTCTGACAGCTCTCCTGGCAGCTGGCATGGTGTGGTTAGGGAAGGCGAGCTGGCATCAACCTTTGGGAAGAGACAGGCAAAGGAGGTCAACATCTGTGTTTCTGACCAACCAAGAGCCTCCTGGCTTTAGATCTCTGAAAGTCATCTGTTAGTTGGTACTGGATGGGGGTGGGGTGGATCTAGCTCTACTCACTTTATCTACCCCTGGCGAGGGAGTCTTTCAGGAGTAGAGAAAGTAGTCATAACCTCAAGGTGGTCCAATCTCTAGTCCAAGGAGCTGGTTAGGCAAGTCCTTGGGGGCCTTAGGAACCAGAAATATCCCGTCAGAGGACCAGAGCTATGAGGAAAGGCTTCCTAAGAGTGTGAGGACGTGGGAGGATCGGCATCCTTCATGGGCCTGCAAGAGCCAAGATGAACTCTTGCAGAGAGGCTGTGGAGAAGGAGTCCCGGGTCTTTTGAGATTTCCGCTTAGACATGGGGTGGGGGTGGGTATGTTGCACTTCTCACGTGAACTTTGCAAAATCCTCTTTGGGGAGAGGCTGGAATCTTCCCAGCACAAGAGACTTCTATGGGTTCCTGCCTGGCTCAGGGCTAGCTTTTGGGTAGGATTGGCATTTCCTGAGAAGTGAACGGGAGCTAGGGGGCTTTCTCCAGGGCTCTGACCAGCAGACCTCCATGGGTCTGTGTTGTGTGGTTAGGATAGCTTGGTGTTGTCTACACCCTATTAGTAAGTTCTGTCTGAATGTGTCCTTGCTGTTCATTGTCCAATTTGGTAACATTTCTTTTGGTCCTGATCCCTTCTGCTGCTGCTGCTGGATTTGAGCTTCAGTGCAGGTGGAATGAGTTCAAATAAACAATTTATATCACCCATGCTGGCTGCTGCTACTGAGTTGTCCCCAGCACCCCGAGTGCCTTGTAGGTGAAATACAGTCCAACCCTTTGTATCAGGTGTAATTAGCGGGGCCCTAGTACCATGACTTAATGAGATAGTTTTTGTTACCACAGCGTTAAAAAAAAAAAGTTGGGCCTGGTGATGCACATACAATCTCAGCACTCAGGGGATGGAAGCAGGAGGATTTCAAGTTCAAGGCCATCCTAGGCTTCATAGAGAGAGCTGGTCTCAAAAAAGGGGGGAAAGGTGGGTGTTGCCAGAACATGACTGTGGCCCACAGTGTTGCCCTAAGCCCAGTTCTGTCCTTTCCACACTGCTACTTCAAGACTATCTCATGGCCTGAGCTGGCTGCTGTGCTCCAGTCATCTTGTCTACCTGTCATTTGAGGACTTCTAGAAACACCATAAAATCGAGTCATACTGCACATGTATGAAAGGAGGCTGAAAATATTAACCAGGCATATTGCCAACTGCAATGAAACTGGGTTCTGTAAAAACGAAAAGGAGAGAGTGTAGGCAGCGGCAGTCTGTGCACACTCCTGACAGCACAGCCTTGATTCCACACTTAGGATGCTTGGATGTGGTAACCACTCTTTTCTGCCTCTGGGAGCTTGGAGAAAGCAGATCACCTATCTCTAAATCCGCGGTGGGGTGGGGTGGGGTGGAGAAATGGCATAGCAATTAAGAGCAGAGAATTTGGGTTCAGTTCCCAGCACCCACATGTCAGCTAACAACTTAGGATAACTCCAGTTCTAGGGGATCTGATGCCCTCTTCTGCCTTTCTTGAGCATTGTATGCATGTGGTGCACTTACATATATGGCAGGCAAAATACATACACATAAAATACAAATAATTTTTTAAAAGAGAGGAAAAAAAATCCACACTGAAAATATGGGAGTCATTGTGGCCACACCACAGTGTGTAAGGTAATTAGGGAGTGTGTGGAAATTGTTAAGCACAATGCAAGGCACACTGCAGTATGCACACAAGAATTTTCTAAGGGTGTGTCTGGAGATGAACATGACAAAATAAGGTAGCATTTGCTAAATGCAAGTTATCTGGAGGTGCTCTGGGGAAGAGACTTTTTATGTGGTGTCTGGTGTGGTGGGTAGACTAGGACAAAGTTTTACTGTAGTGGGAAGAGAAGTTGGGCAGGCAAGTGTCAGAAAGGGCCATGATGGGAAAAGGTAGCTGAGACATGAAGGAACAGGACCATATTCATGGATGACTCCAAGCAACATAGGAATGTTGAAGTGCAAAGTGGGAAGTAGGGAGGGGTCAACAAGGGTCTGAGAAAGCTTAGACTTAAGGGCAGTGGGAACTAGGATCCCACTGTATAGCCCAGGCTAGCCTTGAATTCACTATGTAGCCTAGGCTAAACAGAACTGAAAACAACTCTCCTGCTTCAGCCTCCCAACTGCTGGGATTACAGGTGGGTGCCACTATGTCTGATTCATAGAAGGATTTTAAATAGGAAAAACACAACTGGTTTCACATTTTAGAAATTTCTTTGGTTAGCCAGGTGTGATGGCACATGGCTTTAATCCCAGCACTTGGAAGGCTGAGGCAGGCAGATCTCTGTGAGTTTGAGGCCAGCCTGGTCTACATAGCGAGTTCCAGGCCAGCTGGGGCTACAGGGAGACCCTGTCTCAAAAAAAGACCAAATAAAAAGAAAGGAAGGAAGGAAGAAAGAAAGAAAGAAATATAAAAGAAATTACTTGGGTTGTGGTGCTAGGAAGTGTATCAAAAGGAGATAATTTGGGGCTAATGAGATGGCTCAGTGGGTAAAGGCGCCTTCTACCAAACTTACTGATCTCAGTTCAATCTCTGGGACTCACATGATGGAAGGAGAGAGCCAACTCTTGCACGTTGTCATCTGACCTCCACACACTGTGGCATGCTCCCTGCTCTCAATAAATAAATGTAAAAAATATTTTCAAAAAAGACAGTTTCGCCAAGCATGGTGGCGCATGCCTGTAATCCCAGCACTTGGGAGGCAGAAGCAAGTGGATCTCTGTGGGTTCAAGGCCAGCCTGGTCTACATAGTGAATTCCAGGCCATCTGGGGCTGTGAGGGGACCCTGTCTCAAAAAAACAAAACAAAACAAAAAACAGACAGTTTCAATGAAAGGGAATTAGCCTGGCCTGAAGCAAGACAGTGGCAGTCGATCTTAGAGAGAGGACTCATTAAAGACACCTAGTGACTGACCCTGATGTTTGCAATCAAAAGGGTAGATAAGCTACCCCGCATGACTGAGCAGTTGTGAAGGGAACAGGTGCAGTGGGAGGCTGGAAGACACCTGCTACCCATCAGAGGAAGGGAGAGGGGAGAAGTCCGGGGCTGGCGAGAGAGCTACAAGAGTGGTGCCATGGAATCTAAGGACTTCCAAGTTCAAGGGAAGGTCAGAAGGAGCAGAGAGCTGAAAAACGTGCCCACTGGGCTTGGGAATGAGGAGGCTCTCGGTGAAGTTGGTAAGAACATGTGGGAATGGCCAAAGTGAGGTCTTCTTAGAGAAAGAACAGTGGGTGACTGAGTTGAGATTACACATCACCTTGCAGATAAGGAAGAGAGGTGAGCTAGAATCCCTTCAGGAACTACTAAAGAGACCCATGACCCAGCAGATGATAAGAGCCAGTGTGTGACCAGAGGAGGCAGTGGATTCTCTCTAAATAGCCTGGTG
Source organism: Nannospalax galili (assembly GCF_000622305.1). Classification (NCBI taxonomy): domain Eukaryota; kingdom Metazoa; phylum Chordata; class Mammalia; order Rodentia; family Spalacidae; genus Nannospalax; species Nannospalax galili. Next base: position 3,928,104 of record NW_008357033.1, on the reverse strand, counting down.
TTCCAAAAGGTCACAGCTGTAGCCAAGAGGAGGATATGGAAGAGATAATCACAAAAGAAACCAGGTATAGGTGGTAGAAACAGCCCACGGTGCAAAGGGGAGATGGAAAGGTGTCACTTTGGGGTTAGGGCCACAACTCTGACCTGATGTCATCTGTTCTCTCAATGAACCAAGAGGTCAAGAAGAGGGGGGATCTTTAGAACTGATGCTAAAGTGGCTAAGTATGAAGAGGACTGGTAGGCGGTCTTGAGTCTGTGGCAGTACCAAGAGACAGGAGGGGAGGCAGAGAAGGGTGATGGAGAGATGAAGGAAGCCAAGTGTTTCAGAGCTCTGCCTTGAGATCCAGGGTGGATATTGAAAAAGGAGGCCTGGAATGGGGACAGAGGTGGGGGAAAAGGAGGAGCTAAGGGACTCAAATTTCTGTAAAAGAGCTGGAAGGACAGGGGTTGACCTGAATTTTCCCAGGAAGACTTTGAGAGGCACCCTAGGTACACTGTCCACCCAAATTGTGAGGAGACACAAGGTTGGGGGGCAGGCAAGATCCCACAAAGCAGTTTGCCAAGACCTTCCACACAACCAGATGGGAGAAAACAAGCAACTATGTAAATGGCCTGCAAGGGCAGGGCATAAAGGTACACACCTACAGCCAGGTGTGGTGGCTCATGCCTTTAATCCTAGCACTCAGGAGGCAGAGGCATGTGGATCTCTGTGAGTTTGTGAGTTCAAGGCCAGCCTGGTCTACACAGTGAGTTCCAGGACAGCTGGGCTACAGGGAAACCCTGTTTCAAAAAGACCGAAAAAAAAAAAAAAGGTATACACCTACA
>NW_008357033.1:3923045-3927228 GCF_000622305.1 Nannospalax galili | reverse complement strand
ATATATATATATAGTCATCAGTGGAAGTGTTGGTGTAATAAAGGCACTGTATTTCAGTAAGGGCCATCAGGCAAGATGAAGGAGGTGGGTTTGGTCTGTAAAGGAATAAAGGTGTTGAGAGAGCTCAGCAGAAAGGCTGTAAGAGAAGGGACCTGGGAGAAGCAACTGCACAGCAGCATTAGGAGGTGGAATGAAACAACACTCTGATCCTGGGGGCCAGTCTGGATGAGGGGTCTGAAGCAGGTGGAATTCACCAAACACAAAGCTTAAAATGGCACTCTAGGGCAGGAGAGATGACTCGGTGAGTGGTTCAGAGCGCTGTATGCTCTTGCAGAAGACTTGGGTTTGGGTCGCAGCACCCACATGGCAGCTAACAACCATCTGAAACACCAGTTCTAGGGGATTCAACACCCTCTTCCGGCTCCTCTGGGCACTGCATATACTTACATACATGCAGGCAAAACACATATAAAACGAATTTTTTTTTTTTTGGTCTTTTTGAGACAGGATCTCCCTGTAGCCCTAGCTGTCCTGAAATTTACTCTGAAGACCAGGCTGGCCTTCAACTCACAAAGATCCGCTTGCCTCTGTCTCCCAAGTGCTGGGATTAAAGGCGTGCACCACCAAGCCTGGCCAATAAAATGAATTTTTAAAGTAAAAATAATAAAATGACCTTCTAGTTCAAACTTCCTTCCAGTCTACTTAGCACAAAGAACCAGATGATGCTGGCTTCTGGTGCCTGAACAGATCCACCTGGAGGAGTCCAGACACTCACTTAGGTTCCCAAGAGATGCTGGAATTTTCAACTTGAGTGCATTGGAGGTGTCTTCAAATTCACTTACTCAACAAAGCACTTAGTACCCTGGTTAGGCACTGCCAGATTCTAGGAATACAGACATACCACCCATGGGTTCAGTCAGTCATTTCAGGTCTATTTTTAGTGGCATATTTTGTTTACTCATTATACAAATGCAGCAAACAGAAGAAAAGAAATGTACAAATGAATGAGTTGTGAAATAACCTTCAAACCACCATCAAGGAGAATTCTCCTAGCCACCCCAGAAATTCTTTGTGCGCTGCCAAACACCACCTCTACATTTTCTTCAGAGCAACTGTCAACTTGACTTCTTCGGTAATTACTTCCCAGTTGTTCATATTTTCTTACCCAAGTGAAAATCTCAACAATATAGCTTTACTTTCTTAAAAAATGTATTTCTCTACTTCTTTGGAATTTATGATGTAACATTCAAAATGGAATTTTGCTTGTTTCACTTGGGTAATTTATAGGGTTTTTTGCATTTTATTTATTTACTTTTATTTTGTGTATAAATGTTTTGCCTGCATGTATGTAAGTGCATCCATGTCATGCACTTACATGGATGGCCAGTAGAGGGTCTTGGATTCCCCTGGAACTGGAGTTACGGATTGTTAGCTGCCATGTGAATGCTGGGAACTGAACTGGGGTCCCTTGGCAAAAGCAGTCAGGGTTCTCAACCTTAAGCCATAATAAAAGATGTATTATTTTTGCGTATGTGTGTGAGCCTGTGTGAGTTTATGTGCAACATGTGCATGCAGTGCCCCAGAGGCCAGAAGATAGCATTGGATTCCCCTGGAACTAGAGTTACAGGTGGTTGTGGACACCCTGTTGGTGATGAGAACTGAACCTGGATCCTCTGCACCAGCAGTAAATGCACTTAACTACTAGGCCATCTCTCTAGCCTGTTTTTTTTTTTTTTAATGTATGAGTGTTTTGCCTGCATGTATGTAAATGTACCCATGCATGCAATGCCTGTGGAAGTCAGCCAAGGGCGTAGGATCCTCTGGAACTGTGGTTACTGGTGGTTGTTAGCTGCCATGTGAGTGCTGGAAGACAAATCCAGGTCCTTTGAAAGTTAAGAGCCATATCTAGCCTGTTTGTTTTTCTGTCCCAGGGTCTGCCTAGCTGTGAGCTCTGGCTAGCCTGCAGCTCCCTCTGTAGATCAGGGTGTGAAGTTGGTAGCAGTCCTCCTGCCTCTGCCTCCCAGCTGCTGAGATGACAGGTGTTCACTCTATGCCAGACTTCTCTTGTTGGGAAGTTAGGTTTCTCATTTCTTTGTATTTCAAGTAAATCAGTAGTTGGACTTAGTTGCTTAATCAGACTCTGGTGTGTGTGTGTGTGTGTGTGTGTGTGTGTGTGTGTGTGTGTGTTTCCCACTTTCATGACTTCTTCATAGCTACAGTTGCCAGAGCCAAGACACACTCTATAGACAGATAAGGAATCTTATCTGCCCAATGTTAAGATAACCCACAGTTAATGCTGACATGAGGTTCTAGCTAAACATGTTGTGCTTTATCATCTGTATCTTTTTCCCTACATGGAGAATCTTGGTTTTCAAGGATACTATCTTACACTGAACCGCTTAGGCATACCACTACAAGCTTTCATGTTATATCCCTCACTTAGTCTGGTCTACATTAAGTAACTTTATGGCTTTGTGTGGAGGCAGTATAATAGCCAATGATGCTTAAGTAACGATGTGTCTATCAGACACTTTGATGTCTCTCAAGATAGTTTGATCAGTTGAAGCTCAAATAGAATCCACCGTTCATGAAAGTAAAGTTCCCCAAGCCGCCTTTGGTTTTTTGTGACAGGAGCTACCCATGTAGCCCAGGGTTACCTAGAACTCCATATGTGGCCCAGGATGACCTGGAAATTATCATACTCCTGTCTTAACTTTTTTTCTTTGTCTTTTTTGAGACAGGGTCTCCTTGTAGCCCCAGCTGTCCTGGAACTCATTATGTAGACCAGGCTGCCTGCCTCTGCCTCCCAAGTGCTGGGATTAAAGGTGTGTGCCACCATACCTGGCCCTCCTGTCTTAACTTTTTAAGTACACTGCTACACTCTGCCTGGTTTTTGCATGTGGCTTATACTAGAAATTAAGTTCAGTTGGTACAGAAGTTCTTGCAAGGCTCATTTTAATTTTTGATACAGGGTCTATTCTGCAGTCCAGGATTGCTTCAAACTCCTGACAATCCTTCTGGGTCAGCCTCCCAAGTGCAGGTATTACAGGCATCTCTCCTGACTGCCTAAGAATTTTTCCATTTTTTTTTCTAAAAAGTTTTTGATTAATTTATTTTCTGTATACAAGTATATTACTTGCGTACATGTGTTGTGCCCAGTTTATAGACCTCAGAGACCACCAAGGAGCCGATCAATGCAAACACACAAGGGTTTTTTTATTGCTACAAGCTTGAGCTTGGGCCCACTCTGTCACTGACCCAGCAGATCTCAGATGTGAGACCCCTTGCTTTGGGAGACAGAGGTTTTTTATAGGTTTATTTCAGCAAGTTCAGCAAGTAGGGGAGTAGGGGGTCTCCAGCCTGGCAAGCATCTGATTGGTTGCAGCCCAGTGCCAAACCATAAACTGCTGGCTTCAGGAAATCTGAAAAGACATTTGGACTTTTAGTACTTTCCTGTCCCTGGTTAATTGACCATTGGCGGGGGAGTTGTTTTCTATCTGTTCCAAGCATACTTTTTTTTTTCTTTTGTGGTTTCTCCTGGAACAGGATTCAGGGCTGTGTCAGTCCCATGGAAGTTTTATCCAAGATGGAGTCACTCAGGTCTCTCATTCCCCCCTCTGACTAGTACCTTGGGGGCCTCAATCATGGGCGCTCCCTCATCTCATGTTCTTCATTACCCAGACTCTGGAGGGACTGATAGTGGGTTCTCATTATCATTAGCTGTATAACTCCCATCCGCTCTTTTATAAAAGCTACCAGTTTATTTAAAATGCAAGGTCCAAAAGTCAAGAGCATAATCAGAATGAGGAGGGGTCTGAGTAAGGTTGAAATCAAAGTGGTCAACCAAGGGGAGCTATTGAACCAGGATTCAAACCATCCTTGTTTAGCCCTATATTTGTTCTCTCTTAGAGCCAGACTCTTTAACCTTGGCCAGGGATTTTTTTAAATTATTTATTTAATAACCATATAATTAGAAGAAGCATTTCATTACAACAGCATTGACATATTCAATAACAGTTTCCAGAGCTAAGATTCATCTCTTTCCAAACTGGCTGTAAATTTTTAGGTTTACAGTTGAATTGATACAGATATAGAATATTGTTCTCCATATGACCCCTATAAGACATAAAATTAAATGAGGTTTTAAACTTTAAAAAAGATCTCCATTTTATTATTAAACTAC
>NW_008357033.1:3922046-3922873 GCF_000622305.1 Nannospalax galili | reverse complement strand
ATCTACTAATTATTAAGGAGCAAATTTTTATGCTTTGAAGAATTTTTTAACATTTTATTTATACACCCACTTCCTAGGTAGCACCCTCCCATAGCCTCCCTCCCCCCACTACAGCCCTTATACTCTGATATCCCTGCTACTGTCTACTGTGTTGTCAGCACCCCCAGCCATTCCCCACTACTTGCCCTTCTGGTGAATCTAGTCAGCCTATCTAGAGGTCGTTGTTTTAGGAGGGTCAGCTGTTCTTCATCTAGCAGTAATCAGTTGTCTATAGTCCTTTGGATAAGATTGGGGTCTGCTGTTCATTTTCCCAGTTCTTTGCTGGGTTACTATCTGGGAATCCCTTTGGCCACTCTGGACAGCAACTCAAAAGAAGGTATCACTTGTCTGGCATTGTTGCTTGTTATGTAGCCTTTAGCTATATATATGGACTCTTATGAAATTATGTTGTCCCATTTAATCTTTGGTTATACTTTCCTTTGGGGTGTTTAAGGCCATACAGTTGGTCTAGATAAAACTGATTTATTTTTATTCTTAAGGTCATTTGAGGATCTATTCCTCAGGGGTCACATGGGCTTGGGAGGAGATCCTGGTTCCTTTCTTTTACCAGTTCCACCTATGTGACAATAAGTGAAAGGTCCTACTCGACCATGGTTGGCTTTGCTTGGAAGCATGGAGGAAATGATTTCTCTGTGTTGACCCTCCTTTTTATAGACTGGACACTGGTTCAAGTCCATCTGGTGGGGTCTCCTCGGCCTCCTTGATCAAGAGGACAGGTGACCTACCACCATTATAGGACATTTTCAGAGATGCTCATAGTCCCCTCT
>NW_008357033.1:3903146-3920751 GCF_000622305.1 Nannospalax galili | reverse complement strand
TTGGATGTGTTGCTGGTGAAGATTTTCTCCCATTCTGTGGGTTTTCTGTTTGCTTCCTTGACTGTCTCCTTTGATGTACAGAAGCTTTTTTCTTTTTTTTGACAACCCCAGAGTGATCTATATAAAAACAACACTCTTTCTTGTGGGCAGCACAGAGGCCTCTCTGTTCGAAGAACAACAGGTCTAGGCCTCTTCTATTTTGCAGAACCATTTCTGCCAAGGAGGTTAGGAATAATGGGAGGGGGCACTCCAAACATGATCTCAAAACGGGTTAATCCCATCTGGTAAGGGGAGTTATGCACATGATAGAGTGCAAACGAAAGGAGAGTCACCTAGTCACTGCCAGTCTCTAAGGTCAATTTAGTTAAGGTCTCTTTTAGAGTTTGATTTATTTTCTCTACCTGTCCTGAGCTCTGGGGTCTATAAGCACAATGTAGGTTCCAATCAATCTCCAGAACTGTGGCCAGACTCTGACTTACCTTGGACACAAAAGCTGGTCCATTATCTGACCCTATCGTCTGTGGAAAGCCGCACCTGGGGAGGATGTCTTCCAACAGTTTCTTTGCCACCATTTGAGCTGTTTCATGTCTAGTAGGGAAGGCTTCAGTCCATCCTGAAAAAGTATCTACAAAGACTAGCAAATAACAGTATCCAGACCTGCCAGGTTTTACCTCAGTGAAATCCATTTCCCAGTAGGCTCCAGGTTTTCTCCCTCGAAGTCTGATTCCTGGGTTTCTAATATTTGGCACTGCATTAGTGAGTTGGCAAGCTTTACAGCCATTGACAATGTCTTTAATCTTTAAATTAGCCTCCTTGATGTTTACTTCGGCATATCAAATTACGTCCTGCATTCTCTTGATGTACTTCAGCATCAGATAACGGGGTATCTCTCTAATCTGATCAGGTACCATGGACATGGGCCAGGATTCTGGGGCAATCATGCAGGGGGGCATCCAAGTCTGGGTCCAGCAAGAGCATGGCTGGATTCAGGGCAACTGGTACCTGGAATGTGATTCTAGCAGGATGAAGAAGTAATGCCTGATAATGAGTTATATGGACGTTACTTAGCCATCTGTCTGGGGCTGCTTTAAAACTCTTTCAATTGCATGTGGTGTGGTGATGGTCAAGTTCTGGCCCAAAGTCAGTTTGTCAACATCTTTTACCAGTAGTGCTTCTTTGAGTATATAGCCCAAGTATTGGACCTGTTGTTTGTATAGTTGGGCCTTTTCAGCAGAGGCCCGATAGCCCAGGCTTCCCAACGTCTGAAACAGGCATTCTGTGCTGTCCATGCAACCCTCTTGTCTGTCTGCCGTGACAAGTAAGTCATCCACATACTGCAAGAGATTCCTTTCCCTGATACTGTCTCAGACACCTCCACCAGTCCTCTGGATCCACAGTGGCAGCCAGCAGAATCCTTGCCAGGTCCTTGTTCTGCCTCCTTTCTGCCTTTATCTGTTTTATTTTTCTGCACTATCCCTATTATTGTACACTTTCTCAGCCACAGTTATTAAATCCCTTAAGCTCTTTTCACCCAGTCTCTCTACCTTTGGAGCTCTTTTTGGAGCTTTTTCTTTATATCCAGAGCCGACTGGTTAACAAAAGCCATGGCCACTGCCGCTATATTATCTTTGGCCTCCAGGTCTAATGGAGTGTACCTGCGGAAGGCATCTGTTATTCGCTCCAAGAACGCAGCTGGGCTTTCATTTAGTTCCTGACTAATATCGTATACCTTTGCCAAATTAGTTGGCCTATGAACAGCCCCTTTGAGACCTGCCAACAGAGCCTGGTGGTAAACCAGAAGCCTCCCCTTACCTTTTGCAGTATTATAATCCCAATCAGGCCAGGTCAGTGGATAGGCAGCATCAATCAGTGTCGGGTCAGTAGTAGGGACACCAGTATTGCCAGGAATTAATTTCCTGGCTTCTGTTTGGATACGTTCCCTTTCCTCTGTGGTAAACAGGACCTGTAATAATTGATGACAATAATCCCAAGTGGGTTGGTGTGTGAATAAGACAGTTTCTAATAAAGTAATAAGCTCCTTAGGATTTTCAGAAAAGGGAGCATTCTGGGTTCTCCAGTTGTAAAGGTCACTAGTGGTGAAAGGCCAATAGTGATGGGGCTGGTTGCCAGCCTCATCCATGGGGCCAGCAATTCTAAGAGGTAAAACAGTAGAGTCTGGACCCTCCAGTGTTGCTGCCCTTCTACTCCTAGGTCCCTGAGCCAGTCCCCCCATGCCTGTGAAGAATCTGGTATCAGGGGTGCTGGTTCTGGAGAGGGTACCTCCTGTGGAGGAAGTGGATAAGGAGGGGAAGGAAAAATGAGATCTTCTTCTGTGCTGCCCTGTAAGACAGGGTACAGTGACAGTACTGATGGTTTGGTTTCAGATTTAGGTGTTTTCTGGGTTGTTGTCTTCTGTTCTGCAGCTGTCACCACCTCAGTTTTCTGTAAAGGAAGAAAAGACTTGACCCAAGGAGGGAGTTATTAACTAAATCTCCCCAGACCACTATGTATGATATTTGATCCAAGTGTCCCACACGTGGTTGAAGAATAACTTTCTCAACCACGTTAATGACAGCGGGATCAAAGGTCCCCTCTGAGGGCCATCCCATGTTGAAAGTGGGCCATTCAGACCCGCAGAAAGTAGTTAGTTTATCCTTCCTGACAACAACAGAGAGGTTATGGGCTCGAGTCTTAACCTCTCCAAAATGTGCAAGAACCAGGTCCAGGGGTATAGAGGGAGTCTGTCCCATTGTATCCTTCTCAGTCACAGAGAAATAGACAACCAAAGACAAAACAGAGAGCCAGAAAGACATGCAGAAGGCCAAGTAACAAATTCCCCCGCTCATGCAGAAGAAAAGCTGAAAGTAGGACAGTGGCAAACTGACGCACCGTGGGAGTGACTACCTTGTCCTTTCACAGAAATCAACAGAGTCCGGGGCCCTCTGTCCCCTCTGACGGGGTCTGGAACATCTTCCAGACCTCTGTGGTCACAGTCATCCAGCGCAAATGCTCCAACCACTCCTGACCACACTGTTCACAAGTTTGCCTCAAGGCTCAGAACAAAAGCTAGGACAGACACAGACAGGCACAATTAGAAACAAACAGACACTTACTGGCTTGCCAGGAACCCTCCAGTTCCAGCGTCCTGGAGTTCTTGGGGATCCCAGACGAGCCCCCAAGATATTGTGCCCAGTTCGCAAGACCCCAAAGACCACCAAGGAGCCGACCAATGCAAACACACAAGGGTTTTTTTATTGTTACAAGCTTAAGCTTGGGCCCACTCTGTCACCGACCTAGCAGATCTCAGATGTGAGACCCCTTGCTTTGGGAGACAGAGGTTTTTATAGGTTTATTTCAGCAAGGTCACCAAGTAGGGGAGTAGGGGTTCTCCAGCCTGGCAAGCATCTGATTGGTTGCAGCCCAGTGCCAAACCATAAACTGCTGGCTTCAGGAAATCTGAAAAGACATCTGGACTTTTAGTACTTTCCTGTCATTGGTTAATTGACCGTTGGCTGGGGAGTTGTTCTCTATCTGTTTCAAATATACTTTTTTTTGTGGTTTCTCCTGGAACAGGATTCAGGGCTGGGTCAGTCTCATGGAGGTTTTATCCAAGATGGAGTCACTCAGGTCTCTCACATGTAACTGCACCTGTGTTGTGCAATGCCTACGGAGGTCAGAAGAGGGTGTCAGATTCCTCTGGAACAGGAGTTACAGGTGGTTGTTAGCTGCCAGGTGGGTGCTGGGATTTGAATCTGAGCCCTCTGCAAGAGTAGCCAGTGCTCTTAACCACTGAGAGAGAGCTCTGTAACCCCTTTTTATTTGTTTTTGAGACAAGATCTCAGTCTGGTTTTGAACTCACAGTGATCCTTTTGCCTGAGCCTTGCAGGTGCTGGGATTACAGGTATGAACCTGTCTGCCTCAGGATGTCTTGATATTGGTCATTTTTGGTTAAACTTACTAGATATGTGTACTAGTTACTTTTATGTTTCTGTGACCAAAAGCAACTTATGGAAAACTTTATTTGGGCTTATGGTTCCATAGAGCCATAATGGAGAGGAGGCATGTCCGCAAGCAGCAGGTGTGGTGGCAGGAACAGGAAGCAGAGAGCATACATCTTCAATCACAAAGGAAGCAGAGAGAGAAAACTGGAGGTGGGGCAAGGCTGTGAACTCTCAAAGCCCACCCCCAGTACCACACTTCCTCCTACAAGGCTGCACCTACTAAACCACCCAAAACAGCTCCACCAACTGGAAACCAGGTGTTCACATACTTGAGCCTCTGAGAGACAGTTCTCATCCAATCCACATAGTATGTAAATTTTTTTATTTATAGCTTAAATGATCTTAGGAAAGGTTTCTTAATTCATAGCTTTCAGTATTTCATCTATTCCTCTGATTTTTCTTCTATTGAAATTCTTATTACAATACAAGGGTATCTTCATTAGCTGTCTTCAGTATTTGTCACTTAAAGAAAAAAAAAACAACAGGGGGCTGGAGAGATGTTCCAGTGCTTAAGAGCACTGAGTGCTCTTAAAGAGAAACTGGGTTCAGTTCCTACCACCCACATGGTGGCTAACAATAGACGCGAACTCCAGTTCCAAGGGAACTGATGACCTTTTCTGGCCTCTGTGGGGTTTGCACATGCAGGCAAAACTCTCATACACATAAAAACAAATCAAATTTTAAAAAGCTTTATTTAAGGCAGTTTTTAATTCACGACAAAATCGAGTGGAAAACATAATCTTCACATTCTTCCCCATGCACATCAAGCAACATCCAACACAAGAATAGCTCATGCTACAATTGATGAGCCCACACTGGTATTTCATTACACAAAGCCCACTGTTTATGTTAGGGTTCTGTGTTGTACATTCTATGAATTTTGACAAGCATATAATGACATCCACTCATCCACCAGTATAATTATCATACAGACTGGTTTCACTGCCCTCAAACTCCTGCCTCTCCCTGACCATCATTTACCCCATCTTTTCACTACCTGCACAATATTGCCTTTCCTAGGATGTCACAAATTGGAATTGCATGCTATGTGGTCTATTCACTAAAGCAAAGTTCAAGTGTACAACACATTATCTACTGTCACCATATTGTATATTTCATCTGCAGAAATCACTTACAACTTCAGCCTTGTACTATTTAACCAACATATCCTCACCTTCCCAATCCTCTGACCCCTGATAGCCACTCTTCTGTTCCTGAGCCTGACATTTTCAGACTCCACATATAAGTAAGGATTTACATACATGCAGTATTTGCCTGTGGCCCGCTTATTTCAATTAGCATTGTGACCCTTGGGATTCTCCACATTGTTCTAGAAACTAGGATTTCCTTTTTTAAAGGTTGAATAGTATTATAGTTTCCCACAAATGTAGACAATACTTTATTCCTCTGATGGGTATTGTGAATAATACCACAATGATTGGAGTGTAGATGTCTTTCTGAGAGTGACTGTTTCCTTTAGATATACAAGTTGGATTCTTGGATTACATGGTAGTTCTACATTTAATCATTGGGAAAATGTCCATACTGTCACCCATAAGGTATGTGTGTGAGGTGGTGATAACCTCATTGCAGGGTGCTGTTTCCACTTTCACTTCCCTGATAGTGACTTTGCGCAGTCTTTCCTGTCTGTAGGCCATTTGTATGGCATCTTCCTCTTCAGTTGTAGTCCTTCTTTTGTTTTTAATTAGCACACAAAGTAATAGGATTCACTATGGCAATTTCATAATGCTTTGTTGCTCTTCCTCCCCCACTCATTTGTACACCTTCTCTGTGAAAATGTCTATTCATGTCCTTTACTCATCTTTTATTTTTTACTATTGAGTTCTATGATTTCATTATGTATATTAGATAGTGAGCTCATCATCAGATAGGCATTTTGGAAATATTTCCTCCCATTCTATAGATTGTTTTTTGTTTGTTTGTTTGTTTTGTTTTTTGGTCTTTTTCTCCCTATAGCCACAGCTGTCCTGGAACTCACTATGTAGATCAGGCTGGCCTTGAACTCACAGAGATCCACCTGACTCTGCCTCCTGATTGCTGGGACTAAAGGCGTGTGCCACCACTCCCAGCCTGATTGTTTTTAAATTTTCAAGACTCCTATGTTGCATGGAAACTTTCTGACAAAGACCCTTCTTGGTCTCCTTTTGATGTTCTATCAAAAAGAACCAAGTACTAGGTTGTGCTTTCCCTGTTTCCTCCCAATGCTTGTGTTTTGTCTTATGAGTTTTACAGATTTATGCTTTAAGCATAAATCTTTAATCCATTTTAAGGTAATTTTTGTGTATGGTGTAAGGATCTAAATCCATTGTTTAAGCCTTTTAAGTAGCAGGATATCCAGTTTTCTTAACATTAAAAATTATTTTCGACAGGTGTGGTGGTGCATGCCTTTAATCCCAGCACTTGGGAGGCAGAGGCAGGTGGATCTTTGTGAGTTCAAGGCCAGCCTGGTCTACATAGTGAGTTCCAGGACAGCTTGGGCTATAGGGAGACCCTGTCTCAAAAAGACAAAAAAAATTATTTTCATTTATGTGTGCATGTGTATGCCACATGCTTGTAGGTGCCTTCAGAGAAGAAGGCATCTGAGCTCCTACAGCTAGAGTTACAGACAGTTGTGAGCCACACAGTGTGGTGCTGGGAATCAACCTCAGATCCTCTGGAAGAATAGCAAGCACTTTTAACCACTGAGCCATCTCTTCAGCCTCAACACTTTTTTCTGAGGCAGTGACCCTATGTAGTGCTCAAATTGGTAATGAACTCAGGATCCTCCTGCCTCAGTCTCCTAAGTGCTGAGATCATGTGAGACCTCACATGATCCAGTATCACGTGGCCATTTATGCATACATTTCTGGGCTCTCTATTCTGTTTCATTGGTTGTGTCTATTTTCATGTTAGTACTTTTCTCTTTGAAATGTGGTCTTGCTATGGAACTCTGGCTGAATCTGAACTTGTAGCACTCCTGTCTCCCAGGTGCTGGAGTTATAGGTAAATGCCACCACATTTGGCTTATGATAATAATGTGTAATCAATAGTAGGAGTCCAGATGTTAGAAGGAAGCCTGAGTGTATCTGACTGGAACCTGACTTGGGCCTCTGTGGGAGATCCTGAGTAGCTGATCTGGAGCCATCAGTTCCCTCCAATATAAACTCTGAGAACCTGAAACCTGGATCAACCAGCTTTACATACCCAATAAGAAAATAACCAAAGCACACCAATAATAAAAACGGAAGCAGACTTAAACTCAACAAAGGAAGGCTTGAGTTTCATACCAGAATCACAAACAACAAAAGGAATCCACATGCCAAAAATCACAGCAGAAAAAATAATAATATGGAAAACCAAAACAGTATGTTCCCACCAAACTACACCAGTCCTATAAGACTTCTACAAGGAGAACCCCCTAGAGATAACCCAGGACACAGGATTTAAAAGAATAATCATAAACATGATCAAGGAATTCAATGAATTTAAAGAGCACACAAACAAACAAATCGAGGAACTAAAAGAAGATAGGGATAAACTTCTGACTGAATTCACAAAAGAGATAGAAATATTGAAGAAAACTCAGGCTGAAGTGAAGAAGGAAGTGAAAAACTCAATAAGCCAACTTGAAACAACAAGGGAAAGCCTCACCACTAGAATGAATGAAATGGAAAACAGAATATCAACACTGGAGGATAAAATTGAAGAACTGGAAAATTTGAAGAATTGGACTGCTCAAGCAAAGATTATGAAAATTAAAAAAAAAATAGGAATGGAACATGCAGGAAATGTGGGACACCATGAAAAGACCAAATCTATGCATCATAGACATAAAGGACAGAGAAGAATTTCAGGTGAATGGTATTGCCCAGATCTTAAACAGGATTGTAGAAGAGAATTTCCCAAAATTAAGGAAGAAAATCCCCATAAAAATAAAAGAAACACATAGAACACCAAATAGATAGGACCAGAAAGGAAACTCTCCATGGCACATCATAGTAAAAATACTAAATGTACAGAACAAAGAGAGAACACTGCAAAAGAAAAACAAGTCACATATAAAAGAAAACTCATCAGAATTACAGATGACTTATGAGTGTAAACTATGAAAGCCAGAAGATCCTGGACCAAAGTATTCCCAGCTCTAAATGACCACAGATGTCAACCCACAATACTTTACCCAGCAAAAATGTCTATTATAGTTGAAGGGGAAAGAAAAATCTTCCACAACACTAATAGGCTAAAAGAATACATGTCAACAAAACCAGCCCTTCAGAGAATATTTGAAGCAATACAAAGAATGGAGAAAGGAACAACTATACCCCAGGGGCACCAGAAAGAAACCAAATGAAGGTATAATTGTGGAAACACAAAATCAGACAAAGAATACAAACAGTAATCAAAATGATGGCAACCAATACACATCTTTCAATAATAATTTTAAATATCACTGGACTGAATACCCCAGTCAAAAGACACAGGCTAGTTGAATGGATTAAGAAACAAAATCCATCCTTCTGTTGTCTGAAACCCATCTCACCTTCAAGTTCAGGCACTACCTTAAGGTGAAAGGATGGAAAAGAATATTCCAAGTAAATGGCACTAAGAAACAAACAGGGGTTGCAATTCTAATATCTGACAAAATAGACTTCAAACAAAAACTAGTAAGAAAAGATAGAGGGTCAGTTCATTTTGATCAAAGGAATAATTAACCAAGAAGACATTAAAATCATGAACATATATGCACCAAACCCTGGCATACCCAAATTCATAAAAACAACACTACAGGACATTAAGACACAGATTAACCCAACTCAGTAATAGTAGGGGATTTCAATACCCCACTGTCTCCACTAGACAGGTCAAGTGGACAAAGAATAAACAGAGAGACTTCTGAATTAATGATACTATACATCAAATGGACCTAACAGACATCTACCAAATATTCCACCCAAGCACCAAAGAATGCACTTTCTATTCAGCATCCCATGGAACTTTATCAAAAACTGACCACATACTGGGGCACAAAACAAAACCTCAACAAATACAAAAAAATTGAAATAATTCCATGCATTAGTCTATCAGACCACAATGCCATAAAGCTTAAAATCAACACTGGAAGAAGCCCTAGTAACTACACAAACTCATGGAGATTAAACAACATACTCCTGAATGATGAGTGGGTCCAAGGAGAAATTAAGAAAGAAATAAAAGTATTCTTAGAACTAAATGAAAAGGACAATACAACACAACAAAACCTCTGGGACACTTAAAAAGTGGTCCTAAGAGGAAAGTTTATAGCTCTAAGTGCTTACATTAAAAATCAGAAGAGCACAAATAAATTAATTAACATTGTAACTCAAGATTCTGGAAAGGCAAGAACAAATGAAACCCAAACCCAGCAGATGAGAAGAAATAACAAAAATCAGAGCAGAAATTAATGAAATAGAAACAAAGAAAAAAATACAAATAATCAATTAATGTAAGAGCTGGTTCTTTGAAAAGCTAAACAAAATAGACCCATAGCCCAGTTAACCAAAACGAAAGAGCAAATCCAAATAAAAAATCAGAGATGAAAGGGGAAATATCACAACAGACACCCAAAAGATCCAGAACGGTATAATGGAATACTTTAAAAAACCTATAGTCACTGGGCGTGGTGGTGCATGCCTTTAATACCAGCACTCAGGAGGCAGAGGCAGGCAGATCTCTGTGAGTTCAAGGCCAGCCTGGTCTCCATAGTGAATCCAGGACAGCTAGGGCTACAGGGAGACCCTGTCTCAAAAAGACCAAAAAAACAAACAAACAAACAAAAAACAACCTATATTCTATTAAATTTGAAAACTTAAAAGAAATGGATGGATATCTAAAATCATGGGGACCACTGAAGCTAAATCAACAAGAAATCAACAGTTTAAATTTTTTTTTTTGGTCTTTTTTTGAGACGGTCTTCCTGAAGTCCCTGCTGGCCTGGAACTCACTATGTAGACCAGGCTGGCCTTGAACTCACAGAGATCCACCTGCCTCTACCTCCCGAGTGCTGTGTGCCACCATGCCAGGCCAACACCAACAGTTTAAAAAGACCCATAACATATAAGGAAATTGAAACACTTATACAAAATCTCCTGGCTAAAAGAAGCCCAGGCCCAGATGGATTTACCGCAGAATTCTACCAGACATATAAAGAAGATTTCCAACCAATATTACTTTAATTACTCAAAAAGATAGAAATAGAGGGGGAACTCCAAAATTCTTTCTGTGAAACCAGCATCACTCTAATACCAAAACCAGGTACACAGCCAAAAAAAAAAAAAACTATAGACCATATCCTTAATGAACATAGATGCAAAAATTCTCAACAAAATACTCTCAAACCACATAGAGACGCACATCAAAAAGAGTATCCACCATGATCAAGTAGGATTTATTCCAGAGATACGTAAGTCAATGAACATCATAAATAATATAAATGGACTCAAAGACAAAACACATCATCATCTCAATAGATGCAGAAAAGAGCTTTGACAAAATTCAACATGTATTCATGATAAAAGTTCTAAAGGGATAGCCAGGTGCATGCCTTTAATCCCAGCACTCAGGAGGCAGAGGCAGGTGGATCTCTGTGAGTTCAAGGCCAGCCTGGTCTACATAGTGAGTTCCAGGCCAGCTGGGGCTACAGGGAGACCCTGTCTCAAAAAGACAAAAAAAAAAGGTTCTAAAGGGAATTGATCTGGAGGGAACATACCTCAACAGAAATAAAGCTATATAAAACAAACTCACTGCTAACATTATTATAAATGGAAAAAAAAATGGAAGCATTCCCATTAAAATCAGGAACCAGGATGTCTACTATCTCCACTCCTTTTCAATATAGTGCTTGAAGCTCTTGCTGGAGCAATAAGACAAGAGAAATAAATTAAAGGAGGGGCTGGAGAGATGGCTCAGCAGTTAAGAGTACTGACTGCTCTTGCAGAGGACCTGAGTTCGATTCCCAGCACCCACATGGCAGCTATGAACTGTCCTTAACTCCAGTTCCAGGGGAATTGGAAGCCCTCTTCTGACCTCTGCAGCATTGCATGACACGGTTGCACTCACATACATGCAGGCAATACACTCATACACATAAAATAAAAAAATAAACAAGAAAGAAATTAAAGGAATACTAATTGGAAAAGAAGAGGTCAAATTAATCCTTTTTGCAGATTATGTGATATTATACCTAAGAGATCCCAAAAATTCCACCAGAAAACTCCTAGAACTGATCAACACTTTCAATAAAGTGGCAAGCTACAAAATTAATCTACAAAAATCGGTAGCCTTTCTCAGAGAAAGAATACAGGGAAACCTTCCCATCCACAATAGCCTAAAAAAAATCTCTGAATAAACCTGACCAAAGACATCAAAGATATCTACAACAAAAATTTAAGTCTTTAAAGAAAGAGATTGAGGAAGACATCAGATGATGGAAGGACCTCCCGTGCTCATGGATTGGAAGAATTAATATTGTGAAAATGACCACCCTACCAAAAGCAATATATATATTCAATGCAATCCCAATCAAAATCCCCATGACATACTTCATAGAATTAGAAAAAAAAAATCCTTAAATTCATATGGAAGCACAAAAGACCCTGAATAGCCAAAGCAACCATGAGCACAAAGAACAACACTGGAGGGATTACTATACCAGATCTCAAACTATACTACAGAGCTATAGTCATAAAAGCAGCATGGTACTGGCAAAAAAAATAGACACATAGATCAATGGAACATAATTGAAGACCCAAACCTGAATACATGCAATTTCAGTCACCTGCTATTTGACAAAGGTGCCAAGAACATACAATGGAGGAAAGACAGAATCTTCAACTAATGGTGCTGGCAAAACTGGATCTTCACCTGTAGAAGAATGAAACTAGATTCTTATCTTTCACCTTGCACAAAGTCAACTCCAAATGGATTAAAGACCTCAATGTGAAACTGGAAACTCTGAAACTGTTAGAAGAAAACATTGGCAATAACCTACAAGATATAAGTGTAGGAAAGGACTTCCTAAATCAGACATCAGTTGCCCAGGAATTAAGGTCAACAATCAAAAAGTGGGACCTCATTAAACTAAAAAGCTTCTGAGAGATGGAAGCAAACTAAGTGCCCCTCAACGGATGAGTGGTTAACGAAAATGTGGTACATTTACACAATGGAATTCTACTCAGTAGTAAAGAAAGATGAAATAATGAAATTTGCAGGTAAATGGATGGATCTAGAAACTGTTATACTAAGTGAAGTAACAGAGACTCAGAAAAACAAAAGATATATGTTCTCCCTCATTTGTGGATCCTAGCACCAAATCCTTATAAGTGGGTACATATCCTGATGTAACTGCAGGAACCAGGAAAATGGAGGGGAACCAGGGAGGTAAAGGGAAAGAAGGAACATGAGAGAGACGAATAGTAGGAGACAGGTGTTACTAAGGGAGAAATATGTAAAAAGGGGGTAGTTAAATGGGAGAGGGAGAAGGAGGGCTATACAAAGAACTATGGGAATAAAGGGGAAGAAGGAGCACAAGAGAGGTGGAACCACAGCACAAAGAAATTATCAAAGAAGAAATGGGGGAAAATGGGGACACTTTAAATGGGGAGGGTAGGGAGGGAGGATAAGACAGGGAGATCAAAAAGAGAGACAAATAGTGCCTAGCTAGTATAAAAAACCAGGGTGAATTGTATTAGTCCAAAAATCTACTGAAAAATTACACATACAATAGCTCTACATGAGTCTGTGAGTATATTTGAAGACTACATAACAAGAAACAGTGCCAGACAGGAGAAACCTTCCTTTAGTTGTTGGCCAGGGTAGTTCAAGAGACTCCAAAAATTATACAGGCTATTGCCATAGTCCTTGATTGCCTCCCAGAACTTGATGATAAGACCCTACTGCTGAAGACAGGACATACTTTGGACCCAGGATTTGGAGCAACAAAGATGGGACTGACCTGGAAACCACCTCCCCTGAAGGCTAGCTCTCATAGCTTTGGAGAGTACCATCCAAGCTGGTAAGGAAGAACATCAATCGATGGTCTAACCCCAGCTTCAAGGTCCAAAAAACACACCAATGACCAACACAGCAAATGACATTGGTACAGTAGTGGCACTTTTATCTTGGGGGTAATCAACAGCTACCTAATTGGACTTAAAGCCCTCTCAATGGGAGGAAACTCATGTGTGGTACTGTAAACCTAGCCAAATACACACAGCTGGAGAGGTCATAGGTCTTAGAGAAAACGCCAAGGGTGTCACATTTCTAGACAAATTTAATTTCTTACTATGTGCAAACTTACTACTTTATAGACAAGTATCCCAGTCACCACCCATCAAAGAAACTTCTTTTCCAAGAGACGGAGATAATTACAGAGTTCCACAATTGGTTACACACAGAGATTATCTGTGAATTGCCCAAATCTAAGTGGCACATCAAAAATGCAACCTTTACACCCAAGGCTCACGGAACATAGAACAAGGGATGAAGCGAACACTAATGCATCTTTCAGTTCTCATCAATGAAGCTTCCTCATCAACAGAGGGCCAGGAACACAAAAGGCCACAAATGGCCAGAACACAGAGAATAAGAGTCTGCAGAGTGTGGTCCTTGGATAGGACTCCTATGTTAAACTCCACCCACCCAGGTCTCAGAGACCATTGAGGAAGAGGGGGCAGAAAGATTGTTAGAGCCAGGGAGGAGGTGCAGGACCATATGGAAATAGTCCTACGGGCACCAGGGAGCCTTCTCATACAAACCTACAGTAATTGTGTCAGCATGCACAAGACCCATGAAAACTTAAAACAGACAAAAACCCAGCATAGAACTGTGGAAATGAACAGCAGGCCCCAACTTTAGTTGAAGTATTGGCAGCTGATTACTGATGGGTGAGGAAGAGGTGATCTTAAAGGGAGGGACTCTAGATAAGCTGACTAGATTCCACTGGATGAACTTGCACTGAGGGACATCTGGGGAAACTAACTTTACATGATAGGCCTTAACACAAATGCCAGAATGTATGAACTCCAGTGGGGGTTATGGGAGGGTGCCAAAGGGGAAAGGGGGTATAAAGATTATTTTATGTATGAAATATGTAAAAATTCAATAAAAAATTTTTTAAAGGGTTTGACCCAGGTGCACCAAGGTGTGGGTTTGAGAGCAGGTTGGCATGCACCTGGTTGCTCCTGATAACAGCAGATTTATGGCTTCTGTACTTTCTGCTTGGCTTGCTCTTGCAGAATAGAAATTGTTTTCATATAGAATAGAAATTGTTAGGGGGGCTTTGCACCCCTAAGCTTGGGAACTTAAACTTTTCACCCCTGGATGTAGTTTTTCTGTATAAAAACTTACCCTAAAGACATCTCAGGACTGCACTTGGAGCCCAAGTGCTCAATCAATGTAGTCACCAGCAGGCTAAATAGATTCATAAAGACTTTAGTTTTTGCATTTTCTGTGCCTGAGTGGTCTTCTCTGCTGAGACAACCTCATAACATTTTGGAGGCTCCACCAAGAACTCCAGAGATTAAGACCCCAGACTTTGGGGGAGCAGGAACAGTGAGGGTGTAGGCAGACTCCTAGGGAAGGCCACATGGCCCCAGGATCTCTGACATGGCCACCCCCTCCACTGCCCAGGGCTCACGGGGTCTCCAATATCCCCACCCCAAATATTTTTTTTTGAAGATCATAGAAAGTCACCTGGCTTTGAAACCCTCCGGAGGTAAGTTGGTCTGAAGAGCCCTCAGGAGGACACTTAGGAGAGGCTGGACCGTGGCAGCTAATCGGGTGTCCAGGGAACCATGTAAGACATCATCAGCCGCCCTCTGCAGTTAAACCTGCTGTGTGTTTGGTGGCCACCGTGTAACTGGCTTCTTCTTGTCTGTATTTGTGCTGGTCTCATTTATTACTCTTGTCAATTTGTCATCTGTAGCAATATGGGAGAGGGAGTGAGCTGTCCCAAGACTCCCCTGAAGTGCATGCTTAGGTGTTTTAGGGAGGGTTTCCTGGGTAAGAACGACTATAGCATCTGCTTCTCTGCCAGGAAGCTCTGGACATTCTGTGAGCTTGAGTTTCTAGCCTTCAATGTGGGGTGGGCCGGTGAAGGGACAGAGAAAGCTGTCTGGGACGTGGTCACCAGGAACCCCGGACACCCTGATCAATTTCCCTAGTCAACTGCTGGCTGTTCTTGATTCTACAACCCCCATCCTGTCTTAAAACTTGTGCTTTCTCCATGGCACACACATTCTTGTGGTCTGATCTCAGGCAGAGAGAAAAGCTAGGGCATCACCAATCCTCTCAGCTCTGCCAGAAGAGGGCAACCCCCCACCCCTATATGCCCAGCTGGCCACTGCCCAAGAGGGCCGTTGGGAGAGATATGGAGGAGGATTCCATTTCCTCCACTTTGGAGCCATTCTCCCCTCCCCATTCATGGAGTGACTTTCCATGAGGCAGAGGTGGCACCTCTCCTTCCTCCCTCCACCTCAGGACCCCTCTCCTCTCCCCATGCTTGAAGTGGTCCCGCTTGTTGGGAGGTGAGGTGGGCTCTTGGGGCAGAAGTCGTGCCCCTCCTTCCTGTCAGAGAGGTCCCTTGGATGGGAACCAGGCCACAGGAGGGTACCAGGAGCCTGGGCTCCCACCCACAGAACCGGTGCCTGTTTACAGTTCATGTTCCATTTCCACCAGTGATCTTTATAATTGGAAAACTCAGAATTCTCCTTCCTCTGAAAAGCTGAAAGCACTCATTAGTCTCCTAGAGACTGTTTTCTATACCCACCAGCCCACCTGGGATGATTGTCAACAGCTTCTGGCAACCCTCTTCACAGTGGAAGAGTAGGACAAAATAAAATTGGAAAGTAGAGAGACTGTTCTTGGGCCTGGGTTGGCATTGCTCCCCTACAGGGATGCTCACATAGAACATCACTTCCTCTCTGACAGACCTGACAGAAGATCCTAATACAAGCAGAGGTAAGGAGAATTTGGACAACTTTCACCAAGTCTTTTTAGGAAAATAAAGGCAGCTGCTAGGATGCCCATGAATCTTTCCAAGGTGAGCGAGGTGATTTAGGAACCTCAAGAATCACCTGCTGGGCTCCTGGAGCACCTCAGGGTACCTATTGAGTCTTCATCCCCATAGATCCAGAAGTTCCAGAAAACCAGTAGGCCATAAATATTGCCTTTATCACACAGTCAGCCTCAGATAGTAAAAGGAAATTGCAGAAATTGGAAGGGTTCGAGGGCATGAATAGGTCACAGTTATTAGAGATTGCCCAGGAAATTTACAATAACCATGACACTGTGGAAGATAAACAAAACAAAAAGTTGACCACAGCAGTGGTAGCGGCTCTCAGAGAGACCGATGGTAGGAAGCTGTGATGGTTAATCCTGGGTGTCAACTTGATTGGATCTGGGATTAAATGAAATGAAAGAGAGCTTCTTGATTGGATCATCTGAAGCTGGAAGACACACCCTAAAGGTGGGTGTTACCTTCTGATGGCAGCCCATATAAAAGACCAAGGCAGAAGAGAACTCCAGGCTTCTTGCTGCTTGCCTTCTCTCTCACTGGTGAGTTTGTCTTACTGCTGTAGACTGAAGACTAGCTGATCTTTTGGAATTTGTCAGACCTTCAGTGCCAGATTGGGACTACTGAGACATCCAGCCTTGTGGAGAGAGCGACTATGGGTTCTCAGCCTCTCCAGTGTGGTGCAGCCAATGGACTACTAGGACCCTATCTTGTGAGCTAAGCTGATAAATCTCTATACATTTATATATTCATTCTACCAGTTCTGTTTCTTTGGAGAACCTTGACTAATACAGATTGTGGTACCAGGAGTGGTTCTAGAGAACAGAATTGAAAGGATAAATTTCTTTAATGGGCTTGTTAGCATTTGGAGCAGGCTCTCCAAGTCAGAGTGTTCAGATAGCATGGAGAGCACTGAAAATCCGTGGTGTAGACTATTTTAAGCAATTATGGAGATCGACCCATTTGAATCTCCTAATTCACCTCTTGTGAAGAGCAAGAAATTTAGTGACTCTATACATAAAACATTTGACAATTTATGGAAAAATAAGAAAAATAATGATGCTGGCTGGTTACTTCTAGCATGTTACTTCTAGCATCTCTGGATAAAGTGATGAAGATAAACAATGAGCTTAATGATAAAATTGACAAGCTCCATATTCGAATCAACAGTTTAAATGTTTCCAAGTGTGCCCTGGAAGAGAATCTTCTCTCCAGCAGCCAGAGAGCTAAAGCTGCAGAAAATCAAGCTGGAGCCCTTATACATTTGCCTGACCTACAACACAAATTTAATTCCCACCCTCAAAGGGTATCAGCAGTAAAGGTGAGGGCATTGGTAGGAAAAGATTGGAATCCTGACATGTGGGATGGAGATGTGTGGGAGAATCCTGAGGAGGCTGAGGATTT
The DNA here is from genome assembly GCF_000622305.1 of Nannospalax galili. NCBI lineage: Eukaryota > Metazoa > Chordata > Mammalia > Rodentia > Spalacidae > Nannospalax > Nannospalax galili. Next base: position 3,903,297 of record NW_008357033.1, on the reverse strand, counting down.
AGAATCCTCAGATGCTGAGGAATTTGATTCACCTGATGAATTAATCTCCCTACCCTCAGCAGACCCACCCTCCCCACCCTTGCCTGAGGCAACTAATCCCATTGAGGAAGCTAATCCCATTCAGCAAGACAAAGCTGATGTCCCTCATGCC
>NW_008357033.1:3901464-3902836 GCF_000622305.1 Nannospalax galili | reverse complement strand
ATGTATTTTGCTCCTTTCCTTATGCCAAATCTTATAGTTGGAGATGCTGCTACTCAATTGCATAAATTAAATGTAAATATAATAGGTGTAATAGGACCTCAGAGTAGGGGTCAGGTGGCAGTATTGAATTACCAAAGACAAGGTGAGTGTACTTATCGTTATGGGTGGCAAAGGCAAAACCATACCTACAATGGCATGACTCGAATGGACCTGTGGAACTGGCAAATCAATCATGGTGTTTCCAGGGGCCAAATACATAAGGAGCCTACTAAGTTTTTATTTGACCTGTGTAAGCAGAAAAGCTCTAGGACAAGTGACAGGAAGTAAGTATTGGATTGTAGCAATAGAGAATCTCGCTCAGTCAACCAACTTCCAGACTTGAGAGAGTTTAGAGACACAGAACCCCTTGAATGAAGGGAAGGCTGGGTGCCCTTGAGGAAGGACCTTGTCACAGTGCCAAAGGGTTATGCTGTTCACCTCTCACCCATCTTTACCCAGAGGGACCTATGGCCTTTTACTAGAGTAACTGTACATTGGGGGATAGGAAATAATCAGACTTTCCGTGGTCTATTGGATACTGGTTCTGAGTTGACACTGATTCTGGGAGACCCTAAAAAGCATTGTGGCCCTCCAGTTAAAGTAGGGGCTTATGGAGGTCAGGTATTAAATGGAGTTTTTGGCTGAAGTCTGACTGACAGTGGGCCCAGTGGGTCCCCGAACTCATTCTGTGGTTATTTTTCCAGTCCCAGAATGTATAATGGGGGTAGATATACTTAGGAATTGGCAGAATCCCCACATTGGTTCCCTGACCTGTGGAGTGAGGGCTGTTATGGTTGGAAAGGCCAAATGGAATTGACTCTGCCAGGGAAAATAGTGAACCCAAAACAGTAGCCCATCCCTGGAGGGATTGCAGAAATTAGTGCTACCATCAAGGATTTGAAAGATGCAGGGGTGGTGAGTCCCACCACATCTCCCTTTAACTCTCCTATTTGGCCTGTGCAGAAGACATATGGGTCATGGAGAATGACAGTTAACTATCAAAAACTTAATCAAGTAGTGACTCCGATTGCAGCTGCTGTACCAGATGTGGTTTCCTTACTCAAGCAGATTAATACATCTCCTGGTACATGATATGCAGCTATTGATTTGGCAAATGCTTTCTTCTCGATAGCAGTCCATAATGACCACCAGAAGCCATTTGCTTTCAGCTGGCAAGGCCAACAGTATACCTTTACTGTCCTGCCTCCAGGGTATATTAACTCTCCAGCATTGTGCTATAACTTGGTTCAAAGGGACCTTGATTGCCAAACTCTTCCACAAAATATCACACTGGTCCACTATATTGATGATGTTATGCTGATTGGATCCAGTG
>NW_008357033.1:3899994-3900630 GCF_000622305.1 Nannospalax galili | reverse complement strand
TGCCTCCTGTTCTCAAGCATGCACCTATGGCTTCATGGGGTGGGCCCTATGATCGGTTGACTAAGGAAGAGAAGACTAGGGCTTGGTTTACAGATGGTTCTGCACGCTATGCAGGCACTACTCAGAAGTGGACAGCTGCGGCATTACAGCCAATTTCTGGAACAACTCTGAAGGACACTGGAGGAGGAAAGTCTTCACAGTGGGCAGAACTATGGGCAGTGCACATGGTCGTGCATTTTTCTTGGAAAGAGAAATGGCCAGAAGTGCGATTATATTCTGATTCATGGGCTGTAGCCAATGGTTTGGCTGGATGGTCAGGGACTTGGAAGGAGCATGATTGGAAAATTGGTGAGAAAGACATTTGGGGAAGAAGTATGTGGATAGATCTCCAAATGGGCAAAGGAACATACTTGTGTCTCATGTAAGTACTCATCAAAAAGTGGCTTCAGCAGAAGATGAGTTCAATAATCAAGTAGATCAGATGACCTGCTCTGGATAGTCAGCCTCTTTCTTCAGCTATCCTTGTCATTGCTCAATGGGCCCATGAACAAAGTGGCCATGGTGGCAGAGATGGAGGTTATGCATGGGCTCGACAGCATGGACTCCCACTCACGAAAGCTGACCTGGCTACAGCTG
>NW_008357033.1:3899015-3899844 GCF_000622305.1 Nannospalax galili | reverse complement strand
GGAACTCACTTCACAGCCAAAGAAGTGTGACAGTGGGCCCATGGTCATCGAATCCACTGCTCTTACCATGTTCTCCACCATCCTGAAGCAGCTGGCTTGATAGAACGATGGGATGGTCTCTTAAAGACACAGTTACAGTACCAATTAGGTGGCAATAGCCTGGAGGGCTGAGGCAGGGTCCTCCAGAAGACAGTTTATGCTTTGAATCAGAGTCTAATATATGGTACAGTTTCTCCTATAGCCAGGATTCATGGGTACAGGAATCAAGGGGTGGAAGTGGGAATGATTCCACTCACTATCACCCCTCGTGACCCACTACGAAAATTTTTGCTTCCTGTACCCTCAACTTTGCACTCTACTGGCTTGGATGTTTTGTTTCCAGAGGAGGGAGTGCTTCTGCCAAGAGAGACAATAAACATTCCATTGAACTGGAAGCTAAGACTTCCCCCTGGACACTTTGGTCTTCTGATGCCCTTAAGCCAGTAGGCTAAGAAAGGAATAACAGTATTAGGAGGAGTGATTGACCCAGACTGTCAGGGGGAATTGGACTAGTTCTCCACAATGGAGATAATGAAAATTATATCTGGAAGGCAGGAGGACTTTTGGTGTTACCATGTCCTGTGATTAAGGCCAATGGGAAACTGCAACAGCCCAATCCAGACAGGACAACAAATGGCCCAGACCCTTTAGGGATAAAAGTACGGGTCACTCCTCCAGGGAAAGAACTAAGACCTGCAGAGGTGCTTGCTGATGGTAGAGGAAATGGATAGTAGAGGAAGGTAGTTACAAATACCAACTTAGGCCACATGACCAGTTGCAGAAACGTGGA
>NW_008357033.1:3887195-3898945 GCF_000622305.1 Nannospalax galili | reverse complement strand
TATTCTTTTTTGAATATGTAATCAAGTGTTAAGTGGTTAAGTGCTGTGAACCTATATGATTATATTGGGTTATGTGACACTAAAGGACTAAGCATTCCTCAAAGACCTTATCACCTACTCTAAGATATATAATGCATTGGTCATTGTATGATGGGATAGTTATATCATGTTAGGTGAAATTATGACCTCAACATCGTTTTCATTTGAAAATTAAGCATGACATAGAGAGATGCTATTGGGTGTCAAGTTGACAAGGGATGGACTTGTGATGGCTAATCCTGGGTGTCAACTTGATTGGATCTGGAATGAACTGAAATGAAAGAGATCTTCTTGATTGGGTCATCTGAAGGTGGAAGACACACCCTAAAGGTGGGTGTTACCTTCTGATGGCAGCCCATATAAAAGACCAAGGCAGAGGAGAACACCAGGCTTCTTGCTGCTTGCCTTCTCTCTCGCTGGTGAGTTCGTCTTGCTGCTGTAGACTGAAGACTAGCTGATCTTTTGGAATTTGTCAGATCTTCAGCACCAGATTGGGACTACTGAGACATCCAGACTTGTGGACTGAGAGACTACGGATTCTCAGCCTCCCCAGTGTGGTGCAGCCATTGTTGAACTACTTGGACCCTATCCTGTGAGCTAAGCTGATAAATCTCTATACATATATATTCATTCTACCAGTTCTGTTTCTTTGGAGAACCCTGACTAATACAGAAGCCTAAGGGAGGAGGAGGCCAGAAGCAACAAGAATGGAAAAGGCTGGAAAAAGATCAGTGTGCTTATTGTAAGGAAAAGGGACACTGGAAGAATGAGTGTCCCCACAGAGAAAAAAAAGAAAAGAAAGGGGTGCCCCATCCTCCAACTTTGGGAGGATTGATGGGGCTGGAGCTCCATCCCAGTGAACCCCCAGAAGCCCATGGTAAGTAAAAATTTGGGGCAAACCTGTTAGATTCCTTGTAGATTCAGAAGTGGCTTATTCAGTATTGAAGGAGTCAAACTCCAAAAGTTGTCAATCCAGGCAGCAACCAGCAAGACTGCCTCTTATCCATGGACCACCGCCTGGACAGTGGACTTGGGACAAGGTACTGTGACTCATTCCTTCCTTATCATGTCAGACTGCCCATACCCTCTGCTGGGTAGGGACCTCCTTCAAAAGCTAAAGGCCACCATCTCTTTGGGGGAAATGGAGGCAAGTCTTTCCTGAGGCTCAGATCCGACCCCAACTAGGATTCTGGTGACTTGCCCCTTGTCTGAAGAGTATCTCCTGCAACCAATACAAACTGTTAGTAAAGATGCCCAGCCTTCAGGGTACTTGCAGGATGTGCAACACTGGTTCCCTTATGTATGGGCTGAGAGACCCCCTCAGGTCTGGACACCCACCAGGCCCCAATTATCATTCAGTTGCTAAGCACAGCAACCCCTGTGAGAGTCAGACAATATCCCATGAGTAGGGAGGCAAAGCAAGGAATAGCCAAGCACATAAGCAGGCTAAGGGAAGCAGGGATTCTGGTTCTCTGCCATTCCTCTTGGAACACCCCATTGTTCCCAGTATTGAAGCCTGGGACACAAGACTACCAGCTTGTGAAGGATCTCAGGGAGGTTAATAAGCAGGTTGAGACCATTCATCCTATAGCCTTGAACACCTATACTCTCCAAATCTCCTACCCCCAGAGAAACAGGTCTTTACAGTCCTGGACTTGAAAGATGACTTCTCTCTACCCCTGGCACCTATCAGACAGCCCCTCTTTGACTTTGAGTTGGCAGACCCAGAGGGAGGATACACTGGCCAATTGACTTGGACTAGACTACCCCCAAGGGTTTAAGAATTCTCTAACTCTGCTCAAAGAAGCTTTGAATGCAGATCTCCTGGAGTTCCACCACAAACATCCAGCAATACCCTACTCCAATATTTGGATGATCTTGTTGCTTCTGAAATGGAAGAGGAATGCAGGGAGACCATGAGGACAAAGATCATGTTCAGGAGACCGCCATCTATTCCCCACCCCCAAATTAAGAGATATACATAAAATAGAAATGACTAATCACTCCCTTCTCAAGTCATCACAGGCCCTGCAACAGACCCAGAGGGCCATCCACCAGAGGAGCTGGTCTTCAATCTGACTCAGAACTGGCCCACAAGTTTCAGCCCAGCAACTTGGTATGGGTCAGGAGCATCCCAGCTCAGACTTTGAATCAACTTGGAAGGGCCAGTATCCTGTGATCCTTATTACACACCTACAAGCAGTGAAAGTGGTCAGGATCACACCCAGTTAGAGGAGGCTACAGAAGATGGGAAATGGACTGTCCCTTGGACCTCCAACTCCTTAAAGATAAGACTGACGGTTATAACTCCCTGATTGTTATAACTATGCTTTGGTTTCTTTTTCTCCCTAGGGAATTGCTTATAATCCTATCGCCCCCAGGCTTGGGAGTGGCAGCAACTCAGGAAGATGGGAGATGGGAATGTCCTTGCTTTCATAACCACTGGCAGTCAACCCACTTTTCAAACAGACCTCTGCACCCTTGTGGCTTTAACCTTATGGTAGCCCTATGGCAGATGGGGGAGGGGAGTGGGAGTATAAAGCAGTGGGCTATGGCAACTTAAAATTTGAAAAAGAAATTCAAACCCTCCAATTTTATGCCTGTCCTACAAATGGTGAGTCCTCCTGTCAGGGGAACGGCCAAGAGCACTGTGCAGCTTGGGTATACAGACTGCATGGAGGCATACAGACCCTTACATCTGCATAAATAGACAGAAAACACCCCAGACTTGTTCCTCAGGCGGTTGTAATCCCCTGACTATCAAGATCATAGCGTGGAATACTGCAGGTCACCATTATTGGGTGATGGGAAGAACCTGGGGAATAAAGTTTTATACCACAGGGAAGGACCCTGGGGATGAGATCACCATATAGAAAAGGCATCCACCCTGAGATCTGAGACCCATTGGCTCAAACCGGAACCTTTATCTACTGGTGTCCCAGGAGTCTATGGTCCACCATTTCCTCACAACCTTGGTGACACCTGTCACACTAGGAAAAATAGCTCCAGTCACCCCAACCCAAAACCTTGAAGCAGCACCGGCCCCCCCCCCATGCTAAGGATGTTAGTAAAAATCCATCAGCTTTTAAAGTATATAGAGACTGACTCGGGTCAGGACTGTTGGTTGGGCTTGGATCCCAAGTCTCCTTACATATAGAAATTAGACTAAATCAGACTCTCACTCCTAAGGATCAGACAGGTTGTGACTGGAACCACCCCCGAGTCAACTTGGGGACCTATAAGGACAAGGGACCTGCATTATGTTGTCTAACTATGACATTGAGGGATCCCCCTATAAGGGGGCTCATAGGAGTAGTCTACATACAACCTCTAGTATGGAACAGACATTTTTCTTCTGTGCTCCCAAAACTACCTGGTAGGCATGCACAAACAGACTGACTAAATGTACATCCTCTTACTAGTATGAGGGTCAAAGAGAAGGGGTCCTCTGTATACTGGCCCATGTTGTCCCTCAAGTGTATATAACAATGGGGAAGAGGGAAGGGACCACCTCAATCTAGATCCAGGATTACCCAGAAGGGCACCCCCCACCAGGTCCTTGTCCCCCTCCTGGTAGGGGTAGGTATAGTAGGTTCAGTCGCCATTGGTACCTCTGCCCTAATTGTAGGAGATAAAAAACCTTAAGCTAGTGACCGAATAAACATGGACCTAGGTAGGACACCTAGAAAATTCCCTCTCCAGACTTGAAAGTCAGGTAGATTCTCTAGCAGAAGTAGTGTTATAAAACCGCAGGGTCCTAGATCTTTATAAAGCAAGGGGGGGGGGGTCTCTGTATGGAGAGACCTGCTGCTTCTACTCGAATCAATCTGGGGTCATCAGGGAAAGCTTAGCATTAGTTAGAAATAACTTAAAGGTAGCCTGGTGTGGTGGTGCATGTCTTTAGTCCCAGCACTGGGGAGGCAGACGCAGGTAAATTTCTTTGAATTCAAGGCCAGCCTGGTCTACATAACGAGTTCCAGGCCAACTAGGGCTACAGGGAGACCCTGTCTCAAAAGGACACCCCCCCCAAAAAAAAAAAAAAAAAAAAAAGGAAAGAGAGAAGACATGAGTCTGACCACTGGTACTAATCTTTGTTTTCCTGGTCTCCACGGCTCACTACCCTGCTTAAGACCCTAGCTGGGCCTCTAGTCCTCCTACTCTTGGCCCTGACAATTGGGCCTTATCTGATCAACTATCTAATTATATTAGGCAATGGTTTAGTACGGTAAAGCTTATGGTCCTGAGGGAACAGTATAACCCCCATTCCAATATGAGTCTATGATTTGACCCATGCCCATAGAACCAGTGGGAAATATGGGGCATATTGAGACTGACCATAGGTAGGCCATGTTACAAGCAGGCCCCAGCTAAACCCAGTAGTTAAAGCTAGAGGCAGTTAACTCAGATATGGAAATGAAAAAAAAAGTTTGACCCAGCTACACCAAGGTGTGAGCTTGAGAACAGGTCATCGTGTACCTGGTTATTCCTGCTAACAGCAGATTTATGGCCTCTGAAAGTTTTGCATGGCTTGCTGTTGCAGAACAGAAATTGTTTTTCTTAACTTTAATTTTATGTGTATGCTTGTATTGCCTGCATGTAGGTACGTGCACCTGTGTTGTGCAATACCCAGAGAGGACAGAAGAGGCTGTCAGATCCCCTGGAACTGGAGTTACCGTTGTTAGCTGCCATGTCGGTGCTGGGATTTGAATCCAGGTCTTCTGCAAGAACCGTCAGTGTTCTTAACTGCTGAGCCATCTCTCCAGCCCCAGAAATTGTTTTCTTATAGAATAGAAATTGTTAGGGGGGTTTTCCACCCTTGGGAACTTAACCCTTGCGAACTTAAACTTTTCACCCCTGGATACAGTTCTTCTATATTACCCTAAAGACCACTCGGGACTGTACTTGGAGCCCGAATGCCCAATGTAGTCACCGACCGGCTAAGTAGATAAATAAAGACTTTAATTTTTTGCAATTTTTCTGTGTCTGAGTGGTCTTCTCTGCTGAGACAACCTCGTAACACTCCACCTCTGTTTTTCAAGTGCTGGCATGTGCGAACACCACACTCAGCATAGTCCTCTTTTGTAGGTGAATGTGCAGTTATTCCGGCACCATTTGTTGAAGCGATCTCTTCTCTATTCTTCACTTCTGCCAAAGATCAGATGACCACTGATCTGGTTACTTCTAGTCTGCTCTGTTCTAGTGATCAACTGCCAACTGTTTTATACTAATACTATCATGACTATTGTTGCTTTACAGTTAGTGCTGAAGTCAGGTTACTGATGTCCACAAATAACTTGCTGAAATTCTAACTTGGATTTCATTTAATCTGTAGATGAGAAAAAGACATCTCCATAATACTGAGCTGTGCTACCAACAAACATCAACATCTCATCTCTACTCAGTTCTTTGATTTCTTTTGCCAATATCTTATGGTCTCCGTATGGACCTTCGACATTTTGGAGTCTACCTACATACCTCTTTTGTTAAATGAGTTTAAATGACACAGTATACCTCCTGCATCTATGGGCGATATGCTAAGACCCCTAGTGAACATTTCAAACTACAGATGAAACTTCCCTTAGGATGTCTTATGACTGTTTTACTTTATAGTGTTATAAAAATAGCCCATACAGCTACTCTGTTCTTCACTTTTAGTACAGTATTAAATTACACAAGGCATTCAATACTTTATTGTAAAACAGACTTTGTTAGAAAATATCCCTCAACTGTAGGCTAATATAAGCATTCTGAGAATGTTTAAGGTAGGTTAGGCTGATCTATGATGTTCATTTGGTTAAAAGCATTAAAAAACATTTGACTTGCAATATAGTTTACAATATTTTTAACACTATGTAACCCCTCTGTAATTCATGATTTTCCCATTCACACCCACACATAAAGTATAACATAAATTGGGTACAGAAAGAAAATCTTAACTGTATACTATAAGAGTTTATGTGGCATCAAAACAAATGCTAATACTCTTCAAACAGTTGATGGAAGGTAACTGAAACTTGCAGAAGGTAAAAACTAGAAAGAAAATAGGGCTCCTGTAGTGCACTTTCTTTCCGAAGCTGAGGGTGCTCTTTTCTGCTCCTGTTCCTGAAGAAATTTCTTGTTTTATCTCTGCCTTTTTATTATGTGTAGGGATGTTATTTTGCTATTATTTTTTTCTTGTAATCTTGAGATATACCTTTGAATTTTTCCTGTTACTCATTTCTATAGGGAGTTAAGCATATCTGTACCTTTAGAAAGGAGGCATGATGTTGACAATTTTTTCTACCTTCATATTTTGGAGTACCTTTCTTTTTGGTGTGTGTGCAAAGTATTAAAAATTGGACTGTTGGGCTGGAGAGATGGCTCAATGGTTAAGAGCACTGGCTGCTCTTCCAGAGGACCAGGGTTTGGTTCCCAGCAGCCACATGGTAGCTAACAACCATTCATAATTCCAGTTTCAGGGGATTCAATACCTTTTGGACTGCGTGGGCACTGCATGCATGTGGTGTACTTACAATGTAGGCAAAAGACTCACACAAAAACACAAATAAAACCTTTTTCCTCTCCAATTTGGGCTTTACAAGTTTCTGTGTGGCTCTTTGTCCTAGAAGGTAACTTTGAAGGTTAGTGGTGCCTGGAGATACCAAGTTTTGCCATAAATTTATGCTTTTCAGTTCTGCCATCACATTTGTTGTCATCACAAGTGCTCTCATGAGACAAATGATCACTAGTCTCATTTCAGAATTGCTACACAGTTTTGAGCGCAGGAGCAGGAGCAGGTAAAAATTAGAGAACTATGTTTTTATGACTACATTTTTTTTTTCTCCAACCCATTTCCTTCTGACTTCAGAACAGAGGACCTTACAACCCCTTGACAAGCCCCTCTTCATCTCTTTGAGCCTTATGGATGATAGCTCTTACCAATGCAGCTTGGAACCAACTGGTCAACTCCATTAAGACAAGTGGGCATAATTCTCTTTAGGATGACTGGTCAGAAGTGTGGGACCTATGTTTTTAAGGTAGGAAAGAGTATAATAGACCCTTTCAGTTTGTTAGGTGATTTCCAATTTATAGTATTTCTAGTGGTTTTTCTCTTTTCTTGAGTAAAGTGCAAAATTTCTAGTACTGATTTGGGTCTTTCTGAATTTTAATTAAAAACCTAAGAAATGGGAATTTACCTTACATAGTAGTTGTATCAAATAATTGATGACATAAATGTAAGAGGTCAGGCAAGTGTTGACCGTTTATGGTTCCACCATTATGCTGGCTTACAACCTTAATACTGCTCAGTTTCTTAAGATTTATACCCCATGAAAAGCAAAGTATCTAGTAGCACAGTTGGTGCTTGCTAACAGCAAATACAGCAATTCCTAACAAGCAGCTGATGGTCTGAACTCTGTATCTTCTAAATTTGGCAGGAAGCAGAGAAGCTTTATTTTATTTTTATTTATTTTTGTCTTTTTGAGATAGGGTCTCCTTGTAGTCCCAGCTGTCCTGGAACTCACTATGCAGACCAGGCTGGCCTCGAACTCACAGAGATCTGCCTGCCTCTGCCTCCCAAGTGCTGAGATTAAAGGTGTGTGCCACCATGCCCGGCTGAAGCTTATTTTTTTTACTAGAAACTTCACAGTTCACCTTATCACTGTTCTGTCCTCAGTTCTCATCTTTATCTTCCAGCATCCGCCTTGATTTCTTCACAGGACTATGAGACAAAGTTACAGTGAATACAAAACTTTTTATTTAAAGAGGACTATATGCCTATTTCCTTCCTACCAGGGGCAGAATTAGGTATTGGGTGATGACAGGTTATTCCTAGGACATACTCTCCAAATGCTCTAGCGATTTATTACTTTCCAAACAATAATGCCATCATCTTTGTGTACCTTATGTATTTAGTAAGATGCAGCTATAGGTCCTCAGTAAACATCAGTTAAACAAATGTTAGAACAAAACACTGCCAAATCCTGCTGTAAAAATCCAAAACATATCAGGATTCCAAATACATCCCCCTATCCCCATGACTGTCATTTTAATAGAGGCCTGCCTTTGTGGTGTTGTTTGACTCAACTCTTGGACCCTGGAAACTGGTTTCTCTGCTTCTATTATTCTCCCTTGACAGGATCAAGGCAATTTTAAGGAGTAAGTTTAAAGGAAAGAACCAAGCAACCAGCAAATCATACATTAAAACATGCTACTTTTCTGCTTAAAATCTTTCCAGGATGCCCCACACTGCTTAGAGTATGGATTTCTGTCTTCAAAAAAAAAATTGTTTTTAGCCAGGCGTGGTGGCACCAGCCTGTAGTCCCAGCACTTGGGAGGCAGAGGCAGGAGGATCTCTGTGAGTTCAAGGCCAGCCTGGTCTACACAGTGAGTTCCAGGACAGCTAGGGTTATAGGGAGACCCTGCCTCAAAAAGACCCCCAAAAAAGAAAAAAATTGTTTTTTATGTGTATTGCCTTCATGTATGTAAGTGCAACCCATGACATGCAGTGCCTATGGAGGTCAAAAAAGGACATCAGATTCTCCTGGAACTGGAGTTGCAGATGGCTTTTAGCTGCCATGTGGGTGCTGGGACTCAAACCTGGGTCCTCTGCAAGAGCAGCCAGTGCTCTTAACTGCTGAGCCATCTCTCCAGCCCCAGAATATGGATTTCTTAAACTACATTCAGGACCAGGAGGCTACAGCCTACAGGCCAAATCTAATTTGCCACCTGCCTGTTTCTCTGTAAGTGGACTTTACTGGAATACAGGCACATACAGTATACAGCTGTTTTTGTACAGCCTAAATATTTATTACCTAGCTCCTTAGTTTGTTTAGCCCCTATTTCCCCAATTTTATTACTGGATCTTTAACTTACCCTTTCCCAGGCATATGTCAACTAAGTGTTTTATAAGAACATCTACAAATCCTCAAACAACTTGCATTGTCCCATACTTGCCTCTGTCTCACTGAGGGCTTAGCTTTGATGTCAACTCCTCAGAGACTGTTCCTGACCAAATAATCTAGAGTGGCCCTTTCAACCACTCAACACTAAGAGCTTTTTAAAAAATTTAAATAGTGAAAAAGTGCATATATATATATATATATATATATATATATATATATATACACACAAAATTATCTAGTTAGGTTCCTTTAGGGGTATCCAATTTGTTAACATTAGGACAGGATGTTGCCGTTTACAAATGTACTGATCCACATTCTTAGCTATCCTAGGATGCATGTAGCATGCAAGGACTTTAGTTGATCCCAATTTTTGTTGACACCATCTAAGGCACTATAATCAGTACCTTGTTTGAACACATGCCTTCTATTAGGCCTGATCAGGTTATTATTGACAATGTGATGTCAATGTCACAGAATAATCTTTACTACCCTGTTTGAGCTGGTATCTGTTGGCTTGGACACTCAAAATGAAGACAAGAGCTGCCTCTCTTCATGGCAGACTCGGTAGTCAGGGGGATGTGAGAGCAGAGTAGTCAAAATTATCCTGGGGCACTTTTCTAAAGGTATATGGGGGTGTTCCTGGAGTCAGTGTGGGGCTGCTGCAAGGTAGGTGACATTCTTTCTTTATCCAGATCTAGACACCCTTTAGCAATCCATTCTTGGCTGTTGAAGCCTAATTTGGGAAGGGCAGGAGCTTCCCTTCTGGCACCATCTTGGTGAAAAGCCCGATAATTTGGCATTGAATATAAAGTTGTGTACTAGCTTACTTCTCTCCTTTAGAACAGAAGCTCTATGAGAGAACCACCCTTGGTCTGTTCACACCAATTTCTATTTTCATCAGCACAATAAGCTTAGTACCACAATGACTGGTCCTGCTTCTGAATGAGAAAGGCCAATTAACAGCTGCTGAAGAAATGACAGCAACACCAGGAACACCATTCCAGGTCAGCAGTTTCCAAAGGTCAGTTCAATATTGGACATTTGCATTAACACTGGCCTGATGTCAGTCACAGAAGGAAACAGAAATCAGTATTTTGGGGCCCATTGTGGGTAAAATAACTCCACCAAGAGTATGTCTTCTGAATGTGGGTCTACCTTGCCCTAGTCAGGTAAAGGTCACATCAGGAAAAGCAAGCAAAGCAATGTCACAGAACTGAACAAAGAAGTTCTCAACCTTTAGATTATTATGGTTAAGAATTTTATTATCAAAATTATTACATCTCTTGTGAAAGTTCAAATGTTACAGCAAGGTGTAAACACTCCACTTGAGAAAGAAGTGATACTTCTTCCCTTCCAAGAGTCCCCCCCCCCTCCCCCCCAGAGGTCTGGTCTTGACAGCACCCTGCCCACACAGAGTGGCTGGGGTCTCTGCACGTGCCAGGCAGGGTGAGGGCCGCCTGCCCGCTGGCCTCTCCCCTTGGTTAAGAGCCAAGGGGAGAATGCAAACCCCAGCCCAAATGGAGAGACATTTACATACGTTTTATATAATATACAAAGAAACCGGCATCCCAGGCAACATGATTTCTACTCCCAACGCTCTCCCAGACTGATGGGTTTGTGGGGGAAACAAAAAAGAGAAGTACTCTGCTGAGGGCTCAGCATTAAAAACAAACAAACAAAACCCCCCAAAACAACAACAACAAAAAAAAACCTCCCCTCATTTGAGCAAACACCTGATTTCAATTTTGAAAAGTGAAATTTTGTAACAGTCACACAAAGAGAGAAGACTGTGCATATGATAGTTGTAGGACAGGGCAGGTAAGGAGCTGAAAGAGGCTGGGGGAAAAAAAGGAGGAAACAAATTAGAAGAAAGGAGGGAGACTCACAGTATTATCTTGTCCAAAAGAAAAGAAGGTCCACTGCAGCACCAGGGATTACACCTGTCATATACTCACTACCCTACCATGGTTATAGCTGAATACAAAATTAGATAAATAAAAACACGCTGGGTATTACAGTAAACAAGTGAAAGAAATAAGCTGGCAACCGTATGGAATTTAAAAAGATTGTGTACCCCACCTGGGCTGGCTCCAGGGCTCCTCCAGGGGTGTACAACAGGCACAATGCACTGATGGGGAGAAGCCAGTCTGCTCATCTCTATTCAGAACAGTGTTAGGGGTATGGGTGACTTGTTAACGTGCTCACCGGCCCACTCTCACCTAAGCATTCCCCCAAAGAAACGTGGGGCAGGCCCCACACACAATCGCAGTCCTGTCGGTGCCACTTCACAACCCTATCTTTCCCATTCTTACCCTGCAGTCATGAGTGCATGCTCCCTAACCATGGAGGCAGTCCTGCTCTTAGGATCAGCGACTCCTGGTTAACTGGGAGTAGAAAAAATAAAATTCAAAGAATTCCCAGACCACTTTGGATCCTTTTTAAACTGGCCTGTCTCACTTCTCACTTCACAGCGCTATTACTAAACTGTGAAACAGTGTGGGAAGGAGGAGTGGGATGGTAACAGCTGGGGCTCAATCCACTTGGATAATATGCTCCCAAGTAATCAAGAGCTGAGCACTAGCTCCTCTTCAAAGAGCCAGGCAGCCCTCAGTCAGAGTAAGCGCCAAGCTTTACTCTCTGCCTGTTTCCTGGTGATTTGAAGACAAAGGTAGGGAGTACTTGGTGGACACACCTTGGCCATGTATCTGCTTTTGGAATGGTTGTCTACAGTGAACGTTTACATACCTACCTTTTTTTTTTCTTAAGTGCATAAAACCCTAACACTACTCAGATGGCTTGGGGCTTTGAGATTGGCTCTTTCCACGTTTT
>NW_008357033.1:3882385-3887013 GCF_000622305.1 Nannospalax galili | reverse complement strand
TTTTTTAATTTAAAAAGATGTCCTCACTGCACAAGTGACTACAGGCTACAGGCAAGGATGGGAGACAGAGGCGTCAACACAACTCATTGCACTTAGAACCGTTACTAACCGAAACACCATTTGCTTGTTAACAATGTACCCTTAACAGCAGGGAGAAACTTCTTTAGTCTCTGCTTCAGACAAGATTTACATCTTTCTCCAAGGCCAGAGGCCAGTCATGACCACAAGTCTCGTTTCTTGTCGACCAGACCCAATCCTCTGGCACCTTGTACCCCTCTTCCCCAGCAATATGCTCGGCCTAGGTTCCAGAGGCAGCTGGAAGGAAGCAGCTATGGGCTCGTTAAGTTCAGTTTGCCCATATCCAGAAGCCCTAGGAAAGTCCTGTCTGAGTCTTGACTCCTGACCCTTGTAGTGACTGGAGTCGGTACTGGTGCACACCCCCACTCCCACGATGTGGGTAGTGCTGTGAATTGGAAACCGCAGATACCCTGGAGGCCTGGTAGGCAGCTGACTGCCCAGTGCTGGGCAGATTGATAGTCCGTAAGTCTGATGGCAATGACGATCTAGAGTTCTGAGGAAAGGAGGTGGAACTCAGAGTTCCTGTGCTGGACTGAGAAACTGAGTCTGAGGTTGGTGAGTCTGAGGGGCCCTGTGGGGTAGGGCTAGCAGCACTAGAAGGACAGCTCCTCCTTGGAAGATTGCTGCCAGTGCTGTTTCCAGAATGTGGCTGGCTGCTGTAATACCCTGGAGTCCCCGTAAATGGGGCCAATGAGTCTGTGGACACAGGGTGGGCAGGGCTGGGGTAGGACGTGGAAGAGAGGGATGACTCTGAAGAACCATGAGAGGGAGGATTTCCAGGTCTCAGTACAGTAGTTCGATAACTGTATCCTGGAGATTGTGTGGGATGTCCTCTAAAGGGGGAGGAACTCTGTTGAAGGAGGCTTTGTGATTCTGTCCGTGGACTGTCACACTGCAGGAGCTGGAATAGGGAGGAAAGCACAGGGAAGTGAAGAGTTCCTCCAATAGCCTTTGAGTATTTACAATAGCCTACTTTTCCTCTTTATACTAAAGAAAAAAATTTAAAGGATACCAAAAGTAGTAAAATGGCTGTCTGTCTCTGATTACTTCACTGACATCCCTGAGGATGAGCAGAAGGGACTTACAGGGCTGCTGAAACTCTAGGCAATATCAGCACCTGGACAGTATATGAGGACTAGGAACACAACATCTCAACACAACACATGCCATTTGCTTAGAGGCCAGCTTTCTCACCTGGTAGCTGTATCTGGAAGGGCTGTAAACGGTTGCTCCTTTAGACAGTGCTGAGTTCAGTGACTCTGGGCCTTCTCCATCTGCAGGGTCTGGAAAGTATTATAAAATCAAGCTGACTTCTCAGAATAAGAATAGACATTGTTCATTCAAACCATCAATGTTATCAACATATGTTGCTCTCTTTGTGATAAAATAAATTCAGCATGCCAGAAGGGCAAAATGAGTGGTTAATTATGCGCTATATTTTAAATGCCTGATCTTATTCTTCGCTCCTTCTTTCTCTTCATCCTTCATGGAAGTGGAGCTCCAGGACTTTGGAGAGATGAGAATTACAGAAAAGTATCCCTTGGGAAAAGAGCAGACAGAGAGCAAGCAATGCTAGATCTTATGAATGCGATAGACCCACAGAGTAAGACTAAGCTGGAAACTAGCATAGAGCAGAGCTCAAGAGTGTTGGAAATTGACTCACTTTATCCCAGCATTTGGTGTGAACTATAGACATTGGCTCACCTGGATCTTTCTCTGTGATGTTACTATCCCATGTGGGAGATGGCTCTCCCTTTTGGGCCACTCTCACACTGCTTCGGAGAACCTTAGGGATGCTTCCTCCTTCTCGGAGTCGTTCAACTGATGTAGGAACCATCCTGCAAAGGTGCCAGGATATAAGTTTAAGATAAAGGAATTAAGAGCCAAGAGTCTCACACAAATGATTCCCTGACAAAGGTTAAACAATATTATTCTCTTAAAACATGTCAGCATTATTTTCTTCAGAACCAATTGAAAACAAGGCATCTATTCTGCCTCAAACTGTCATGTATAGGGTAAAGGTGGGGAGAAAAAGAAGAAATCAAGGAAAAGTGGATTAATGATGTTAACTTCTTAGGTGAGTATGGTGGAGCACACCTTCAATCCAGCAGGGGCTACAGGAAGACCCTGTCTCAAAAAGACCCAAAAAAGCTGGGCACGGTGGTACATACCTTTAATCCCAGGACTTGGGAGGCAGAGGCAGGTGGATCTCTGTGAGTTCAAGGCCAGCCTGGTCTACATAGTGAATTCTAGGACAGCTTGGGCTACAGGAAGACCCTGTCTCAAAAGACCAAAAAAAAAAAAAAGTTAACTTCTTTTAATTTCCATTTTGAAATACTGCATTTTCTCCTCTGTGAAACTATGTGCCTGACATATATGCAGTTTACTATAGGTTTCTTAGGCTAATTAATAATGACTATCATGGTTTGAGTCTTGTCTGTTCCAGACACATTTCTTCAGTTGAAGATCTCTGTACTCAAGAATATGTGGAGCCTGCTGGTCACAAAGTATAGCTGAAGTGAGCTCCAGGTTCAGTGAAAGACCCCATTTCAAAAATAAGGTGGAAGAGTGATAGAGGAAGATACCAACTGAACTTTGGCCTCTATATTCATTCATGTGATCTCATATACCACCCACCCCTAAAAAGAAGATTCCTGTACTCCTAGCTTGAAACTCATACTTATAATCCCAGCACTAAGGGAGCAGATGCAGGAGGGGATGACAGGGTTCAAGGACAGGATGGGCTATACAGTGAGACCCTGCTTCAAAAAAACTTCACGGAAAAAAGTTCTCACATTCCTGTGTCAATATCCAGACCCGGTCACTAGTATTCCTTATTTTTTGTGATGTTTCCTGAACCAGACAAATCCTTTCAGAATACCTCACAATCTGTACGTGCTAACAGAGACATGTATGTTGGTAATTCAAAAGGAACATGGAGTTGGGAGATGGCTCAGTGGTTAAAGGTGCTTGTTGCCAAGCCTGAAGATCTAAGTTCAATCACCAGAACCCACATAGTAGAAGGGGAGAACTGATTCCCACAAGCTATCCTCTTACACACACATGCATGCACACAGAAAATAATTTTTTTTTTTGTTTTGGAAAGGAACTTGGCTGGATTCCTTACCTTTGCATGAACTGAGACAATAGAAGAGCCACCAAGTACAATAGCTTACGGCACCCACAACTACATGTCATTCAGTGTGGCTCTGCAGGCTTGCAAGGTTGAAGATGTGGCTTAAACTGATCAGCTGAGCAGGACAGATGGTAACGGTGGCTGCCTATCTCAGATAAGTATTCCTGTACATTTCAGGTAAAACCCAAATGCTCCTAATGTATACTTCCTTCCTAAATTTAATTATGAAGGTAATCAAATATAAACTTACCACCTACTGCTGATATTTTCTTGAGGTCTGCAGTGAGAGGAAGAAGTGCCCCTGGAATCTGACGGGCTTACCGCCTCCAAATGAGACATAGAGGAATGAGATGGGGAGAATTTTCTGTGAGGGGATGATGGGGTTCGGGCTGAGGATCCCTGCACACCATGGGCACCAGTGTCAGAGACAGAGTTACTGCTGCCCTGTCCAGCTCCTGCAGACTTGCTTTTGCTCTGTGAAGAGTCACTTCCCCCACCAGAATTCTCCTTGGCTTCTTGTTTCCTTTTGCGGTACTCCAGCAAGGATACCTAGAAAGGAAAAAGAATCAGCACCGTTAGTAATTCACTGGCAATGAGGAAAGAAAAGATGATGGAACGCTGGTAAATGACTGGAAGCAGGCACCAACTATAACCTTTTTTAGGAGTATAGCAGATTTAAGCCAGTCAGAAATTACTAAGGGTAAAAGAATATTCTAGATGCCATTTTTGAAGAATGGTGTTCCAGAAAGATTAAACCTTTTACTTTTTTCAGAAAAAAAAAAAAAACAACCTGTGCAATTATTATTACTTCAGTCACCTACTCTCATAGTTATCTCCAACAAAGGGAGCATCTGTAAGAGGAAGGGTGGAGAACTGGAATGCTCCTTGAAAAAACTTCCCAGGGGATTTCTCATGGCTCAGAACCCCGATTCCGTCCAAAGGAAAAAGAAAAACACCCCAAACCAAAAATACCCCACAATAAACCATTATAAAGAGGCCAATGCTTCAGGGTTCTCAATGTGCTCAATTTCCCAAGATACACGGAAGGAATTTAATATTGTTTCTCTTACACATAGGGGAATAGAATTATTTTAAAAAGAGAAGAAATTATTTTCAGCCTTTATTATTCAGCAAATTAGCTGAAGAAAATCTCTGAGTAACTTGGAAACTTCCTCCCAATCCCCAAATCACCTGCGTAATTTTTACTTATTCTTATCCTGTCTACCACAACAGACCTTTTTCCATGCCAATCAGTAAGTACACTGTGCTTATATTGCCTACAGAACCTGCCACAGCATCTTGCTTATTTCTTGATTAATTTGTAAGTTATATTAATGCGAAGGTTGGTTATTTGGCTTGTTTTATTATTATTATTATTATTATTATTATTATTATTATTATTATTGCCTTTTGG
>NW_008357033.1:3860012-3882196 GCF_000622305.1 Nannospalax galili | reverse complement strand
TTATTATTATTGCCTTTTGGAGACAAGGTTTCCCTGTAGTCTCAGCTGGGAAATCTGCTATATAGACCATACAGACCACACTGGCCTCAATCTCACAACTCTTTGCCTGCCTCTGCTAAGTGTTTAACTGTTGAGCCAGCTCTTCAATCCTCCCTTCCTTGGCTTTTTATTTTTAACATTTAGCAAAAAAAAAAAAATTGGCATACTGCAGGTGCCCAATATATTTTAGAAATGTTTCCAAACAAATCATACTTTTAATTACCTGTATATAATAAATAAAATCAGAAATCCAAGACTGTTTTCATGTTCTGTTTGTATCTTGATAGTTAATACTCTTCTTGCAAATCTTAGAACCCCATGATTATCTTACTCTGTACTGTCTACCAATGTTTCCACCTCCTTCTATCCTAAGGGCTCTTATATTTGTGTCCAAGAATGAAATATCAAAAAATTTAATAATTTTGTATTCACATTTTATGTATAATCTTAGTAATAAACTGATAATGTACATCCATTGTAATGTAAACAGAAGCCACAGGCTATTTTTCAATGAGGAGGATCTATTCAGTTATTATGCAAAACTGCCACATACTGGTTATCTAGCAATTAGCTCTGAACAATGAAGAGTCACAGTGACAACCCAAAATAGTTCCATGCATCTTCAAAACGCACCTAAAACCATAGATTAAAAAGCACAGCTTGGGTTTTGTGATTTTTAGAATCATTTAGAAGGCATGATTCTCAGACCCAAATCATTAGCAAGCTCTCTAAGGCTGGCCACTTTGCTCTTAACCTTCCTCCTGGTTCTCCCTGTGTATTACCTGGCTCCCTAATCTACCTATTGTCTGTACCCTGCAGCATCCTAGTACACTGTCAAACTTACTTGTTCTGTTCCCTCTATGGCAACATCCTTACCCTCATTTGTTGACTGGCTGATTCTTACTGTCTGGAATTTGGCTGAACCTGTTACTTCTCAATCTTAATCCCTCAAAGAAAGTAAAGGCTTCCTGTTTCTTCTCAAAGTAGAAGTACTAGATTCCTCTACTAAGATGCTTTTATCACATGTGAAAAACTCTTCTCACATAACCATCACCACCACTGTAATTCATGATTTACTAATGTAAATCTGGTAAAGCTCCATTGAGGCCAAACCTAGAAGTAATCTAGTAGGGTGACATGCAATCTGGAATCAGATCAGTGTTGTATCCTGGCTCTTCCTTCCATTTATTATCTTTGTAACCAAATACAAGTTACTTAACTAGCCTTAGTTTCCTCACCTGCAGTATGGGAAATTCCCTAGTTATACAGTTATTGTGATAACAAAATGAATTAACAAAACAGGGTCTCACTATGTAGCTCAGGTTGGCTTCAAACATCATAATCCTCCTGCCTCAACTTCCCAAGTATGAATTACTATATCTGGCTAAGAAAACAGTGTCCCAAATGTAGGTCCTACTAAGTAACCCAAGTTTTCATTATGTTTTTAACTGTTAACATGCCTTTCAAATGGATTAACAGATATTTAAATTTGTTAGATTAAAAAAACAAAACAGACAAACAAATAAACAAGGTCTTGTTATATAGCCTAGGCTGGCCTCAACTTTGCAATACTGCTTCAACCTCCAGAATGCTAGAATTATAGATGTGTACCACTAGGCTTGGCTGGATACTTAATTCTTTTGGAGTGCTGGAGATGAAAGGCCTTATTCATGCTATACAAGTACTCTACCACTGAACCACACTTTAACCCTGCTGGATATTTATATACACTTACAAAATGGTATTACACCATTCTAATTTTAAGGACCAGAGAGATGGCTCAATGGGTAAAGGAACTCAGTTTCCTTTGATGACTCATGTTTGATCCCCAGGAGCAGTATGGCAGAGAGAACTGCCTCTCACAAGCTGTAGGTGTGCCTTGGCAGTTGATTACCCACATATCTATACAAAGTAAGTAAATGTAGCCAGGCATGGTGGCAAACACCTTTAATCCCAGCACTCAGGAGGCAGAGGTGGATCTCGGTGAGTTACAGGTCAGTCTGGTCTACATATAGTGAGTTCCCCAGCTGGAGACCCTGTCTCAAAAAGATCAAAACCAAAAAACAACAAAAAAACAACCCCACAACAAAAAAACAACCCCACAACAAAATAATTTAACTGAAATTAAATAAATTAAGTAAAACAGTCTAGTTTTCACCAATTACAGCAAAGAGTAGGACTTATTTAGAACAGGGTTATACACTAGAGGTTGCAAAGCTTGAATTATTTGGTTAATATTTTTCAAAAGGGGTCCTATGTAACATGAATACTTACCTTTTTCCTTTGTGGTGGGTTCTGAGGGGCGGATGGGACTCCTTCACAGGTCCGGTCACCACCAGGTGACATGGATCCACGAGAGAGGTCTTTCATAAAGCCATGTTCATATCTGCTGGGAAACCCTTCTGCAGGGGAACAATATCCTCCGTCCAAATGTAAAGGTTTCCTATCTCCCACTAGGGGAGATCCTCTATATAATCCATCGGCTCGAGGCATAGCATTCAAAGGGGAGTAGGCATACATCAAGTTGAACTCTGTCCGAAATGCCTGGTCTGAGTTTCTCAGCAAGGACTGAGGTCCATCACTCCTGCCTGAGAAGCCAGCCTCTGATGTGGGAATGATGGAGGGATGAGAAGACAGGTCAGGATGACTGGAGTTGAGCAGGGAAGGTCTATCAGCACAGCTGTTAGTGTTGGAGTCAAGGTATCCTACTTTTGTCAAATCCAGGTCTTTTCGGTGACAAAGCTGCAAGAATAAAAATCAACGAAGACATGGGGAGGGGGAAAAAGGAAAAAGTCAAAGGGAGATAAAGGGAATAAAGGGGTACAGGTGTACAAGGAGATAAGAGGGATGGAAGTAGAAGGGAGAGTCATTAACATCTGTAAAGTCCCATGGAACAACAGTTGTACATAGGCCAGACTACTCAAGAATCCCGGTCTTTCCTAAAATGCTTTAATGTCCTGCTGGGTGAGAACACTGGGAAAGTCAGTATTAGGTGATTGGCCAAATGTGACTATTTGCCTGCTTAGCCTTTCATTAGGTTTGCTGAGTCACCGTACACTATGCTAATAGACTGGCAGTATAATTAGGGATTTACCTGAGCCCCATGCACAGAAGTGTCTTAAATAACTGGCTTCTGGTGTTATACATCATTACATTAATATTGATGGAGGGTGAGAAGGGTAGGTGGAGAAAAGTAGAAGGCAGACACAAAGGGAGGTACTTTAAGTTACTGGTTCAGTAAAGGAGAATGATTAAAGACATCAACCAACCAGTTCTTCATTCACTTTCACTGTTAAGTATGCTTCTCATACATTTGTTTCTCTTGTTTCTTTCTCCTCTTACTGTATGCCAACATATCACAAGAGCACTAATGCCTATCAGTGAAGAGCATGTGAAATGTTGAAATCTACCAATAATAAACCCCATCTACTCTTTGGTTGGACTCACTCCCTAACACCAAGATTTTCCACCTCTAGGTCAACTATCTACAAAGAAAGGTATCAGAAATCCAGTATCATATCAGTATCCAAACTATGCTATCATCTTTAACAACTGAAGAGAGAACAATCTATGCTTTTCAAATAAGATATTTTCAAAACACTCAGTAAATCTATAGTAAACTAGTAGAATACAATTTTTTCAATTTCATAATGCTCTATATAAAATCCTATGGATTCAGAATTTGGTTAACTCTCAGTAGAGCCCTCATTATTTTAGAGTGGAGTTAAAGTTCAGTTAATTTCCAATACAGTGAGAGATTATAACTTTCTCTTTAAGAGGAAAAGGGCTCCATGTAGATTTATAGGGTTAATAATTAGCGTATTTATCCAAATCTTAAAAATCTTCTAAAATCTGAATTGAACAGCAGGTTCCTGAGAAGAGTGATGAGTTGATATCCTAAGAGGTACTATTTGTACAACAACTACATTCTAGCCACTGCAGAACAGAGGAGGCTCTGTAAAAGAGAAGCCATAGATTCAGTTTCCTTGCACATTTACACCTAGTAAGGAGCTCTGGAGCTCTGTTCAAGAATCTGTTTCAACCTATCATTCAAATCCCAAATACCTTGTAATGTAGAACTGTCAGATTAACCCTAGAACAAGGCACTGTCCTAATACTTCCAATATAAGCTGCTCAACTGGATAAATACTAAAAGACAGCTCTTAACAACTCAACTTTCCTTATCTGTTAACAAACAGACATTAGAATTTAACAAGGCTTCTATAACATATTCTGCATCCTTTAAACTGGACTTCTAGATTCTCTTTAACTCTGCAGCCATCCCCTCTCCCAAACAACAACAAAAACCAACCCCACCACATATACACAGCTACATAATTTTCTCTGGTCTACATCCACAGTCCTGTGTAGTCAGTTACACAGAAGATTCACTCCACTTGCTGTAAGTTGACTGCTGCCCTCCAGCCCAGCACCCTATTCACTCCAACTCCCAGCCCTCCCCACACATTCAGGATCACATTCATGCACACTCACTCACTCTCAGCCTCCAAGTGTGATTGAGATGGTGTGATAACTACCTCGGGTGACAGGGACTCGGGCCTATGCGCAGGGGAACTCTCAGGGGAGGATATGTTCTAGAGGAGGGAAAAGCATCTTGTTATTCATCTACTCCAAGTCAAGAAGCAAAACAAAACAAAAAATAAAAGCAAGCATAGATGTTAGCCACAACTTCTTAGAGGGACTGAGTAAGAGTGCACAGGGAGCGTGTTTAGCTGCAGAACTCATCTCAATGGACAAAACGATTTGTTAAAATGCTTCCTGGTTTCTTGGAAAGCACTTCAGGATAAATTGGTTATAATGTTGCATGCTGTAAGTAAACATCTCAAGCAGAACTCAGGAAAAAGGTGAAGTTTTATGTTATGCTTCTTCATATTATAGATGATACTTTAGCAATATACAGCATTTGTTATTGGGGGGGAAGCACCCTAATCCTTACTGTTCCTAGAGGAACTCTGTTTCTTTACTTCATACCACTTCTATTCATCATAGTTCTTCATTCTCACTACCTCAGGCCTATCTGTTATCCAGGGGACTATCCGGGGACTGACAGGAGAGGCAGATGGTAGATTCCTCTCAAGTCACTGTTACAGACCTCAGCACCATTATCAGCCTTCACTTGGTTAGTATCTACTATACTTTTGGGGCCACAGCAAAATAAAGCATGTATATGTAGACTTGCTTTGTGACTTACACAGGATAAGACTTTTAGCTGAGGTAGCACCTCCCTAACATATAGGGATTGTGCAGTGGGCTGCTGAAGGGTACATGGGAATGGGAATAAGAAAGCAATTTTGGCAGCTGTGACAAGGACTCAAGGTGCCAGAACTGAGGTGAGGGTTCTCAGTATACAGACTCTAAACTGTGGCTCAAATGGAAGAACTATGCTATGGTAGGTTTAATGGGGAGGCTTCAGCAGAGCAAGGTTTTAACAGCAAATGTTAGTCAGTGGGGAGGGGCTCTGGTATATAAGTGTAGACTTGGGCATGTGTAAGATAGAAAGTGGAGTACGGATCTGAGAGCAGGAAGAGAAGGGAAGGGTTATTCTGGTTGAAAGAAAAGGCAAACTGAGCTTGTCTTCTCAAGGCTGCGTTCACTTCTTCCTCTAAGATGCTTTACCCTCCTGATGATCTTGTTCTCTTGACTGTGTCCCTTATTCCCTTAGAACTAGATAGGTCTCACTTTTTCTCTGAACTTATATTTCCTATTTAGAAGTGTTTTCACTTCAACGAAACTGGTTCTTTACTTGTGATACTTTTCTGGTATTTCATTGCATCTTTTTAATTTACTTTTAAAGATAGGGTGGGCTCAAATTTATGATAGTTCTCCTGTACCTACATCCCAAGAGCAGGGATTAGAGATGTACAGCCCTATGACCAACTATGTGTCACAGTTTTCGATGAAGAAAAAAAAGCTTGCAATCTACCTTTCTGTACTAGAATATAGGAAAGGCTGTTACTAACAGAACGGTGACAAAGATTGGTCAGGGTGGTGGTGAAGCTGTTTTTTAGTAATGAGAATGGCTACATTTCCTTAGTGAAATTGAAAGCTTACAATAGTGGAATCATGCACTGGAAGTTTTGCTATTTAAAAATTTTATTTTTAAAAATTACGTGTATGTGCCTACACAGGTCAGAAGAGATTGTGCTGGATCCTTTAGAGCTGGGGTTACAGCTGGTTTTGAGTTATCCCACGATGGAGGTGGGAACAAAACTTGAGTTCTCCTGAAGAGCAGTAAAAGCTCTTAATCACTGAGCCATGTCTCTGGCCCCTTGTTTAAATTTTGGGGGGCTAGAGATGGCTCAGCTGCTAAGAGCACTGACTGCTCTTACAGAGGACCCAGGTTTGATTCCCAGCACACATATGACAGCTAACAACTGTCCAAAACTTCAGTTCCAAGGGATCTGATGTTTTCTGACCTCTGTGGGCATTGCACAACACAGATGCAGCACTTACACACATGTAGGTAATACACTCATACACATAACATAAAATAAATAAAATATTTAAAAAATTGTGTTTATTTACGCCAGGCTCTTAACCACTGAGCCATGTCTCTAGTCTCTAGTTTTCATATTTTATATTTATTTACACAAGGCATGGTGGTGCACACCTTTAATCCCAGCCTTCAGGACGGAGAGGCAGGAGGATTTCTGTGAGATCAAGGTCAGCCTGGTCTACATACTAAGTTCCAGGAAGGCTGGGATTGGTAACACCCTATCAACCACCCCTCCCCATTATATTTATTTATTTTGTGTGTGTGTGGGGGCACTAGCTACAGTGTATGTGTAGAAGTCAGAGGATAATTCGTGGGAATTGGTTTTCTCCTTCCACATGTGGGATTAATCTGAAACCATCAGGCTTGGCAGCAAGTGCCTTTACACTGAGTTGTCATCTTGTCAGACTGCTTCCTGGTATTCTAACATTAAGCTTAGACTATAATTCACTAAAAATGATGTTCTGTCTCTTAAAACAAGAACAGCCAAAAGAACCTTTACATCTGCACAGCATTTTATAATTATTAAAAATGCTGTATGGGATAGAAAGTGCTGAGTAGAGTGCAAACTTGCCTGTTAGGGGAGACTTCTATTTTCTGTAATTTCACATTAATAATGAAATTGCCATGAGAAAGTACGGCTCTATTCCTGTAATTGAATGTACTCTAGGGAGAATTTCTTCTTAGGATACCTTACCAGAGAACTCTTAATTGTTAACTGAAAACTGTTAGTAGACAAAGTAAAAAAGGTCTGAATGACATGCTTTAATATATGATTAAAAACATTGACACACTGGGCTGGGTGTGGTGGCGCATGCCTTTAACCCCAGCACTTGGGAGGCAGAGGCAGGCAGATCTTTGTGAGTTTGAGGCCAGCCTGGCCTACATAGTAAATCCAGGACAGCTGGGGCTACAAGGAGATCCTGTCTCAAAAAAGCCAAAAAAAAAAAAAAGACACAGGAATATGATAGAATAATTTCCCTAGAAAAATCAAATGTAACCAGGAGGACTTTTTTACCATCTAATAAGAGGTTTGCTCCAAAGTAAGTGATTACTGGTCTGGATTTAGAATAGAGCATATAGCTTTGCTGTCAATGTGATTAGCTCCTCCTTTGAGTTAGCCATATAAAAACCCAGTTATTTTTCTTTCTCTTTTTTTTTTTTTAAAGACAGGGTCTCCTTGTAGCCCCCAACTGGCTTAGAGCTCACTATGTAGACCAGGTTGGCTTTCATCTCAGAGATCCACCTGCCTCTGCCTCTTGAGTGCTGGGATTAAAGGTATACACCAGCATGCCCTATTAAAGATGATGGTAGTTTTAATCTTCACACACATGAAATAAGAATAAGAAGGTGGGCTGGTTAGAACATTCAACTTTTATCAAGACAGCATCCAGAGAAGTGGAAGTTGGGGGCAGAGCCAAGTTTTCAGTGCTTACATCAAATTATTATCACCCACAGAAGCGTTCATTAATTACATCCAAAAGATGAGCTTCTTTAAAAAATACATATGGATTATATTTACACTTGTCACCTAAATCTGAATATTCAACTGATTGAGTATAACTTTTTTTTTTCCTTAACATTTTATCCCCAGCTGGCCTGGAACCCACTATGCAGACCAGGCTGGCCTCAAACTCACAGAGATCTGCCTGCCTCTGCTTCCCAAGTGCTGGGATTAAAGGTGTGTGCCACCATGCCAGGTGAGTATAACTTTTTATTTTTATTTTATGTGTATGAGTGTATTGCCCGAATGCATGTAAATGTACCCATGTCGAGCAATGCCCTTGGCGATAAGAAGGCATCAGGTCCCCTGGAACTGGAGTTATGGACAATAATTAGCTGCCACACTGGTGCTGGTTATTTGAACCCAGGTCCTCTGCAAGAGCAGTCAGTGCTCTTAACTATTGAACCATCTCTCTAACCTCAGCTGTTTTAAAAACAGCTATTATGTGTATTTTTTAATGTAATCCAACCACTGAATATGGTAAGTGTATTTCATATTTTTTGGGTCTTTTTGAGACAGGGTCTCCCAGATGACCTAGCACCTGCTATGTAGACCAGGCTGGCCTCTGCCATGCTCAGCTAGTGTATCTCATATTAATCAATGTTATTAGCCTATTATTTAACTTTCATTCCTAACACATTATGACAAGGAGGGAAAGTAATCTCAAGTGGAAAAAACAAAACAGCAGCAGCAACAACAACAAAAAACACACTTGCCAAAAGTTATATTCCAGTGTTTCTAAATTTTTGTCCCGAGGCAACAGTGAAACTACCAAATGGTCTGGGAAAGACACTTCACACACCTAAGGGCCCAGACACAGAAACACATGCCCATAATATAATCTGAGCTCTCAGGCTGGTATTACTAATGGGCTCCACAGGCACCTAGATGCCACTTTTGACCAATGTATACAGGAAAGATAAAGATCCAACATACTAAGGAGACTGAGGGACTGCAAGGACAGATGAATTGGGTCTGTGGGAGCACTGCTCCTATCCTGGCAAGTATAGGGGCTGCCAAGATGAGAGGCTATCAGGCAATGGCCCGCACTGACCCTGAGGTTTCCTATTCTCTTGGGAAGGGACATAGTTAAAAAACCATCTGAGCTGGGTGTGGTGGCACATGCCTTTGATCCCAGCACTCCGGAGGCACAGGCAGGTGGATCTCTGTGAGTTCAAGGCCAGCCTAGTCTACATAGGTGTTGCAGGCCAGCTACAGGGAGATGCTGTCTCAAAAAGACCGAAAAAAAAAAAAAAAGAAGAGAAAGAAAGAAATGAAGAGGTACAAATGATGATTTTTCATAAAAAGCACTCCCAACAACCAAACCCAAATCACCTCAAACTGCAGAGGAGTGTTGCAGCGACTAGCAGTAGTAAGAGATGTGATTGGTGAGAACATGAGGTTATATCCATTTCGGCACTCCTCTTCTCCTGGGTGGGTCTGGCCAGGTGTGGTCAGCTGGGGGCTCTTTGAGTCTGAGCTGGGAGGGGGTGGTGTAACTGGAGACAGAGGCTGAAGTAACTTGGTGATATTCTGTTCCATCAGATAGCGAGACTTCCATTTCTTTAATGGGCTCAGTAAATCTGTGAAACACAAAGCTTGGATGAGAGCTGAATCATTGCTTAATGCAGGGCTAGGTAGCAAAGTCACTGACCACTAACCTACAACTGCTCCTAACTCCCAATCAAACCAAAAGCCCAAAGAAACTCTTAATTACTTCAGTGAAAATAACTTTCAAAGCATTTTATGTCCCACAGAAATTCCAAACGAATCTTGACAGTTCTAACGACTGAGTAGGGGCTAATTAATTTACTTCCAGAGTGAAATATAAGCTTCTATTCCCTGAGTTTTGGAGCTTCTTGAACCTGTATCATGTTATTAAAACAACTCTTTAAAAAAAATTATTTTTATGTGTATGCATGTATTGCCTGCAGGTAGGTAAGTGCACCCATGCCATGCAATGCTCGCGGAGGTCAGAAGAGGCTGTTGGATTCCCCTGGGACTGGAGTTTCAGACAGTTGTTAGCTGCTATGTGGGTGCTGGGATGCAAACTTGGGTCTTCTGTAAGAACACCCAGTGTTCTTAACTGCTGAGCCATCTCTCCAGCCCCAAAACAACTCTTTTTTTTTTTAACATCTGTACCAACACTGGGTGGTCAAGCCTGCATTCGCTCATCTTTTTTATTCATCTGTGCACTCCTTCAGCAGCTCTCTGTAAACACTCTGAGTAGGAGTCATTCATGATCCTGATCCTTATCTAGCTCCTAGAGTTGAGTGCAGAGAACATTAACGTTTCTTTTTTTTTTTTTGTCTTTTTTAGACAGGGTCTCCCTGTAGTCTCAGCTGACCTGAACTCACTATGAAGACCAGGCTGCCCTTGAACTCACAGAGATCTGTCTGCCTCTGCCTCCCAAGTGCTGGGACTAGAGCCCGGCTGGAGAGCATTAACATTTCCATAAAAAAAAAAATCTCCCAACTAGTTAAAAAACACAAAATCCCAAAACTTTGGTGTTTTCTGATTAGAATAACCATACTCCCTATATTTCTGCTTAAAAATCAGTTTACTATACTATGTATTTTACTGTTTAGTGTTATAGTACGGCTCCTTGCTTTTTAAAAATTTCATTTATTTTTATTTTATTTAAAATTTTTTTTAACTTTATTTTTTGTCTTTTTGAAACAGTTTCTCTGTAGTCCCAGCTGGCCTGGAACTCACTATGTAGACCAGGCTGGTCTTGAACTCACAGAGATTGCCTGCCTCTGCCCCGCAAGTACTGGGACTACAGGTGTGTGCCACCACACCTGGCTTTATTTTTATTTTTTATGTGAATGAGTATTATACCTCCATGTGTGTAAGTGTACCTGTGTTGTGTAGTACATGCAAAGGACAGAAGAGGGTATGAGATCCCCTAGATCTGGAGTTAGATGGTTGTTAGTTGCCATGTGGGTGCTGGGATTCGAACTCAGGTCTTCTGCAAGAACAGCCAGTGTTCTTAACCACTGAGCCATCTCTCTAAGCCTGCTCCTAACTTTTTAAAACATTCTATTTATTTTCATTTATGTGTATAAATACATAGCCTGAATGTATAAAACTGCAGCAGTGTCATGCAATGCCTACAGAGGGCAGAAGAGGGCACTGGGTCTCTGGAGCTGGAGTTACAGACAGTTGTTAGCTACCAGGTGGGTGCTAGGAACTGAGCCAGTGCTCTTAACCACTGAGCCATCTCTCCAGGAGCAGTTCCTTGCTTTTAAAGTAGACCTTTAGGACAAAGCACAACTCTCAGTTCTCAGAAGAAAAATATAATTAGAACATTTATTTACTGAGTATGTACTACATGCAAAGTAATGGTCATCATCATATATTCTATTTTCAAAGAGCTTACAAGGTTCTGAGAAGAAACATACAAAATACATTTAATATAAATTCTGTATCAGGATGATCAAGCTGGCCTATAATCCCAGCACTTAGGAAGCAGAGAAAGGACTGCTATAAATTTAAGGTCAGCCTAGTCTGCATAGCAAGTTCCAGGTTGGTTGGGGCTACAGGAGACTCTGTCTCAAAAAAACAGAGACAAATACTAAAAATAGTACATTGTGACTCAGTAGGTAAAGGGGCTTGCCTTTATATAAAGCTGATGACCTGAGTTTGATCCCTGGAAACCAGGTAAAAAGGTGAAAGGAGAGAACTGACAACTTTAAGTTATCCTTATTTCCCTATACCTGGCACTTGTGGTCACTATTAACAATAATGAAAACAAAAACAAAGAAACAAAAACTCTTCCAAGCAGGTAAAATTGGGCTGGAAAGATGACTTAGATGTTAAGCACTTACTGTTCTTGCATAGGACCCAGGATCAGTTCCTAGCACCCAAATGGTAACTTCAGTTCCAGATTTGATACCCTCTGGCCTCCACAGGCATGTATATGGTGTATATAAACTCATGCGCGCGCGCGCGCACACACACACACACACACACACACAACACACACACACACACACACGCACAAAGAGACAGACAGAGTAGTAAAATAGTAAAATCAGGTGCAGTGGCAAATGATTATAGCCCTAGCTACTCATTTTTATTGACATGAAAATGTACGCTACGTAAGCTAGCATTTCCAAATAATTTGGGGGAGTAGGGTAGAGAATATCTAGCAGTCTTACAAAAAGTTTATTGATACTGTTAGGTATGATCCCAGCAACGGAGAGGCTTGGATAGGAAGACTGCAAATTTGAGGTAACACTGCAGGACCCTGTCTCAAGAAAAAGGATCAGTATTGATTCCACATTGCACAGTAAATAGAATAATATTTAGAAATAAGCCCAATATGTTTAAGAATCTAATAGGAATAGGTTAAGGACAGCATTGTGGCTCAGTGGTAAAGTACTTACTTGCTTAGCCTGTACGAGACCCTGGGTCTAAGTCCCAACACAGCAAAAATTACACATATATAATGATAATCTAATAGGATAAATGGGATATTTTAATTCAGTGAAGCAAGATTATAGTTATTTTCCAGTTAAAAAAGATTGTAAGTGCACACACCTGTGCTGTGCAAGTCCCACCAAGGTCAAAACAGGGTTTCAGATCCCGAGTTACAGACAGTTGTTAGCTGCCATATGGGTACTGGCAACTGAACCTGGGTCCTCTGCAAGAGCTGTCAAGACTATTAACTACTAAGCCATCTCTCCAGCACCACTATTTTCTTTCTGAATTAAAGTATAACTTAGTATGCCAGGGAGATAGATGGCTCAGTGGGTAAAAGTGCCTATGCTGTACAAGTCTGAGGAATTTCCAGAACAATGTAAAAAGCTAGATGCCTTGGCATGTATCTGCTGTAGCAAGATAGAAGACGGAAACAGAGAATGGTCCAGAAGTTTGTAGACTTTGTCTCCAAACAAACAAACAAACAAAACAAAAAAGTGCAAAGACTTCTGTTTCATGACTTAAGGGCAGCTGATCAGATCTTTTATCGAGTGGATCATCTTAAGTCTTCCCTCAGGAAATAATAACGCAACAGACTTGCTGGTAGCAGTTTTCACTCATATTTTCTAACTTTTCTACAATGACTTTTGTCATAAATTGACTTTTGTAGTTATACGGTTGAACTGGGCAATTCAGAGCTCTCTTCAAATTAAAATTTCAGTTTTAAAACTTCAGAAGCATTCAAAAGGTACTGCACTTATTAGCTTTAAGTTACATGTTTGTTTTATGTATCTAGACACTTTAAAAAAGATAAAACATTAAATCTAGGAAAATAAAAAAATTCTAGCCGGGTGTGGTGGCACATGTCTTTAGTCCCAGCACACAGGAGGCAGAGGCAGGCAGATCTCTGAGTTCAAGGCCAGCCTGGTCTACATAGTGAGTTCCAGGCCAGCTGGGGCCACAAGGAGATCCTGTTTCAAAAAGACAAAAAAAAAAAAAAAAAAAAAAAAAAAAAAAATCCCAAGATACCAGAAAATTATGTAAGCACATCTAGCATTCTTGCTTTAATCTTCTAGCTCCTTTGGAACTTGTTACCCTCATTAGCCCCTCATGCCTCTTTTATTATTAACTACATATTAGCTCCAAGTAGTTTCCCAGTTCTAGTTTCAGTCTAACCCTTACTACCAGAGTAATCTTCCTAAAGTACATCTCTGATCAAAATCCAGACTTTACCTTGAAGGCCTAGAATAAATGTCATTGCTTCCACCAAGCCATGGGTGGGGCTACAATTTAGCTTAGTTATTAAGAATGTAGACCAGTGGTCTGGAGAGATGGCTCAGTGGTAGCAAGAGCACTTCCTGCTCTTCCAGAAGACCCAGATTTGGTTCCCAGTATCCACATGTTGGCTCACAACATTCCATAACTATTCCTAGGGGATCCAACTCCCTTTTCTCACCTCTGTAGGCACTGTATGTACAAGGTGCATATATATGCAGACAGAACACTCATATACATACATAAAATAAATCTTTTTAAAAAATAGAATGTAGATAGCTTGGTGGCACACACCTTTAATCCTGGAAGTTGGGAGGCAAAGACAGGCAGATCTCTTTAGCTGGAGGCCAGCCTGATCTATATAGCTATTCCAGGACAGCTGGGGCTACATAGTGAAACCCTTTCTTAAAAAAAGGGGGCAAGGGAATGTAGACAGAAGCTAGATTACCTAGCGTTTTTCTTTCTATATATCAAAAGTCCTCACCATTAATAAGAGGTCATGATGCTGACGAAGGTGCAAGACTTACAGACTTAAAAAATGAAGTATTTCACGTTAAGCACATTATATGGTGTGTGGTATTGTGGCATACAATAACACTTAAGTAGAAGTGTTTTTTTTTTGGTCTTTTTGAGACAGGGTCCCCCTGTACCCCTAGCTGGCCTGGCACTTGCTATGTAGACCAGGCTGGCCTCAAACTCACAAATAACTGCCTGCCTCTGCCTCCCGAGTGCTGGGATTAAAGGTGTGTGCCACCACGCCCAGTAAGTAGAAGTGCTTTTTAAGAAGTAGAATCCATAGTGGTGCTCAGGCTCAGGCTAGCCTTGAATCGAACTCTTGGACTCAAATAATCCTCCTTTTAACAATTAGACATGTGTACAGTATGAGAAAAACTCCCGACTCAGGACATTGATTGGTGACAGAAGAAGAGTAATCTTGGAGAGCAGTCTCAGTAATGGACATGCATTGTTTCTTCAGTTATTCCAGCTTTGATTCCCTCCTCACTTTTCATTATTAGTATGACTAATTCTCCATTTGTTTCATCTTAATGTTTACAAGAAAATGTTTATATACTGGTTTTGTATCTAGCTCCCAAATAAATGTGTACTAGTTTCCAGCCAATTCTAGCTTTTCTAGATACATGATTGTATTAGTTGTATGCCACAATCCCTACCAGGTCCTGTCTAGGACTTCTCTTTTTCTTTTGGAGAAAGGAAATACTTTGATTTAGCTAAAAATTTGAGTATGTTAAATAATAGAAACAGAAGGGAAACTTAATGGTTCCTATTTTTTTGTGCATGGTGTGGGAATGATGTACCTATATGCGGAGGCCAGAGGACATCAGATGCCCTGCTCGACTCTTTTCCATCTTGTTGCCTTGATCACTGTGCTGGAGAGCTTTAGTGTCAACTTGACACACCTGGGTTGAGGGAGCCTCAGTTGGGGAATTGCTTCTATTGGACTGGCCTGTGGCCTGAGGGGCATCTTCTTGATGAGTGATGTGGGAGGGCCCAGCCCACTGTGGGTGGTGCCACCCCTGGGCAGGTGGGCCTGTGTTGCATAAGTAAGCAGGCTGAGCAGGGGCCAGGGGAGCAAGCCAGTTTTTCATGGCCTGTGCTCCAGCTCCTGCCTCCAGGTTCCTGCTGAGTTCCTACCTTGGGCTCCCAGATGAACTGTGACCTGGGAGTTGTAAGCTGAATAAACCCTTCCCTCCCCAAGTTGGTAGTGGTCAGAGTACTTTGTCACAGCAATGAAGAACAAACTCAAGACAATCACTGAACCTGAAGCTCACTATTTTGGCTAGGCAGCTGGCCAGTAAGCCCTGCACATCTACCAGTCTCTGTCTTACAACGTGTTGTAGGGATATGCATCCATCCCTGGTTTTCTATGTGGGTGCTAGGGATTCAAACTAGGTTATTATGCTTTCCATAGCAAGTGTTAACAACAGACCCATTGCCCCAGCTTTGATAGCTCATCTTAAAGTTTTCACAATGAAGACAATTGCCAAATGTTTTAGATACATTTACAAAAAATCCTAAGCATGCTATTTTATTATTAAATTCATGGATGCTATGCTACTTTCCTTTTTTTACTTCAAATGCCAAGAAACAAATTATTAAGCCAGCTGTATATTCTTAAGAGAACTGGTCAGCATGTTATTCCTTTTAATATTCTTATAGACTGAAGTAAATCTAATTTAAAGTGGTGCTATGCCTTTTCTTGGAATTTTTGTGGTCAAACCCAGGGCTCTCTGCTCATGTTAGGTGAGTTCTATCATTGAGCCAACAACCTCAAACCAAGAATAAAAATTAAAAAGGCCAGAGAGGTGGTTCAAGGAGTGAAAGAGCTTGCTGCCAAGGCAAGCTAAACCTAATCCTGAGACCCTCCTGCAAGTTTTCTACATATGTGATATGCACATCCCCCCTGCACACAAAAACTTATTTCATCAAGATAATGTAAACATAGATCAAATGACAAATTCTGTCACTCTTATTAGTTGGTGTTCAGGTTTTTTAATTTTATTATTTTTATTTTATGTGTATGCGGCGTGTATTGCCTTCATGTAGGTAAGTGCGCCTGTGTTGTACAATGCCCACGGAGGTCAGAAGAGGCTGTCAGATCCCCTGGGACTGGAGTTACAGACAGTTGTTAGCTGCCATGTAGGTGCTGGGATTCGAGCCCAGGTCTTCTGCAAGATCAGTGTTCTTAACCGCTGAGCCATCTCTCCAGACCCCAGGTTTTTTTTTTAACTCTATAATTTTCAATGGTTATTACTAATATTTTTGTACATAAAATTTGATTGTACATCTCTATAAATATTTTTAACAGGTCCTTAGTAGGAATGTCATTCTCCTGCCATTTTTACTGCAAATAAATATCAATATATTAATGTGGTCACGGAGAAATGGTACTATCTGATTTTAAAGTATAGGCGGTGCATGTCTCCACTCGCCACTTGGGAGACAGAGGCAGGAGGATGGCAAGCTTGTGGGCAGCCTGGGCTATATAAGGAAATATTTGAATGTGCCTGCAATTTGCTTTGGCAAAGGATCCAAGTATTTTTCAATCTCTCAAAATAAATGAGAACTCTAGAACAATTTACCATTTCTTCATTTTTGTTTTATGGCCTATTTCTAGCTATATTCTAGTCCAAATATACATTCATTCTTGCATAGGTACCATAATGATTTAGTCACTAGCTTCACATTAGAAGCTAGTTGTATATTTCCAGCAAAAGTACTTCATTCCAACTTTTTTATTTTAAATTTTTAGATAAACTGTAGAATCAAATTTCAAAAAGACAGTTTGGTAGAAACTAAGGGGTAGAGAGAATATGGGTGCATTTATATACATAGCATTTATTCTTTCTGTTGATGAATATGGGATTTCTACATCCTGAGATTGTAAAAGCACTTCTCAATGATGGTTTGTGTCACCTATCTAATTAAGCTCACCCCTTGGTAGTTTCTTAGTTTTACTGAAAATGAAAAACAAAAAACAAAACCCCCAAACAAAAAAAATTCCCCAAAACTTGTCTCAAGCCAGGCATGGTGGAGCATACCTTTAGTCCCAGCAGGCAGACCTCTGTGAGTTGAAGTCTAGCCTGGTTTACATACTGAGGCCAGCTGGGGCTATAGGGAGACCCTGTTTCAAAGACCAAAAAACCCACCCAAAACAAACAAACAAATCCAACCCCCTAAAACAAACAAAAAACTTGTCTCTATTCATTTTCTTAGTATAAAAGTGGTATGCACTTTTATATATTTAACTTCTAACCAAGGCTTTTATTTAACTATTGTTTCTAAATTTCTCAGTTGATTATGTATTCTAAGGAACACAGATATGTCATTTACAAATGAACATTATACCCCTCCTTGCTTCAATGGGAATTAATACCATTTTATAATTGTAGCTTTAGTATCCTTTGATTTTTTTTTCTTTTTGAGACAGCCTTACGTCTAGGCTGGCTGAATTTTTTTTTTAATTTGGTTTATTTATTTTTATTTTATGTGTATGAGTGTATTGCCTGCCTGTAAGTGCACCTGTGTTGTACAATGCTCACAGAGGCCAGAAGAGGGTATCAGATTCCCTGGAACTGGGAAGACACTACAGACAGTTGTTAGTGTCTATGTGGGTGCTGGGAATCAAATCCAGGTTTCTGGAAGAGCAGCTAGTGCTTTTAACTGCTGAGCTATTTCTCCAGCACCCACCAGGCTGGCTTTAAATATAAGATTTTCCTGCCAGTCTCCTGAGAGCTGGAAAGAAAGAATCTATAATCTTTACAGTATGTGGTATTAGTATTCTTACTTGACAAGAAAGAATATTTTGTGTAGAATAATAACAGCAGTAATTTCTATTATGGGTTTAATACTGTATCTAGTACTTTATATACATTATTCAATTTTTATTGGCCTATATAAAGCAGGTATTACTATTCCCACTTTAAGATGAAGCTCAGAGGCATTTATTAACATCATATAAAGGATAGAAAACTAATTGTTTTCTACTCTGAATGTGTGCCTCTTCATTTTTGTCATTAACTTTCCTCAGTATTATTATAGATAAAATCTTTTGGAACTGAACAAACAAAAATAATTCCTCGTATTTATAGTACTCATACTACTTTGTAGTGATGGAAATTACTCATTTGACTACTGACTGATTTACTTATTAATTGTTTTCCTTCTGTTTATATTGATCCTTATGGACAAGGTGTGTTCTGTAAAGTTTCTCACTGCTTGTTTGAGACTAGAGCAGAAGCTTAATAAAGGCCTAGCAGTCCTAATTCCATTCCACTGAGGGCATCAAGTAACAAAGGCAATTTCTCTCTAAGTGTTTGCTTGTCAGGACAAGAGCTGCTATATAATCTTTCTTCTTCAAGATTAACTATATACCTATACAACAAACCCACCAGATAGGGACATATACCATAGTCCAATTCAGCTGAGTTACTCTAACTATACTCTAAAAGGTGCTAATAAAGAAATACTATTGATGAAAATCTGCCACAAAGATTTTGTTATGTTACACTTCATGAAATCTCCCTCATCTAATAAATAGATTAAAATATTTAAACAATATCATGTGGTTGTCAACTTTTCCCCCTAATAAAA
This sequence comes from Nannospalax galili, assembly GCF_000622305.1. Taxonomy (NCBI): domain Eukaryota; kingdom Metazoa; phylum Chordata; class Mammalia; order Rodentia; family Spalacidae; genus Nannospalax; species Nannospalax galili. The sequence continues at coordinate 3,863,327 of NW_008357033.1, read as the reverse complement.
TCTTGGGGAAAATAAAAATTAAAGTAGGATTCCAACATAAAGTAGATAGTACTAGTAAAATTTATTTAATTAAATTCAACTTCACAATAATTACTCAGCAAGTTAACAGTGAAGTGGTTTTGACAAAATTCTGAAATATTATGTTAGCTGGAGCCTTAAATGAGCTTTAGTATCTAATTTGTTTTTGCAATTTTTTTTGAGATAGGGTCTCAATGTAGCTCAGGCTGGCCTTGAACTTTCAGTAATCCTCTTGCATCATTCTGCCTCCCAAGTACTGGAATTGTAACTGCGCAACACCATACCTAGCTTTGGGATTTTGTTTTGATTACACAATATTCAGAAAACTGATTTAGAAATAAGCTTATGAAAATCACAGAGAACTTCTTCCTTCTGGTTTTGAAGGTAGGGACTGAAATAAGGGTACTACAAAAGCTCTAAAAACATGTGCTCTATCATTGAGCCACACATCCTCAGCCTGATAAGTATCCAATTAAACCGATATTGGCAGGAGGAAACATTGATAAAAACAATGCATGAGAATGTTAAGTAAGATGTCACAAGGACTCTGGTACATGCCTGTAATTGTACATGAAAGGGAAGATGACATTAGGATTTGAGTTTGAGGCCAGCCTGTATCAAACAGAGAAACATCGCCTTAAAAAATAATAAAAGACAAAAAATAATAAATAAGGCATCACAAGTCAACGCAGCAATGCTTTTAAATTTAGAAACTCTACAGAAGAACATTGTGGTTCCAATTGAACAGATGATTTGGTTTAAAAACTCATGAGGATTTTAAATTAGACTTAAAGCCATTTTCTCAAAAATTTTATAACTGGACAAGTCCGTTGGAAAACAATTAATGATGATTCCTCATTTATTTCATTCACTTCCTGCCCCCTTAGCTAGGTCCCACCCAATAACCACTACGAATTTTTCACTTTTTTCCTAAACATTAGTGTTCCAGCAAATTTTTTTGTCCCCCCTTATAAAAATGAATACAGATTTCCTAAACTTACTACTTTAAACGTATCTAACCTTTTTTATAACCATTTCTGCTGTTATCTGTATACTGTCTAGTTCCTTCTTTGTCGTCCTGGGAAAACTGATCCCTGACTTGAGCTCTTTCTCTTCCTCTGTAAAGACAGATGTAAAGTAACTATTTAGAGAACATGCTATTTCTTTTTTTATATCAGAGTACCAATACTGAAAATTTTAATGTGAACCTCAAATGATTGCTCATGTAGAATTTAGAAAGGTGTTAGAGACATACCTGCATTGTCTTTACAGATACTAGAAGAATTACTACTCTCATTACTTTGGTATAGATGCTGAGTTCTAGTCTCCTGGGGTACAGATGAAGTCTGAGTCATCCCTTCTTCCAAGGCTTGCTTTATCCAGCGCTACAATGATAAAAACAAAAACAAAAACAAAAACAAAAACACAAAGACCCAGAGAATAATCTATAAACATTAAAAACTATTTAGTAAATTTATTTTGAATGTACTAACCAGGTCATTATACATTAGCTGGTAAGATATGCAATTCAAATACATTCACACGGTTCCACAGTCAAGTGTTTTACACTGTTTTACACTGCCCATGCCATCAGGACTGGCTTTTGCTGCTCTTTCTTTTCTTTTTCTTTCCTATTATGAAGTTTATTTTTTTGAGACAAGACTTTCTTATAGCCCACACTGGCCTGAAACTTGCTATGTAGTTGAAGACAACTTTGAACTTCTTTACCTCCCAAGTACTGGGATTAGAGGCTTGCATCACCAGGCTCTGTTTATGTGATGCTGGGATTGAATCCAGGACTTCATCCACGCTAGGCAGGCATTTATCTACCAACTAAGCTATATTCCCAGCCCCCCCACAATCAAGTCTTGTATTTCAGGATATTAGAACATTGCCTCCATCAGCTCCTTCTACCAGGCCAAACTGAAACAGTCTGGAATTATGTATAATGGGAGCCCATCAACCAATAAAAATGGTAACTATCCAACTTTCCACACAACTTAGGACAGTATAAATGGTTAAAGGTAGTAAGAAATTTAAGTATTTACTTGAGAGACTGGTCACATGCAACAAACCTAGTACATTAATATGCAAATAAGATAAAGATCCCTTAAGATGTTGGACACATCAGAAGAGGTAAAGATTCACAGGAAGATTTTGGATGAGAATAAAGAACTTTTTACTACAGGTACCAAATACTTTAAAAAGTCTATAATCTAGTGGAATAACCTATGTATGAACTTCCTCCCTTATTAAATAGTTGAGGTAAATTATGCCTGAGTAATACAAATCACCAGAAAAAAACCACCATCTGAAGAAACCAAAAGGGGAAAAAGTAAAAAAAGTTCTCTCAATCAGTTACATTCATTTTTAGTAATTAATACTGGAATATGAATGGATGAAAAATAAATTTAGGTCAGAAGTAAACCTGAAAAAATTCTAATAATAAGTTTATGTATCCTGTGGAAGAGAAAATTTCTTACCTGTAATTGTGTTCTTTTAAGATACACAGGTGTAGGTTGCTCACCATTCTGTGGCTCTCCTGCCCTGACATAAGACAGATCGAATTTTGATAAACATCCATTTCAGTCAGACCCTCTCCAAATAGGAAGAGCAAAGGTGAATTATTATAATTTTACACCTTTAGAGAACATGTACCACAGGTAAGTAAATATTCTCTTCAACAAAGAGAGTAATTCTGGTAGATGTGGGGCAATTCAGGGAAATTTTACTAAAAAAAATATTGTATGATGTAAATATTTTTGTGGTTTATCAAATTTAAAAAACAAACAGAAAACCAAAACCAAAACAATAAAAAGGTAGAGATAAGAGTGAATGGATACATTAAAAAAAAAAAATTAAAAAAAAAGTTTTCAGCCAGGCACAGTGACCTTTAATCCCAGCACTTGGGAGACAGAGGCAGGTAGATCTTTATGAGATTGAGGATAGCCTGGTCTACATAGTGAGTTCGAGGTCACTTGGTGCTACAGGAAGACTGTTTCAACCCACCCCCCAAAGCAAAGCTATTCAGGGTTACTTGAATCATATTAATATTATATTATGATATAACAAGATGTTTGAAAAGGCAAGACCAAGAATGATGTGCTCTCTTACATACAGAATACTGCAATACAGAGGAACCATCAGAAGTAAAGATCCTTAGAATTTAGAAGACCTTGGAGGACATCTTGTTCTAAAACCCACTTTTTCATAGATGTGGGGTATTAGGACTGGGAGAAGAAGATAAGTGAAAACTCCTTTGCTACAGATACATTTATACAAGTTATTTTAAATTTA